>NC_057806.1:174264571-174609874 GCF_018294505.1 Triticum aestivum | reverse complement strand
TCTCTCTCTCTTTCATTTCTATTTAATTCTGTTTTCTATTTTCTGTAGTTTGTTTTGATTTAGTTTTAGACACTAAACCATTTTATAAAATCCTGGAAATAGTTATGTGGCTAGGACTAAAATATACCAAACCACATAAAATGTTCCAGTAATTATTGGACATATATTATTTATATATCAAATATATATCCAATGCAAATAGCTATTTATTTAATTCAAAGGCCCAAAATAATTAACTCTGAGATACCAAAAATATTGTTTTGAGTTTTACCTCTTTGCAATATTTTCAGAGACTAAGAGGAACATTTTCTTGGACTTCTTTGAGGAGATTTTAATGTTGATCATTTTTAGAAGGTTTCTGAGGCTTTAAAAATTCCTCAATTCAAATTTCATTTGAATTAAAACATGATACTCACATGAGGTCTAGCCTAGTGCATAACAGGACCAGGGATGTGACACCTCTCTCCAAATATTGAGTGGGAAGGGAGCCAAAAATGGCCAATTTGAAAGGGGACAGCTAGTACAAGTTATCCTGAAAAAAGCAGTCTTCGCCTGCTAAAGGCTCTAGTGGTGACGCTGCCTTGGGCTCCACGGTGACCTCCGTCTTGCCGTCCTGCTGGTCTTGGTCTCGTTGCACCGATATGGAAGCCTTTGCTTGACGCCTCGATACTCCTTGTCTGTGCTTGCCTCGTTAGCACCAAATAGGAAACAAGGACACTGTGTGCGCTGGCGCCCTCCTGGTCTCGATCGTCATGGCTCACGTCATTAGAACCTCGCGAGGTTTGTGTGGCCTTGATCTTTCCACCCCTCGCGAGACAGCCTGGTGAGGCCGCTCCTGAGGAGGTCTTGTGTCGTCTGCCTCACGAGGCTTGGCCCCTCGCGAGGGTCTTGAATGCTTGTTGGCGAAGATGGGCCGTACGGGCCCCCTTGCAGAGCCACGCCGTGGGCCGTAGGAAGGCAATTCTAGGTACCCTCGTTCCTAGAACACCGATAGTAGCCCCCGGGCCCAAGGCGCGCTCGGGCTTGGCTTCAAGGCGAAGCCAAGGGGCAAGTGCGGAGCGCCGCAGGCCCCAATAGCATGCGGCCTTGGTCGACGTGTGGCGGCTGATTGGACGTGGGCGTCTCCGCTTCCCCATGCTGCCTTGATACCCGTCTGGCTAGGCAGCCACCGTGGTCTACACGGTTTCCCTCTCGTTGTTGCTGTGCACACCCTAATTCTTCTGCTTCCTCGAAGCTCAGCCTCTCCCCCGATCCGATCTGATCTCAATCCTCCCACTGCCATGGCATTGGACCAGTCGGAGAAAGGGAAGAGTCCCTTATCCTCTGTCGGGCTACGCGCGGCTGCTGAGCCTACCGTTGGTTGGTCGCTGGTTCTCAACCAAGAAGCCATGGACAAGGTGCGTCCCATGCTCGCCTCCAGCTTCAATGAGTGGGGAAGGATGGTGGTGTGGCCTACGTCTCGTGCCTGTATCGACCGGACAGCCACCGAGGTCCCATTCTTCATCGATGCCCTTTGGTCTGACCCGGTTCCTCCTTTGTCTGCCTTCTTCAATGCAGTGCTTGCCCATTATCAGATCCACATGCTGCACCTTGATCCCCAATCTGTGACCCTTCTTGTCGTCTTCGCCTTTGTTTGCGAGGCCATGGTAGGCATTTCTCCTTTCGTGGCCCTTCTCCCCCACTTCTTCTCGTTGCACTTGATTGATCCCCGACAGAGCTCAGGGTGCCTGAGCTTTCAGGTCGTGGCGGCACCGGCCGGCGCGAGGATTGACTTCGAGCTCCCACCATCCACGAGTGAGTTTCGGAGACGGTGGGTATTTGTTGATGTCGGAGTGCTCATCCCCCTGCTCTCTTCTCCGTTAGCGCCCGCCATTCCTAGCTCCAGTTGGTGCCACCAAAGGCTCGCCAATTCGCGCCTTGCCCCTGTCTGGCTCAGGCTGAAGAGGCTCAAGGACCTTGACGTGACTGCGCCTATGGTGGTGAAGGAGTTAGTCCGGCGCCAAATCGCTCCGCTTCAGCGCCACTCTCGACCGATGTGGGCCTTGCTCAACAACAAGGACCACATGAGACTTCAGGATTTCGGGCTCCTCCTTGAGGCGCGGTGAACGGTGCTCGAGGTCCTGAGGGGTGTCCTGTTGCCAGACGACATGCCAAGGAAGAGTTGCCTTCTGTACCACTGCTTGAACAAGGCGACATTCGTGGAGCAGATGCCCTCCTTCGATGAGTGGGGGTTGCGTCTAGTCGCTCTGGTGGGGCCCCGTGAGAACCCTGTTGACATGGTTCCCCTCCTCGCTGCTGGCGTCGGGCTCGCCCCAAGCATGGATGCAGGGGGGCGAGCACCGCTGGAGGCCGATGGCGCAGGTGCCGAGGTGCTGATGCCGCCCAGATCTCCCGAGGTGTCCTCCTCGGGAACTCGTGACTCTTGCCCTGGGGCGGCGGTTGAGGGGGCGATGCAGTACACGTCTCCCGAGGCCGGGGCTCCTAAGGCCTCGGCAGGTCGCTACGAGGCAGTGCCCGATAGCTCCCCTCTGCTTGGCGCTCCTGAGGCTACCCCTTTGAGCACTTCTCCAATTGCGCCTCATGTTGGCCGCCGTGTCCAGCGCTTCGATCAGCTTTGCATGGACTTCGAAGAGCTTCGCAAGAGGAAGGGGTCCCCAAGCCACGGCAGCGGCACCTTCGGGCCATTAAAACGGAGGAAGTACATCACTGTTGACGAGTAAGTACCTTATCTTAGTTATTCTCCGTGTGCTGCTTCCCTTCTTGACGACGTATCTTCAGGATCCCTTCCTCCAAGGCCGTGAAATCTCTAGAGAAGCAGCCTCCTCTCGCCTCATTTCTCCTGCCAGAGTTGAGTGCTGCAAGCCCACACGCTGCTCATGGCGTGGAGTCAACCGGGGAAGCCAGCCCGTCGACAAGGCGTCTTGAGCTCGCGCCCTCATCGTTCTTCCTTCGCGTCCTTGCTTGAAACACAACAAGCATGCCAAGGGTTCCTCCCCTGGTCATGGACAGCGGATGGGCGGCTTCGGTCTTGTGCTCCTCTTCAAGCAGCGGGCCTCCACTCGTTCAGGCTCCTCCCGAGGTCTGGCCTGCAACTGGGTGGGCGCCAGCACCCAGCCCCCTGCTGAAAGGGGGTGAGCCGCTTCGGGCCCCATCTGCGGTCCTCGCTGTGAAGGACGGAGTCAGCAGCATGCTCAAGTCGGCGCGAGAAAGGAGCGTCGTCCGCCACGAGCTCTTTCAGGAGGCGATGGGCACGATGAACCGGCTTGGTGAAGAGCTCGTGGATGTGGACGCGCGCCTTGTGGCCGAGGGTCTTCGGCCGGTGGAGGAGCGGTGTAAGCTGAAGGTGTCTATCAACCTCGGACGCCACCATCGCGAGCTTGATAATGTGAAGGCCAAGGTTTCCCTCGCAGCCTCCCGTGAGGCCTGCTCCCAAGCTCTGGAAGAGGCGCAAGAAGCTGACCGCCATCGCCTGGCCATGGAGAAGCACGTGTGGGAGCTCCAAGCCTGGAGTGCCTCCTTGGATCAGCAAGTGGAGGCGCGCAGAGCTGCCCTTGCGTCGTTGAGGGGGACGCCCGCCGAAGAGGAAGAGATCCGGAAGCGCGAGGAGGCGTTGGCGCTGGAAGCCATGGAGCCTAACCTTGTGCTCGAACATCTGGAGACGAGGGGGTGTCAAGTTGCCCAAGCGGAGGATGCCGTTGGTGCGCGCGAGGCCAGGGCCTAGGAGGAGGTCGATCGTCGGGTGACCACGCGCGGATCTCGAGAGCAGGTACGACCTGAAGCTGAAGTTCGTGGAAGCTGAGGCTGCTGGTAGGACTGCTGCCCTCAAGTCTAGGTTGATCGAGGTGGAGTGGCGCGACGAGGCCATTGCAGCCGCCCTGGTCTCTGTGCAGGCCGAACTGGCCTCCGCCCGCGCAGAGCTGCTCCCTCTTTAGCAGCGGGTCGCTAACGCCGAGTCCATCGCGCGGCAGAACAGGGAGGAAGTGCTTCAGCGGCGGATGCTGGAGCGCGTGCATGCCCCCATGCTCCAGGACCTCAGGAATAGGGCCAATATCACCCTGGGCCACATCTGTGATGAGAATGCTCCTCATCCCCACGCGAACGACTATGCCAGCCACCTCCTCTTCTTTACCAAGGTCGTGACGCGCCTGGCGAATCGTTCCGAGAGAGCTGGCTAACTTGTTGAAGAGAGGAGCCATGGTCTGCTTGGGTGTGCATTCTCCCGCGTCTTCAGCGATCTCCAAAACACCGACCCCAACTTTGATTTTGACGCTGCCATCGCTCCCATACCCGAGGCCATCCGGGGTGACCTGGCACGATGGGTGGAAGACAATGTGGACGCGCTGGTCAGGGCCTTCACTTCTGATGATGATGGGGTGGTGGTCGCGATGGACGAAGGTGACGTGGTCGACGATGGTGATGGCGGCGCTGGTGGAGGTGATGGTGATGCTAGCGATGGTGGTAGCGATGCTAGCGACGCGTCCGAGGGCGATCCGGGGGACGCGCCGAGCGACATGTCTGACTGATCCCGTGTTTCCCAGCTGTTTGTCCTACATGAAGAAGCTCGGGAGCAGCCCTAGAAATTGTAAGAGCATTTTTGGAGGGGAAGCCCCTCGTGTAAATATACTACTGCCTCTATCTTTTTAGGTCGAGTTGAATATGTATCTTTGTGAACTCACGTATCCTGGGACATGTTTGTTGTTGCGGTTTACCTTAGCCTGTACGAGCCCCAAACCGGCTCATGAGGTTGCGAGTTCCTGGGGAACTCCTGAGGAACTTGTCGACATGCGCGAGGGGGCCGCATGATAAGCAAGCGCTAGCCGTGGCGCGGCATGCACGTGGGGGAAGCAACATGCACGAACTCCAAATTAAGGCAAGAACCAGATAGCAAGAAATCACTCGAACGAGAAAAGGCACTCCCGCGCACATCAATGAAAATTCAACTTCAACTTAAATCCAAATCCAGAAGGCAGGGTCACAGAAAAGAGATCCAAAGCAAATGGCCGTGTCCGGCGCCTAGTCTTCTTGTCTTCGAGTCTTCTCACCAGCGCGGAGCTAAGTGCTGCCACTAGGACGTGGGAGGGAGCCCTCGAGGCCCGAGGGCGGCACTCCTGAGGCTCCGGGGCATGTACAGCCCCACTCATTATTACGTGAGAGTGTCACGAGCGGAGAACTTCACAGGCGTGAGCCTTACTTCATATCGCCAGACGAGGGCCCCGACTTGCGCCTCCCTCGACCACCGTTGGGGGCGACTGGTAACCAGGACGACAACAAGGGGCAAAGGGGACGCCAGTGGCGCCCTTGGCAACCACGGGTCCTCTGCCGGGGGAAGGCTCTAGAGCACCTCCCCGGCAGAGGGCCTACCTCTGGGGGACGCCTTGCTTCGTAAGGCGCAGGGAGGGTCCTTGCTCCCAGCCCCTCTCCTGCAGCCCCCAGTGTGCCCCCCTGGCGGCAGGGAGGCCGACGAGCTGCGGCCGCCATCCACTGGTGCGACCTGATCCTCCTGCGTCCCATGGTTAGCATAAGCCTGCTCCTGAGGAATTAGTGGTACCCTGTAGCTGTTGTCGCGGGCGCGGTTGGTGAGGCTTCCGGAGGGCTCCTGAAAGGTGCCGACTTCTAGCGCCTCCTCCTCCCAGCCAGGCTCGAGGAACGAGCCAGGGTCGTCTTCTAGCATGTACTCCTGGTCCACCATGCGGGCACGTAGGCCTCCGAGGCCGTCGCCTCAAAGACCTCGCCGTAGTGCCCCACGCTCCATGTTGCCCCGCCCAGCGTGCCGCCTTGAGGATGGTAGGGTTGCATCCCGCCGGGGCCGTAGGTGGCAGCGCTCGCGCCCGCGCCCACCGGAGGTGGCGCGGGTGCGAGCGGGCATCCAACTCTGTTGGTTGCGCGGGTGTCGATGAAGCCTGGTGGCACGCCCGTGGGCACGCAGGTGCGGCGAGGCCCGCCATGCGACCCGGCCGTGGCTTGAGGTGTGAGCAGAGAGCAGAAGGGTGGTGCTCCCAAGGCCGCGGCGTCCAAGAGCTCGGCGACGCACTCCAGCAATACATCCCGGTTGCTCTCCATTAACCGGCATCGCAGCAGCTCCCGAGCCACTATGAGTGCGGCCCTCATGTTTGCTTGCTCCCGTTGGGTGTGTGGCATCGTGGCCGCAGCTTGGCTTGAGGCTCTTGCGGCTGCCCGCACTCGTCAAGGAGTAAGGGCGGACAGCTGGTGACCACGTCGCCCACGCCCCACAGTGTTTGGTGGTGCGCGTGCTGCCTGGGGTGCTGGGTTGAGATCTTCTTGAGCGGGCGGCGCCGCCCGGGCTGGCCAGGCTGCCCAGCGGTCGGTGTTGGTCCTTGAGTCGCCGGACATCGGAGCCGCGGAGTGTCGGGGGACCAACGAGTGGATCAACTGGCGGAAGAAGAGCTCCGGCGCACCCCTACCTAGCGCGCCAAATGTCGGATCTCGGGTTCCGGCAAAACCCTTAAGGTTCGAACACTTGGGTGCGCACGAAGATCTCGTCCTACCAACTCACGCCCTCAACCTTGCCATGATCTCTAAGGCTAACTCGGCGAACTCGCAACACAGGGGACACAAGATTTATACTGGTTCGGGCCACCATTGTGGTTTAATACCCTACTCCAGTGTGGTGTGGTGGATTGCCTCTTGGGCTGATGATGAACAGTACAAGGGGAAGAACAGCCTCCTGAGGTGAGGTGCTCTTGTGCTTGGTGGGTGTGAGGCTAAGGATGGAATGGCTCCAATCCAAGATAAGGTCGATCCCCTAGCTATGGTAGTGGCTAGTCCTATTTATATAGGCCTTGGTCCTCTCCCCAAATATTGAGCGGGAAGGGAGCCAACAACGGCCAATTTGAAAGGGGACAGCTAGAACAAGTTATCCTGACAAAAGCAGTATTCGCCTGCCAAAGGCTCTGGTGGTGACTGAGGGAGTCCTGGATTAGGGGGTGTCCGGATAGCCGGACTATACCTTCGGCCGGACTCCTGGACTATGAAGATACAAGATTGAAGACTTCGTCCCATGTCCGGAAGGGACTTTCCTTGGCGTGGAAGGCAAGCTTGGCGGTACGGATATGTAGATCTCCTAGCATTGTAACCAACTCTGTGTAACCCTAGCCCTCTCCGGTGTCTATATAAATCGGAGGGTTTTAGTCCGTAGGACGAACAACAATCATCCATAGGCTAGCTTCTAGGGTTTAGCCTCTCTGATCTTGTGGTAGATCTACTCTTGTACTACCCATATCATCAATATCAATCAAGCAGGATGTAGGGTTTTACCTCCATCAAAAGGGCCCGAACCTGGGTAAAACATTGTGTCCCCTGCCTCCTGTTACCATCCGCCTAGACGCACAATTCGGGACCCCCTACCCGAGATCCGCCAGTTTTGACACCGACATTGGTGCTTTCATTGAGAGTTTCTCTGTATCGTCACTTTTAGGCCCGATGGCTTCTCCGATCATCAACAGCGATGCGATCCAGGGTGAGACTTTTCTCCCCGGATAGATCTTCGTATTCGGCAGCTTTGCACTGCGGGCCAATTCGCTTGGTCATCTGGAGCAGATCGAAAGCTACGCCCCTGGCCATCAGGTCAGATTTGGAAGTTTGAACTACACGGCCGACATCCACGGAGACTTGATCTTCGACGGATTCGAGCCACAGACGAGCGCGCCGCACTGTCACGATGGGCATGATCTAGCTCTGCCGCCGAACAGTGCCCTGGAGGCCGCATCTGTGTCCGCTCCGACCCCTAGCTCGGAGCCGATCACACCAATCAAGGATGGGTGGTTAGACACCGCTTCGGGGGCTGCAATCTCTACGGCGATCAAGCCGAACACCAACCTTGTCCTCTGTGAAGCCCGTGACTCCAAGGTGCCAGACTCCTCTCCGGACTCCGACCCCACCGCGCCCCTACCAATCGAATCCGATTGGGCGCCGGTCATGGAGTTCACCGCCGCAGACATCTTTCAACACTCGCCCTTCGGCGACATTCTGAATTCACTCAAGTCTCTCTCTTTGTCAAGAGAGCCCTGGCCGGACTATGACCGGCAGGATTGGGATGTGGACGACAAAGAAATTCGATGCCCACCCACCACCCACTTCGTAGCCACTGTCCATAATTTAAATGACGTGCTCGAGTTCGACTCCGAAGACATCGATGGTATGGACGATGATGTAGGAGATGAACATGAACCAACGCCTATAAGGCACTGGACAGCCACCTCATCTCATGATGTATACATGGTGGACACACCCAAAGGAAGCGACAACGAGGAACATAGGGATGCAACAAGGGATCGTTCACTCAAAAAGCAATCAAAGCGGCGACGTAAGCGCCGCTCCAAGCCCCGCATCGACAGAGATAGCAGCCATACAGACCCAACCATAGAGCAGGACGAGCCGGCGGACGATGAACATGCCTTCGAGCAAGCGTCCGAACAGGGCAACTTGGATAAACAAACCGAACACCTCGTCCCCGGCGAAAACAACAGTCCGAACGACCTTACGCCGGATAAACTCATGGAGCAGAAGAGCCTCCACAAAAGGCTCGTCGCCACTGTGCATAGCCTGAAAAAGCAGAAGCGGAAGCTCAAAACTGCGGAAGATGCACTTAGAATCAGATGGAGCAAAGTATGCAACACCGCAGACAAATATGGCGGCAGTCGCCACACAAAAAGCTATCCAAAGCGAAAGCTACTGCCTGAATTTGACGAGGAGGCCATAGAGCCCCCGCAGTCAAAAAATAGGAAAGCCATCCGGTCGGATGGACAACTGCATGGCTAGCATGGAGCGGCAAGCGGCGCCGCACACAAGCTGGCATGCGATCCACCAAAGGATCCGCATCAAAAAGACGGCCCAGCCAGATCTATATACGGGCCAAGAAAGCAAGCTCTAGTAAGCAATGCAACACAACAAATATCCGAACATCACGGCACACCCAAATACAAGGGTGCCGCACACCCCCTATGTTTCACCGATGAGGTGCTGGACCATGAATTTCCAGCAGGATTCAAGCCCGTAAACATAGAGGCATATGACGGAACAACAAACCGTGGGGTCTGGATCGAGGATTATATCCTCCACATACACATGGCCAGAGGAGATGACCTCCACGCCATAAAATACTTACCCCTCAAGCTTAAAGGGCCAGCCCGACATTGGCTCAAAAGCCTTCCCGAAAACACCAGTGGAAGTTGGGAAGAGCTTGAGGATGCTTTCCGGGCAAATTTTGAAGGGACCTATGTCCGCCCTCTGGATGCAGACGATCTCAGTCACATAACTCAACAGCCCGGAGAGTCATCCCGGAAATTCTGGAATAAATTTCTTACTAAAAAGAATCAGATAGTCGACTGTCCGGACGCCGAAGCCCTAGCAGCTTTTAAGCATAACGTTCGAGATGAATGGCTCGCCAGACACCTCGGTCAAGAAAAGCCAAGAACAATGGCCGCATTAACAAGCCTCATGACCCGCTTTTGCGCAGGAGAGGACAGCTGGTTGGCAAGATGTAGCACCAGCAACCCAAGTACATCCGAAGTTAGGGATGGAAACAGAAAACCCCGACGCAGCAAGGACCAGCGCCGGAATAAGGGAAACAGCCCAAAGAGCACGGCGGTCAACGCCGGATTCAAAAGCTCACGGCAGAATCAGAGAAAGCCGCCCCTGAAGGATAACAGGGACGAGCTATCCAAATTAAACAAAATCTTGGACAAGATATGTCTGTTGGAAATATGCCCTAGAGGCAATAATAAAAGTGTTATTATTATATTTCTTTGTTCGTGATAATAGTCTTTTATTCATGCTATAACTGTATTATCCGGAAATCGTAATACACGTGTGAATACATAGACCACAATATGTCCCTAGTGAGCCTCTAGTTGACTAGCTCGTTGTGATCAACAGATAGTCATGGTTTCCTGGTATGGACATTGGATGTTGTTGATAACGGGATCACATCATTAGGAGAATGATGTGATGGACAAGACCCAATCCTAAGCATAGCACAAAGATCGTGTAGTTCGTTTGCTAGAGCTTTGCCAATGTCAAGTATCTCTTCCTTAGACCATGAGATCGTGTAACTCCCTGATACCGTAAGAGTGCTTTGGGTGTACCAAACGTCACAACGTAACTGGGTGATTATAAAGGTGCACTACAGGTATCTCCAAAAGTGTCTGTTGGGTTGACACGGATCGAGACTGGGATTTGTCACTCCGTGTAAACGGAGAGGTATCTCTGGGCCCACTCGGTAGGACATCATCATAATGTGCACAATGTGACCAAGGGGTTGATCACGGGATGATGTGTTACGGAATGAGTAAAGAGACTTGCCGGTAACGAGATTGAACAAGGTATCGGTATACCGACGATCGAATCTCGGGCAAGTACAATACCGCTAGACAAAGGGAATTGCATACGGGATTGATCAAGTCCTTGACATCGTGGTTCATCCGATGAGATCATCGTGGAACATGTGGGAGCCAACATGGGTATCCAGATCCCGCTGTTGGTTATTGACCGGAGAACGTCTCGGTCATGTCTGCATGTCTCCCGAACCCGTAGGGTCTACACACTTAAGGTTCGATGACGCTAGGGTTATAAAGGAAGTTTGTATGTGGTTACCGAATGTTGTTCGGAGTCCCGGATGAGATCCCGGACGTCACGAGGAGTTCCAGAATGGTCCAGAGGTAAAGATTTATATATGGGAAGTCCTGTTTTGGTCACCGGAAGAGTTTCGGGGTTTATCGGTAACGTACCGGGACCACCGGGAGGGTCCCGGGGGTCCACCAAGTGGGGCCACCAACCCCGGAGGCTTGCATGGGCCAAGAGTGGTGAGGGACCAGCCCCTTAGTGGGCTGGTGCACCTCCCACAAGGGTCCATGGCGCCTAAGAGGTGGAAAGGGGGCAAACCCTAAGGGGATATGGGCCTTAGGGCCCATATTGGTGCGCCTCCCTCTCCTCTCCCCTCTTGGCCGCCACCCCCTTTGCCATCTAGGGCTGCCGCCCCCCCTAGGGGTGGGAACCCTAGAGGGGGGCGCACCCTCCTCCCTCTCCCCTATAAATAGTGAGGCATAGGGCTGCCCATAACACGCGATTCGATCTCTCGTTGGTGCAGCCATGCGTCTCTTCTTCCTCCTCTTCTAGCCACGCTCCTCCACCACCACCACGCCGTTGTGCTGCTACTGGATGGAGTCTTCCTCAACCTCTCCCTCTCTCCTTGCTGGATCAAGGCATGGGAGACGTCACCGGGCTGTACGTGTGTTGAACGCGGAGGTGCCGTCCGTTCGGCACTTGGTCATCGGTGATTTGGATCACGACGAGTACGACTCCATCAACCCCGTTCACTTGACCGCTTCCGCTTAGCGATCTACAAGGGTATGTAGATGCACTCTCCTTCCCCTCGTTGCTTGTTTCTCCATAGATAGATCTTGATGACACGTAGGAAAATTTTGAATTTCTGCTACGTTCCCCAACAGTGGTATCAGAGCCAGGTTTATTGCGTAGATTCTTTGCACGAGTAGAACACAAAGTAGTTGTGGGCGTTGATTTTGTTCAATATGCTTACCGTTACTAGTCCAATCTTGTTTTGATGGTATTGTGGGATGAAGCGGCCCGGACCGACCTTACACGTACTCTTACGTGAGACAGGTTCCATCGATTGACATGCACTTGGTGCATAAGGTGGCTAGCGGGTGCCAGTCTCTCCCACTTTAGTCGGAACGGATTCGATGAAAAGGGTCCTTATGAAGGGTAAATAGCAATTGGCATATCACGTTGTGGTTTTGCGTAGGTAAGAAACGTTCTTGCTAGAAACCCATAGCAGCCACGTAAAACATGCAAACAACAATTAGAGGACGTCTAACTTGTTTTTGCAGGGTATGCTATGTGATGTGATATGGCCAAGAAGAATGTGATGAATGATATGTGATGTATGAGATTGATCATGTTCTTGTAATAGGATTCACGACTTGCATGTCAATGAGAATGACAACCGGCAGGAGCCATAGGAGTTGTCTTTATTTATTGTATGACCTGCGTGTCATTGAACAACGCCATGTAACTTACTTTACTTTATTGCTAAACGCGTTAGCCATAGAAGTAGAAGTAGTCGTTGGCGTGACAACTTCATGAAGACACGATGATGGAGATCATGATGATGGAGATCATGGTGTCAAGCCGGTGACAAGATGATCATGGAGCCCCAAAGATGGAGATCAATGGAGCTATATGATATTGGCCATATCATGTCACAACTATATAATTGCATGTGATGTTTATTATGACTATGCATCTTGTTTACTTAGGACGAAGGTAGTAAATAAGATGATCCCTTACAAAATTTCAAGAAGTGTTCTCCCCTAACTGTGCACCGTTGCTACACTTCGTCGCTTCTAAGCACCACGTGATGATCGGGTGTGATGGATTCTTACGTTCACATACAACAGGTGTAAGACAGTTTTACACAGCGAAAACACTTAGGGTTAACTTGACGAGCCTAGCATGTACAGACATGGCCTCGGAACACGGAGACCAAAAGGTCGAGCATGAGTCATATAGTAGATACGATCAACATGAAGATGTTCACCGATGATGACTAGTCCGTCTCACGTGATGATCGGACACGGCCTAGTTGACTCGGATCATGCAATCACTTAGATGACCAGAGGGATGTCTATCTGAGTGGGAGTTCATAAGATGAACTTAATTATCCTGAACATAGTCAAAAGACCTTTTGCAAATTATGTCGTAAGCTCGCGCTTTAGTTCCACTGTTTAGATATGTTCCTAGAGAAAATATAGTTGAAAGTTGAAATAGCAATTATGCAGACAGTAGAAAGCTTATGTCCTTAATGCACCGCTCAGTGAGCTGAACCCCAAACGTCGTTTGTGGATGTTACGAACATCGGACATACACGTTTTGATAACTACGTGATAGTTCAGTTAAATGGTTTAGAGTTGAGGCACCAAAGACGTTTTCGAAACGTCGGGGAACATATGAGATGTTTCGAGGGCTGAAATTGGGATTTCAGGCTCGTGCCCACGTCAAGAGGTATAAGACCTCCGACGATTTTCTTAGCCTGCAAACTAAGGGAGAAAAGCTCAATCGTTGAGCTTGTGCTCAGATTGTCTGAGTGCAACAATCACTTGAATCGAGTGGGAGTTGATCTTCCAGATGAGATAGTGATGTTTCTCCAAAGTCATTGCCACCAAGCTGCAAGAGCTTCGTGATGAACTATAACATATCAGGGATAGATATGATGATACTTGAGGTATTCGCGATGTTAGACACCGCGAAAGTAGAAATCAAGAAGGAGCATCAATTGTTGATGGTTGGTGAAACCACTAGTTTTTCAAGAAGGGCAAGGGCAAGGGCAAGAAGGGATACTTCATGAAACGGCAATTCAGCTGCTGCTCTAGTGAAGAAACCCAAGGTTGTGTTGGAAATATGCCCTAGAGGCAATAATAAAAGCATTATTATTATATTTCCTTGTTCATGATAATTGTATTTATTCATGCTATAATTGTGTTATCCGGAAATCGTAATACATGTGTGAATAACAGACACCAACATGTCCCTAGTGAGCCTCTAGTTGACTAGCTCGTTGATCAAAAGATAGTCATGGTTTCCTGACTATGGACACTGGATGTCATTGATAACAAGATCACATCATTGGGAGAATGATGTGATGGACAAGACCCAATCCTAAACATAGCACAAGATCGTATAGTTCGTTTGCTAGAGTTTTCCAATGTCAAAGTATCTTTTCCTTAGACCATGAGATCGTGTAACTCCCGGATACCGTAGGAGTGCTTTGGGTATGCCAAATGTCACAACGTAACTGGGTGACTATAAAGGTAGACTACGGGTATCTCCGAAAGTGTCTGTTGGGTGACATGGATCAAGATTGGGATTTGTCACTCCGTATGACGGAGAGGTATCACTGGGCCCACTCGGTAATGCATCATCATAATGAGCTCAGAGTGACCAAGTGTCTGGTCACGGGATCATGCATTACGGTACGAGTAAAGTGACTTGCCGGTAATGAGATTGAACGAGGTATTGGGATATCGACGATCGAATCTCGGGCAAGTAACATATCGATAGACAAAGGGAATAGCGTACGGGGTTGATAGAATCCTCGACATCGTGGTTCATCCGATGAGATCATCGTGGAGCATGTGGGAGCCAACATGGGTATCCAGATCCCGCTGTTGGTTATTGACCGGAGAGTCGTCTCGGTTATGTCTGCTTGTCTCCCGAACCCGTAGGGTCTACACACTTAAGGTTCAGTTACGCTAGGGTTGTAGGGATATGTATATGCAGTAACCCGAATGTTGTTCGGAGTCCCGGATGAGATCCCGGACGTCACGAGGAGTTCCGGAATGGTCCGGAGGTAAAGATTTATATATGGGAAGTCCTGTTTCGGGCATCGGGACAAGTTTCGGGGTTATCGGTATTGTACCGGGACCACCGGAAGGGTCCCGGGGGTCCATCCCGTGGGTCCACCTGTCCCGGGGGGGCCACATGGGCTGTAGGGGGTGCGCCTTGGCCTAATGGGCCAAGGGCACCAGCCCCACATAGGCCCATGCGCCTAGGGTTTAAGGGGGAAAGAGTCCTAGGAGGGGAAGGCACCTCCTAGGTGCCTTGGGGGGGAGGGAAACCCCCCTTGGCCGCCGCACCCCCTAGGAGATTGGATCTCCTAGGGCCGTCCACCACCCCTTGGCACCCCTATATATAGTGGGGGAGAGGAGGGACTTCATACCTGAACGCCCTGGCCTTTGGTTGCCTCCTTCTCCCTCTCCAACACCTCCTCCACCTCCATAGTGCTTAGCGAAGCTCTGCCGGAGTACTGCAGCTCCATCAACACCACGCCGTCGTGCTGCTGCTGGTGCCATCTCCCTCAACCTCTCCTCCCTCCCTTGCTGGATCAAGAAGGAGGAGACGTGGCTGTTCCGTACGTGTGTTGAACACGGAGGTGCCGTCCGTTCGGCGCTGGTCATCGGTGATTTGGATCACGTCGAGTACCACTACATCATCACCGTTCTTTTGAACACTTCCGCTCGCGATCTACAAAGGTATGTAGATGCATCTAATCACTCGTTGCTAGATGAACTCCTAGATGATCTTGGTGAAACGAGTAGGAAAATTTTTGTTTTCTGCAACGTTCCCCAACAGTGGCATCATGAGCTAGGTCTATGCGTAGTTCTTCTTGCGCGAGTAGAACACAATTTGTTGTGGGCGTAGATTTGTCAACTCTCTTGCCGTTACTAGTCCTTTCTTGCTTCAGCGGTATTGTGGGATGAAGCGGCCCGGACCAACCTTACACTTACGCTTACGTGAGACCGGTTCCACCGACTAACATGCACTAGTTGCATAAGGTGGCTGGTGGGTGTCTGTCTCTCCTACTTTAGTTGGAGCGGAATCGATGAACAGGGTCCTTATGAAGGGTAAATAGAAGTTGACAAATCACGTTGTGGCTTTAACGTAGGTAAGAAAACGTTCTTGCTAGAACCCTAATTCAGCCACGTAAAACTTGCAACAACAATTAGAGGACGTCTAACTTGTTTTTGCAGCAAGTGGTTTGTGATATGATATGGCCAAAGTTGTGATGAATGATGAATGATCTATATGTGATGTATGAGATGTTCATGCTATTGTAATAGGATTCACGACTTGCATGTCGATGAGTATGACAACCGGCAGGAGCCATAGGAGTTGTCTTTATTCTTTTATATGACCTGCGTGTCATCAAGAAACGCCATGTAAATTACTTTACTTTATTGCTAAACGCGTTAGCCATAGTAGTAGAAGTAATAGTTGGCGAGCAAATCCATGGAGACACGATGATGGAGATCATGATGATGGAGATCATGGTGTCAAGCCGGTGACAAGATGATCATGGAGCCCCAAGATGGAGATCAAAGGAGCTATGTGATATTGGCCATATCATGTCACGTTTATTATTTGATTGCATGTGATGTTTATCATGTTTTGCATCTTGTTTACTTAGAATGACGGTAGTAAATAAGATGATCCCTCACAATAAATTCAAGAAGTGTTCCCCCTAACTGTGCACCGTTGCGACAGTTCGCTGTTTCAAAACACCACGTGATGATCGGGTGTTTTATTCAGACGTTCACATACAACGGGTGTAAGACAGATTTACACATGCAAACACTTAGGTTGACTTGACGAGCCTAGCATGTACAGACATGGCCTCGGAACACAGAAGACCGAAAGGTCGAGCATGAGTCGTATAGAAGATACGATCAACATGAAGATGTTCACCGATGTTGACTAGTCCGTCTCACGTGATGATCGGACACGGTCTAGTTTAACTCGGATCATGTAATACTTAGATGACTAGAGGGATGTCTAATCTAAGTGGGAGTTCACTAATAATTTGATTAGTTGAACTTAATTATCATGAACTTAGTCTAAAATCTTTGCAATATGTCTTGTAGATCAAATGGCCAACGTAGTCCTCAACTTCAACGCGTTCCTAGAGAAAACTAAGCTGAAAGACGATGGCAGCAACTATACGGACTGGGTCCGGAACCTGAGGATCATCCTCATAGCTGCCAAGAAAGATTATGTCCTACAAGCACCGCTTGGTGACGCACCCGTTCTCCCTGCAGAACAAGATGTTATGAACGCTTGGCAGGCACATTTCGATGACTACTCCCTCGTTCAGTGCGGCATGCTTTACAGCCTAGAGCCGGGGCTCCAAAAGCGTTTTGAGAGACATGGAGCATATGAGATGTTCGAAGAGCTGAAAATGGTTTTCCAAGCTCATGCCCGGGTCGAGAGATATGAAGTCTCCGACAAATTCTTCAGCTGTAAGATGGAGGAAAACAGTTCTGTCAGTGAGCACATACTCACTATGTCTGGGTTGCATAACCGCTTGACTCAGCTGGGAGTTAATCTCCCGGATGATGCGGTCATTGACAGAATCCTCCAGTCGCTTCCACCAAGCTACAAGAGCTTTGTGATGAACTTCAATATGCAGGGGATGGAAAAGACCATTCCTGAAGTATTTGCTATGCTGAAATCAGCAGAGGTAGAAGTCAGGAAGGAACATCAAGTGTTGATGGTCAATAAAACCACTAAGTTCAAGAAAGGCAAGGGTAAAAAGAACTTCAAGAAGGACGGCAAGGAGGTTGCCGCGCCCGGCAAGCAAGCTGCCGGGAAGAAGCCAAGGAATGGACCCAAGCCCGAGACTGAGTGCTTTTATTGCAAGGGAAGCGGTCACTGGAAGCGGAACTGCCCTAAGTACTTAGCGGATAAGAAGGCCGGCAAAACCAAAGGTATATGTGATATACATGTAATTGATGTGTACCTTACTAGTGCCCGTAGTGGCTCCTGGGTATTTGATACCGGTGCAGTTGCTCACATTTGTAACTCAAAGCAGGGGCTGCGGAATAAGCGGAAACTGGCAAAGGACGAGGTGACGATGCGCGTCGGGAATGGTTCCAAGGTCAATGTGATCGCCGTCGGCACGCTACCTCTGCATCTCCCTTCGGGATTAGTTTTAAACCTTAATAATTGTTATTTAGTGCCAGCTTTGAGCATGAACATTGTATCGGGATCTCGTTTAATTCGAGATGGCTACTCTTTTAAATCTGAGAATAATGGTTGTTCCATTTTTATGAGAGATATGTTTTATGGTCATGCTCCTATGGTGAATGGTTTATTCTTTATGAATCTCGAACGTGATGCTACACATGTTCATAATGTGAGTACCAAAAGAAGTAAGGTTGATAATGATAGTCCCACATACTTGTGGCACTGCCGCCTTGGTCACATAGGTGTCAAACGCATGAAGAAGCTCCATGCTGATGGACTTTTAGAGTCTCTTGATTATGAATCATTTGACACGTGCGAACCATGCCTTATGGGTAAAATGACCAAGACTCCGTTCTCAGGAACAATGGAGCGAGCAACCGACTTATTGGAAATCATACATACTGATGTGTGCGGTCCGATGAGTGTTGAGGCTCGCGGTGGCTATCGTTATGTTCTCACCCTCACTGATGATTTAAGTAGGTATGGGTATATCTACTTAATGAAACACAAGTCTGAAACCTTTGAAAAGTTCAAGGAATTTCAGAGTGAGGTTGAAAATCAACGTGACAGGAAAATCAAGTTTCTACGATCAGATCGTGGAGGAGAATACTTGAGTCACGAGTTTGGGGCACACTTAAGAAAATGTGGAATAGTTTCACAACTCACGCCGCCTGGAACACCTCAGCGTAATGGTGTGTCCGAACGTCGTAATCGCACTCTGTTAGATATGGTGCGATCTATGATGTCTCTTACCGATTTACCGCTTTCTTTTTGGGGCTATGCTTTAGAGACTGCCGCATTCACTTTAAATAGGGCTCCGTCGAAATCCGTTGAGACGACACCGTATGAATTATGGTTTGGGAAGAAACCTAAGCTGTCGTTTCTAAAAGTTTGGGGATGCGATGCTTATGTCAAGAAACTTCAACCTGAAAAGCTCGAACCCAAGTCGGAAAAATGCGTCTTCATAGGATACCCAAAAGAAACTATTGGGTACACCTTCTACCTCAGATCCGAAGGCAAGATCTTTGTTGCCAAGAATGGGTCCTTTCTGGAGAAAGAGTTTCTCTCGAAAGAAGTAAGTGGGAGGAAAGTAGAGCTTGATGAAGTATTACCTCTTGAACCGGAAAATGGCGCAACTCAAGAAAATGTTCCTGAGGTGCCAGCACCGACTAGAGAGGAAGTTAATGATAATGATCAAGATACTTCTGATCAAGCCCCTACTGAAATTCGAAGGTCCACAAGGACACGTTCCGCACCAGAGTGGTACGGCAACCCTGTCTTGGAAATCATGCTGTTAGACAACGGTGAACCTTCGAACTATGAAGAAGCGATGGCGGGCCCGGATTCCGACAAATGGCTAGAAGCCATGAAATCCGAGATAGGATCCATGTATGAAAACAAAGTATGGACTTTGACTGACTTGCCCGTTGAGCGGCGAGCCATAGAAAATAAATGGATCTTTAAGAGGAAGACAGACGCGGATGGTAATGTGACCATCTATAAAGCTCGGCTTGTCGCTAAGGGTTATCGACAAGTTCAAGGGGTTGACTACGATGAGACTTTCTCACCGGTAGCGAAGCTGAAGTCCGTCCGAATCATGTTAGCAATTGCCGCATTCTATGATTACGAAATATGGCAAATGGACGTCAAAACGGCATTCCTTAATGGTTTCCTTAAGGAAGAATTGTATATGATGCAGCCGGAAGGTTTTGTCGATCCTAAGAATGCTGACAAAGTGTGCAAGCTCCAACGCTCGATTTATGGGCTGGTGCAAGCATCTCGGAGTTGGAACATTCGCTTTGATGAGATGATCAAAGCGTTTGGGTTTACACAGACTTATGGAGAAGCCTGCGTTTACAAGAAAGTGAGTGGGAGCTCTGTAGCATTTCTCATATTATATGTAGATGACATACTTTTGATGGGAAATGATATAGAACTCTTGGACAGCATCAAGGCCTACTTGAATAAAAGTTTTTCAATGAAGGACCTTGGAGAAGCTGCTTATATATTAGGCATCAAAATCTATAGAGATAGATCGAGACGCCTCATAGGTCTTTCACAAAGCACATACCTTGATAAGATATTGAAGAAGTTCAATATGGATCAATCCAAGAAGGGGTTCTTGCCTGTGTTACAAGGTATGAAATTGAGCTCAGCTCAATGTCCGACCACGGCAGAAGATATAGAAGAGATGAGCGTCATCCCCTATGCCTCAGCCATAGGTTCTATTATGTATGCCATGCTGTGTACCAGACCTGATGTAAACCTTGCCGTAAGTTTGGTAGGAAGGTACCAAAGTAATCCCGGCAAGGAACACTGGACAGCGGTCAAGAATATCCTGAAGTACCTGAAAAGGACTAAGGAAATGTTTCTCGTTTATGGAGGTGACGAAGAGCTCGTCGTAAAGGGTTACGTCGACGCTAGCTTCGACACAGATCTGGATGACTCTAAGTCACAAACCGGATACGTGTATATTTTGAATGGTGGGGCAGTAAGCTGGTGCAGTTGCAAGCAAAGCGTCGTGGCGGGATCTACATGTGAAGCGGAGTACATGGCAGCCTCGGAGGCAGCACATGAAGCAATATGGGTGAAGGAGTTCATCACCGACCTAGGAGTCATACCCAATGCGTCGGGGCCGATCAAGCTCTTCTGTGACAACACTGGAGCTATTGCACTTGCCAAGGAGCCCAGGTTTCACAAGAAGACAAGGCACATCAAGCGTCGCTTCAACTCCATTCGTGAAAATGTTCAAGATGGAGACATAGAGATTTGTAAAGTACATACGGACCTGAATGTAGCAGATCCGTTGACTAAACCTCTCCCTAGAGCAAAACATGATCAACACCAGAATTCCATGGGTGTTCGATTCATCACAATGTAACTAGATTATTGACTCTAGTGCAAGTGGGAGACTGTTGGAAATATGCCCTAGAGGCAATAATAAAAGCATTATTATTATATTTCCTTGTTCATGATAATTGTCTTTATTCATGCTATAATTGTGTTATCCGGAAATCGTAATACATGTGTGAATAACAGACACCAACATGTCCCTAGTGAGCCTCTAGTTGACTAGCTCGTTGATCAACAGATAGTCATGGTTTCCTGACTATGGACACTGGATGTCATTGATAACGAGATCACATCATTGGGAGAATGATGTGATGGACAAGACCCAATCCTAAACATAGCACAAGATCGTATAGTTCGTTTGCTAGAGTTTTCCAATGTCAAGTATCTTTTCCTTAGACCATGAGATCGTGTAACTCCCGGATACCGTAGGAGTGCTTTGGGTATGCCAAACGTCACAACGTAACTGGGTGACTATAAAGGTAGACTACGGGTATCTCCGAAAGTGTCTGTTGGGTGACATGGATCAAGACTGGGATTTGTCACTCCGTATGACGGAGAGGTATCACTGGGCCCACTCGGTAATGCATCATCATAATGAGCTCAGAGTGACCAAGTGTCTGGTCACGGGATCATGCATTACGGTACGAGTAAAGTGACTTGCCGGTAACGAGATTGAACGAGGTATTGGGATACCGACGATCGAATCTCGGGCAAGTAACATATCGATAGACAAAGGGAATAGCGTACGGGGTTGATAGAATCCTCGACATCGTGGTTCATCCGATGAGATCATCGTGGAGCATGTGGGAGCCAACATGGGTATCCAGATCCCGCTGTTGGTTATTGACCGGAGAGTCGTCTCGGTCATGTCTGCTTGTCTCCCGAACCCGTAGGGTCTACACACTTAAGGTTCAGTTACGCTAGGGTTGTAGGGATATGTATATGCAGTAACCCGAATGTTGTTCGGAGTCCCGGATGAGATCCCGGACGTCACGAGGAGTTCCGGAATGGTCCGGAGGTAAAGATTTATATATGGGAAGTCCTGTTTCGGGCATCGGGACAAGTTTCGGGGTTATCGGTATTGTACCGGGACCATCGGAAGGGTCCCGGGGGTCCACCGGGTGGGTCCACCTGTCCCGGGGGGCCACATGGGCTGTAGGGGGTGCGCCTTGGCCTAATGGGCCAAGGGCACCAGCCCCACATAGGCCCATGCGCCTAGGGTTTAAGGGGGAAAGAGTCCTAGGAGGGGAAGGCACCTCCTAGGTGCCTTGGGGGGGAGGGAAACCCCCCTTGGCCGCCGCACCCCCTAGGAGATTGGATCTCCTAGGGCCGGCCACCACCCCTTGGCACCCCTATATATAGTGGGGGAGAGGAGGGACTTCATACCTGAACGCCCTGGCCTTTGGTTGCCTCCTTCTCCCTCCCAACACCTCCTCCACCTCCATAGTGCTTAGCGAAGCTCTGCCGGAGTACTGCAGCTCCATCAACACCACGCCGTCGTGCTGCTGCTGGTGCCATCTCCCTCAACCTCTCCTCCCTCCCTTGCTGGATCAAGAAGGAGGAGACGTGGCTGTTCCGTATGTGTGTTGAACGCGGAGGTGCCGTCCGTTCGGCGCTGGTCATCGATGATTTGGATCACGTCGAGTACGACTACATCATCACCGTTCTTTTGAACGCTTCCGCTCGCGATCTACAAAGGTATGTAGATGCATCTAATCACTCGTTGCTAGATGAACTCCTAGATGATCTTGGTGAAACGAGTAGGAAAATTTTTGTTTTCTGCAACGTTCCCCAACAGGTTGAACCCAAACCCGAGACTAAGTGCTTCTGTAATAAAGGGAACAACCACTGGAGCAGAATTACCCTAGATACTTGGTAGATGAGAAGGCTGGCAAGGTCGATAGAAGTATATTGGATATACATTATGTTAATATGTACTTTACTAGTACTCCTAGTAGCACCAGGGTATGAGATACCGATTCGGTTGCTAAGTGTTAGTAACTTGAAATAAAAGAGCTACGGAATAAATGGAGACTAGCTAAAGGTGAGCTGACGATATGTGTTGGAAGTGTTTCCAAGTTTGATGTGATCAAACATCGCACGCTCCCTCTACCATCAAGATTAGTATTAAACCTGAATAATTGTCATTTGGTGTTTGCGTTGAGCATAGACATGATTGGATTATGTCTATCGCAATACGGTTATTCATTTAAGGAGAATAGTGGTTACTCTATTTATGTGAATAATACCTTCAGTGGTCTTGCACCTAAAGGAATGGTTTATTGAATCTCGATCGTAGTGATACACATTTTCATGCCAAAAGATATAAGATAGTAATGATAGTACCACTTACTTGTGGCACTGCCATGTAAGTCATATTGGTATAAAACGCATGAAGAAGCTCCATGTTGATGGATCTTTGGACTCACTCGTTTTTGAAAAGTTTGAGACATGCGAACCATGTCTATTGGTGTATACGCATGAAGAAACTCCATGCAGATGGATCATTTGGACTCACTTGATTTTGAATCACTTGAGATATGCAAATCATACCACATAGGCAAGATGACTGAAAAGCCTCGGTTTCAGTAAAATGGAACAAGATAGCAACTTGTTGGAAGCAACACATTTTGATGTGTGCAGTCCAATGAGTGCTGAGGCATGCAGTGAATATCGTTATGTTCTTACTTCACAGATGATTCGAGTAGATGTTGAGTATATTTACTTGATGAAACACAAGTCTGAATTATTGAATGGTTGAAGTAATTTCAGAGTGAAGTTTAAGATCTTCGTGACAAGAGGATAGAATGTCTATGATATGATCATAGAGATGAATATCTGAGTTACGAGTTTTGGCACACAATTAAGACATTGTGGAAATTGTTTCACAATTAATACCGCCTGGAACACCATAGTGTGATGGTGTGTCCGAACATCATAGTAGCACCCTATTGGATATGGTGCGTACCTTGATGTCTCTTATCGAATTACCACTATCGTTCATGGGTTAGGCATTAGAGACAACCGCACTCACTTTAATAGGGTACCACGTAATTCCATTGAGACGGCGCTATTTGAACTATGGTTTGGAGAAACCTGAGTTGTCGTTTCTTAAAGGTTTGGGGCTGCGACGCTTATGTGAAAAAGTTTCAGACTGATAAGCTCGAACCCAAAGCGGATAAAAGCATCTTCATAGGGCACCCAAAATAGTTGGGTATACCTCCTAATTCAGATCCGAAAGCAATATGGATTATTTCTTGAATCGGGTCCTTTCTCGAGGAAAGGTTTCTCTCAAAAAGTTGAGTGGGAGGATGGTGGAGACTTGATGAGGTTATTGAACCATCACTTCAACTAGTGTGTATCAGGGCACAGGAACTTGTTCCTGTGGCACCTACACCAATTGAAGTGGAAACTTATGATAGTGATCATGAAGTTTCGGATCAAGTCACTACCGAACCTCGTAGGACGACAAGGACGCGTACTGCTTCAGAGTGGTATGGTGATCCTGTCTTAAAGGTCATGTTGCTAGACAACAATGAACCTACGAGCTATGGAGAAGCGATGGTGGGCCCAAATTCCAACAAATGGTTAGGAGCCATGAAATCTGAGATAGGATCCATGTATCAGAACAAAGCATGGACTTTGGTGCACTTGCCCGATGATCGGCAAGCCATTGAGATAAATGGATCTTTAAGAAGAAGACGGACATGGACGGTAATGTCACCGTCTGTGAAGCTCGAATTGTGGCGAAGAGTTTTTCACAAGTTCAAGGAGTTGACTACAATGAGATTTTCTCATCCGTAGCGATGCTTAAAGTCCGTCAGAATCACGTTAGCACAAGCTGCATTTATGAAATCTGGCAGATGGATGTCAAAACGAGTTTCCTTACCAGTCGTAAGGAAAGGTTGTATGCGATACAATCAGAAAGGTTTTGTCGATCCTAAGGATGCTAAAAGGTATGCTGGCTCCAGCAATCCTTCTAAGGACTGGAGTAAGCATCTCGGAGTTGGAATGTGTGCTTTGATGAGATGATCAAAGATTTTGGGTTTATACAAAGTTCATGAGAAACTTGTATTTCCAAAGAAGTGAGTGGGAGCACTATAGATTTTCTGATGATTATATGTTGTTGACATATTGATGATCAGAAATGATGTAGAATTTCTAGAAAGCATATAGGGTTATTTGAAAGGTGTTTTTCAATAGAAAACCTGGAATAAGCTACTTGAACATTGAGCATCAAGATCTATGAGGATGGATCAAAACGCTTAATGCTACTTTCAAATGAGCACATACCTTGACATGATCTTGAAGGTATTCAAGATGGATCAGTCAAAGAAGAAGTTCTTGCCTGAGTTGTAAGGTACAAAGTTAAGACTTAAAGCTCGACCATGGAAGAATAGAGAGAAAGGACGAAGGTCGTCTCCTATGCTTAAGACATAGGCTCTACAGTATGCTATGCTGTGTACCGCACCTGAAGTGTGCCTTGCCATGAGTTAGTCAAGGGGTACAAGAGTGATCTAAGAATGGATCACAGACAGCGGTCAAAGTTATCCTTAGTAACTAGTGGACTAAGGAATTTTCTCGATTATGGAGGTGGTAAAAGAGTTCGTCGTAAAGGTTACGTTGATGCAAACTTAACACCTATCCGGATAGCTCTAAGTAGAGATACCGGATACGTATAATGGGGCAACAATTTAGAATAGCTCCAAGTGGAACAGTTATTTGGAATGGATCCAAATAGAATGTGGTAGCTACATCTAGGAGATGGCATAGAGATTTGTAAAGCACACACGGATCTGGAAGGTTCAGACCCGTTGACTAAAAACCTCTCTCACAAGCAACATGATCAAACCCAAGACTCTTTGGATGTTGGTCACATGGTGATGTGACCTGTCAGTGTTAATCACATGGCGATGTGAACTAGATTATTGACTCTAGTGCAAGTGGGAGACTGTTGCAAATATGCCCTAGAGGCAATAATAAAAGTGTTATTATTATATTTCTTTGTTCATGATAATAGTCTTTTATTCATGCTATAACTGTATTATCCGGAAATCATAATACACGTGTGAATACATAGACCACAATATATCCCTAGTGAGCCTCTAGTTGACTAGCTCGTTGTGATCAACAGATAGTCATGGTTTCCTGGCTATGGACATTGGATTTCGTTGATAACGGGATCACATCATTAGGAGAATGATGTGATGGACAAGACCCAATCCTAAGCATAGCACAAAGATCATGTAGTTCGTTTGCTAGAGCTTTGCCAATGTCAAGTATCTCTTCCTTAGACCATGAGATCGTGTAACTCCCTGATACCGTAAGAGTGCTTTGGGTGTACCAAACGTCACAATGTAACTAGGTGATTATAAAGGTGCACTACAGGTATCTCCGAAAGTGTCTGTTGGGTTGACACGGATCGAGACTGGGATTTGTCACTCCGTGTAAACGGAGAGGTATCTCTGGGCCCACTCGGTAGGACATCATCATAATGTGCACAATGTGACCAAGGGGTTGATCAAGGGATGATGTGTTACGAAACGAGTAAAGAGACTTGCCGGTAACGAGATTGAACAAGGTATCGGTATACCGACGATCGAATCTCGGGCAAGTACAATACCGCTAGACAAAGGGAATTGCATACGGGATTGATCAAGTCCTTGACATCGTGGTTCATCCGATGAGATCATCGTGGAACATGTGGGAGCCAACATGGGTATCCAGATCCCGCTGTTGGTTATTGACCGGAGAACGTCTCGGTCATGTCTGCATGTCTCCCGAACCCGTAGGGTCTACACACTTAAGGTTCGATGACGCTAGGGTTATAAAGGAAGTTTGTATGTGGTTACCGAATGTTGTTCGGAGTCCCGGATGAGATCCCGGACGTCACGAGGAGTTCCGGAATGGTCCGGAGGTAAAGATTTATATATGGGAAGTCCTGTTTTGGTGACCGGAAGAGTTTCGGGGTTTATCTGTAACGTACCGGGACCACCGGGAGGGTCCCGGGGGTCCACCAAGTGGGGCCACCAACCCCGGAGGCTTGCATGGGCCAATAGTGGTGAGGGACCAGCCCCTTAGTGGGCTGGTGCGCCTCCCACAAGGGCCCATGGCACCTAAGAGGTGGAAAGGGGGCAAACCCTAAGGGGATATGGGCCTTAGGGCCCATATTGGTGCGCCTCCCTCTCCTCTCCCCTCTTGGCCGCCACCCCCTTTGCCATCTAGGGCTGCCGCCCCCCCTAGGGGTGGGAACCCTAGAGGGGGGCGCACCCTCCTCCCTCTCCCCTATAAGTAGTGAGGCATAGGGCTGCCCATAACACGCGATTCGATCTCTCGTTGGTGCAGCCCTGCGTCTCTTCTTCCTCCTCTTCTAGCCACGCTCCTCCACCACCACCACGCCGTTGTGCTGCTGCTGGATGGAGTCTTCCTCAACCTCTCCCTCTCTCCTTGCTGGATCAAGGCATGGGAGACGTCACCGGGCTGTACGTGTGTTGAACGCGGAGGTGCTGTCTGTTCGGCACTTGGTCATCGGTGATTTGGATCACGACGAGTACGACTCCACCAACCCCGTTCACTTGAATGCTTCCGCTTAGCGATCTACAAGGGTATGTAGATGCACTCTCCTTCCCCTCGTTGCTGGTTTCTCCATAGATAGATCTTGGTGACACATAGGAAAATTTTGAATTTCTGCTACGTTCCCCAACAATGTCAAATACACGGTACTCCCGGGAAGCCTGCGAACCATACCCACAGAGATTGTTGGGTTTTCAAGCAAGCCAGCAAACTCAACGCCGGACACAAGGGGCTCGACACACCAAGTGAGGACGATGACGAACCCCACAAGCAGAGCACCAGGAAACAAAAGGATTTCCCACAAGAAGTCAAAATAGTAAACTTACTTCACGTGACGAACAGAACGGTGCCACCAGAGATACGCGCCATACGGCCTATCCCAAAGGAGTCTCGCCAATGGTTGTTAAAACCGACCACCTTCGACCATCAGGATTACTCTAGAAGTATCCGGAACGCAGGCTAGACTGCCTTGGTATTAGATCCAATAATCGGCGGACTCCACTTTACAAATGTCCCGATGGACGGCGGCAGTGGTCTAAACCTGTTATACCAGGACACAATCCGCAACATGGGGATAGACCCAACAAAAATTCGCCATAGCAAAACCTCCTTTCAAGGGGTAACGCCAGGCCCGGATGCCCGCTGTATGGGTTCTCTCCGGCTAGAAGTTATGTTCGGCTCCCCAATAACTTCCGCCGCGAACAGCTAACTTTCCACATCGCCCCATTCTCAAGTAGCTATCAAGCACTGCTGGGACGCGAAGCTTTCGCCCGCTTTAACGCAATACCGCATTACGCATCTCTTATGCTTAAGATGCCCAGTCCACGAGGCATCATCTCATTAAAGGGAAAACATTGAGTGTTCCTCTCGCGCGGACGACAGTGCGGCTGCCTTGACACCCCCAAAATAAAGCGGCTTCACCAGCCAAAGCACCTAAACAGGTCATCAAGACCACGGACACGGCTAGACGAGTCTGACATAAACATACAATTGATAAAGGCTTAATAGCCATATACCCCTGTACTAGGGGCTCCGCGCATATAAAACAAGAGACAATAAAGCTCAATTTTACCCATTTTGATTTATACTTTGTTTATTTAGTATAACTTATGTTCGGCATGATCTTTCTTCAACTAAGTTCCTCTCTTTTTTACAGATGAACACCGTGCTATGCCCGTCCAGGATACGGCGCAACGGAGACACAGGCGCAGACATGCAGCAGGGACCCGTTCCAAGGATTCTTTTCAGATTAAGACCCTGCATAAACCTTTTTTACTGTCTCTTGTTGATACACATCCCCTGGTTTCTTGGTATAACCAAGGAGGAGGCTGGAGTTTTGGCATGTGGCCACGTCAGAGTTTTGTGCGTACCTGGACACTAGGGGCTTATTACTAAGGGCCTTATCCCGCCCGTCCTCGTAAAGACCGAATACCTTAGGGAGTGTTCGGTGTCGCGAGTTTGGCCTTATATGCATCAGCTCCGAATCATGTCTTTGGTCAAATGTTGGGTTTGCCCGGCTCCTGTGTTTTGCTGCCTTACGTTCCGCTCTATCGGCTAAGGCGGCACCAGGAGAACTACTGCTATTATGCCCCGGTTCGGCCAGACGAGCACCTCAGTAGAGAAAGCCGAAAACTGACTATCATGATATAGCGTGAGGCTGGTCAACCACTCGATGACTTACCGGAATCTTTAGGATTCCTCCGCATTAACGAAGGGCCGTTTCCCGGCCAGGCACATACGCGCCCCGAGTTCGGGCGAGCGCAGGCGCCACCAGGGGCTATATAAGTAGCCCCACTGTCAAACTCCTATGGCTAAGCGAAAGTGATAAAGCATCATAGTCTGATTGCCTAGTTCGCTGCGCTATCACCTCCTTTGTAGGACCAAGACGTTGGATCAAGTGTGAAAATGCACCTTCTGCGAACACCCCCGCATTATGTGCATGGGGGCTGAAGCCGATGACTGCCATCTTTCAGATTATATATACATATAAGCTAAACGGCCGCACAGGAGGTATTATAATACTTGCAGGCACAAGTATAAAAAGCTTCTACAATTTATCAAAATATTGTTTTACAATAATATATGCTATTCGAATATAGTATCCTTCGAGCACCGCGTCTCTATTAAACGAGCGCCTTGCAGAACTTCCTGAAAATAGTGCTCGGCAGGTACTCGGCTTCCATCCGAGTCTGGGGATGCAACAGCGGTGGCCTCCATTTCCGCCCAGTATGTCTTGACACGGGCAAGAGCCATCCGCGCACCCTCTATGCACGCCGACCTCTTCATCACATCGATATGCGGCACCGCACCAAGGAACTGCTACACCAAGTTGAAATAACTTTTCAGCTCTGGCCTCTCTAGCCACAGATGACTCATGACATACTTCATGGCGAGTCCGGACAACCTATTCAGCTTAGCCCATTTGGCCAAACGATCGGCTATTGATAGTGGACGCTCTGGACTGTGGAACTGCGACCAAAAGAGCTTTTCCACTTCGCGATCTTCTTGATCTCGGAAGTGTTCGGCCGCATCTGCGGCACTCGCTGCCAAATCCAGATAGGTGTCCGCCGTACTCCACATCCGGTTTAACGGAGCATGTTTAGGATCCCAGAACTTCCTCCGCAGCACAAAGGGCTTTCCAGCCGCGATCTCTCCGGCCTGACGCAACTCCTCCTTCATAGCTCTCATCACAGAGCGAGCATCCTTGGCATGGGCAATGGCCTTCTCCAGGTCCGTCTGTTCCGCCTGATCTTCTTTTTCAAGAAGCTTGCAACGGTCAGTAGCGCTCTTTAGCTTCACAGCCATCTCGGCCATTTCCTTCTTGCTTCGGCAGTGAGCAGCCTGTTCGGCTTTCAGCTCTTCAATTGCCTTTCCGGCAGCCGCATCACTTTTTCTGGCTTGCTCCTTGGCTCGGGAAAGTTCCGCCCGAAGATTCTCCATGGCAGCAGCACCATCTGCATCAAGCGCACACATTGTAAGATACTGGCATAAAGCTCCTCTTACCAGGTGCCGCCGGGGTAATTACATACCTTGTGCCTCGTCAAGCCGCTTGTTGACAAGCGCGATATCGGCATCTGCCACATCAAGTCGCCGCTTTAGCTCGGCAAATTCATCAGTCCGGCTGGCCACCCAACACTTCGCCACCTACGTATGAAGGCGGCATATTAGACCTGGGAATATGATCCTCTATGCGCCGTCACTTTTGACAACGCACAGAGTCTCAGGGGCTACTATCTACACAGGGCGCATCTTATTTATGCGCAACTGTCCAAAAAGGGTACATTATCTCACGTACCTCAAAGCCCGTCAGTAAACTCCTGACGGCCGCGTGCAATCCACTCTCCGCGGATGAAATCCTCTCAATCACCGTACCCATCAATGCAGGTGCTCCTCTGAGATAGATGCTTGCCCTAGCAGATCCTTCAGCTCCTCCGATCGTGCACTAGACGGTGCCAGACTCGTCCGATGGCCCTTTTCGAAGGCCCGATGCGGAGGGCTTTGGGGGGCCATATGACTACCTTCCGGCCCTGCCAGATTCGGAGAAACCCTCCACAACGATACCTCAGGGTCGCCCGCCTCGCAAGGCGGTACGGCAGGGGGAGGCGTTCCGCTCTCCATCATCTCCGGAAGAAGATCCCCCGAAGACGAGCTCTGCTAAGAAGGGCTAAGATCCGAGCTACAAGGTAAATTTTTGATTACTTTTCTCAGATATAAAGCAGGGATTTCTCTCATTTCCTAAAAAGAAAACTCCTCTCTACTTATGGCTCGATGGAGGGCTGATCCCCTTGAGGGCATAATTCGGCCGAAGTATCCCCCAGCACAGGACCCTCTAGCAAAGATTTCTTCCCCCACTTTGAGGCCATGGTCTCCGGGTCTTCAGAGGCGGTCCTCTTCTTCCCCTGAGGAGAGGAATTTTCAATTCCTCCCTTCCAAACAACCTCCTTTGAGGAGGCCATAGCTTCCTTGTCCCCTCCCTCGCTTTCCTCCAAAGGCACAACCTCCAACATCCTGACTAGCACGGGACCCGGCGTGGTCTCGGGGAGGGGGGCCGGACACCTGATTAGCTTTGCTTTCGCTATACACTCCTATTTAAAGGACATCTCTTTTAAGGGAAATTTTATAAATATGCGGATTGCGAGTCCGGGCACAGGGCTACTTACTTGAGTATCCGGGCGGTTGCAGCTCAGACCTGTGTCCTCGGTCAAGTCCGGACACATTGCTTGTGATCTGAAGAACAATTTGTACGTCTCCACAGGCATCGCGCCCATAAAATGTTGGAGAGCTCGTGGTCCCTCCAGATTGAACTCCCACAGGCGAAGGGGGCGACGTTTGCAGGGCAGAGCTCGGCGAATCAGCATAACCTGTGTCACTGTGACCAGACTGATATCTCTTTCTAGGAGATCTCGAATGCGGCCCTGCAACAAGGGCACGTCCTTGGGTGGACCCCAGTCAAGTCCTTTATTGACCCATGACACTAGCTGTGGTGGGGGACCCGAGCGAAAGGCAGGTGGCGCCACCCACTTGGTGCTCCTGGGAGCGGTGATACAAAACCACTCTCGTTGCCATAGGCTGGACTCCTCTTGAAAAGAGCCCTCGGGCCATGGAGCACCAGCATTCTTGCTTATAAAAGCACCTCCGCACTTCGCGTGCCATCCCTCGATCATCTTCGTCTCTACTTTGAAGGTCTTGAGCCATAGTCCAAAGTGAGGAGTAATACGGAGGAAGGCTTCACACACGATGATGAATGAGGAAATATGGAGGATGGACTCCGGGGCTAAGTTGTGAAATTCCAGCCCATAATAATACATGAGCCCCCTCACGAAGGGATCCGTCGGGAAGCCTAGCCCCCGAAGGAAGTGAGACATGAACACCACACTCTCACCAGGCTTGGGAGTGGGAATGACCTGCCCTTGAGCAAGCAGCCTATGCCAGATTTCGCCGATAAAGAACCTGGCCTCTCTCAACTTCAGCATGTCCTCCTCCGTGACAGAGGAGGGCATCCATCAGCCTCGAAGGTCGGAACCGGACATTGTCGAAGGTCCGAAGCGCCTGAAATCTGGAGCCTTGGGTGTTGGAACTTGAGGCGAAGGGCGAACTCGTTTGAGATTGAAAGAAAGGAGTAAGGCCTTGGTCTCTTTATAAGAGGTTGAATACCAAGGGCCCTCCCCGTGACCGTTTGGGACTCGCCTTTGACCGAGAAAACATACCAATAGGTACGGTTGGGTTACCCACGCCCGTATTGATGAGAATCCCGGAATAAGGGGACACGATCTCTGCTTTAACAAGACGTGCCAAGGAAACCGCCTCGCTAAACGCGTTGAGGTGGGACAGTAAAACGATTTGAATAAAGACTTGGCCATAGTGTGATGTCACGCTATGGAATACGTCAACAGATTAGATTTGTGTAAATATTATTCTCTCTATGGCAACATGTGGAAACGTATTTTGCAGAGCCGGACACTACCTTTGTGTTCAAAATCTTCTATGAAGTACTTGGAGGAGGAACCCGCCTTGCAATGCCGAAGACAATCTGCGCGCCGGACTCGTCATCATTGAAGCCTGGTTCAGGGGCTACTGAGGGAGTCCTGGATTAGGGGGTGTCCGGATAGCCAGACTATACCTTCGGCCGGACTCCTGGACTATGAAGATACAAGATTGAAGACTTCGTCCCATGTATGGAAGGGACTTTCCTTGGCGTGGAAGGCAAGCTTGGCGGTACGGATATGTAGATCTCCTACCATTGTAACCGACTCTGTGTAACCCTAGCCCTTTCCGGTGTCTATATAAACCGGAGGGTTTTAGTCCATAGGACGAACAACAATCATACCATAGGCTAGCTTCTAGGGTTTAGCCTCTCTGATCTTGTGGTAGATCTACTCTTGTACTACCCATATCATCAATATCAATCAAGCAGTACGTAGGGTTTTACCTCCATCAAGAGGGCCCGAACCTGGGTAAAACATTGTGTCCCCTGCCTCCTGTTACCATCCGCCTAGACGCACAGTTCGGGACCCCCTACCCGAGATCCGCCAGTTTTGACACCGACAGTGACGCCGCCTTGGGCTCCACGGTGACCTCCGTCTTGATGTCCTGCTGGTCTTGGTCTCGTTGCACTGATATGGAAACCTTTGCTTGACGCCTCGGTACTCTTCGTCTGCGCTTGCCTCCTTAGCACCAAAGAGGAAACAAGGACACTATGCGCGCTGGCGCCCACCTGGTCTCGATCATCATGGCTCACGTCATTAGAACCTTGCAAGGTTTGCCTGGCCTTGATCTTTCCGCCCCTCGCGAGCCAGCCTGGTGAGGCCGCTCCTGAGGAAGGCTTGTGTCATCCGCCTCGCGAGGCTTGTCCCCTCACGTTGGTCTTGAATGCTTGTTGGTGAAGATGGGTTGTACGGGCCCGCTTGTAGAGCCACCCCGTGGGCCACGGGCAGGCATGTCTGGGGACCCCCGTTCCTAGAATGCCGACACAATCATCTTGGACGGAATAGTCGATCGAAACGTGGCATGGCGTATCACAGAACGGAGGAAACGACCTTGTGTTCAACCGCCTATGGTTGAAACGGGATCCTGTTCACCGGGAGGGGTGTGGCATACCGCAAAACGGAGGAAACGGACTTCTCTTCGACCTCCTGCGGTCGAAACGGGGTTCTGTTGATCGGGAGGGGTGTGGTACCACAAAACGGAGGAAACAGACTTGTGTTGGAGAGCTACGGTCGAAACAGGGGTCCTGTTCATCGAGAGTGGTGTGGCGTACTGCAAAACGAGACTCCACGAGCTACTGTTCATCTCCACCGTCGACCTCCTCCAGCCTCCACCTCCGACTGTTCATCCACGGGCTCATATTCATCCATCCTCCATCGCTCCTCCACCGGCTACTATTCAACCAGCCCTCTCCATGGGGTCCTGTTCAACCACCCCTCCACGGGCTACTGTTCAGCCAGCCCTCCACCGGGTACTGTTGAACCAGCCCTCCATGGGGTCCTGTTCATCCAGCCCTCCACGGGATCCTGTTCATCCACCCCCAACCGGCTCGATCGATTGGAGTCTTGTTCATCGAGTGGCAACAACCTCTACTACCATGGGGTCCTATTCATCCAACCCCCCACCGGGAACTGTTCATCCAACCCCCCCCCCCAAACAATGCTCAATGTTCATCAAGAGGCAGCATGTTCGATCGTCTTCAGTTAGCAGCAGTAGCGAAGGAGTCGCTCGATCGGGTTCAGTTAACAGCCAGATCGACCGATCGGTCGGGTTCAGTAACGCGTAGCCTGCAGTGCAATCGCTCGGGTTCAGTAGGCGAATGCCTCACTCCGGTTTCGTTAGAGCCCAATGCCTCGCACCCACGCACGTACGTGTATGAGAGAAACGCGCATCGCTCGACCCCGATCACCCACCGTAACCAGGAACTCCCTGATATTTTCCCCGCCCTCGCTTCTACCATGGTTTTTTCCGTCATGGACGGCCCAAAGAATGTCATGCAGCTGCGTCTCTGGCCCGCCCAGGACGAAAAGCCCATTTTATGTCATGATTTTTTGTCATAGAAGTAGGAGCCCACCACATCTATGATGATACTGGGTTTTGTCACAATTATCGTCATAGAAGTGTCATAAGCATGATAGAAAAAGAATTCATTCAGCCCAAAATGTCACGGGTATGTATTTTTTTGTAGTGTTATTGGGAAAATCTTCACACCAATTCTCCAATAGCCACACCTCTGCATCAAATTCCTCAGTCCCCTGTGCAGACTGAAGAAATATTGACAGGGTCTAAAAGACATCAAACTTCTCTCTAGTCCATACCCGAAGAAATTCCAGTTGCAACAGCTGAAGAAATGGAGACAGAGACTGCTAATGAAATTGTCGCTTCAAATCCTCAGCCTGTTGTACCAGAAGTTGTGACTCGAGGGGTTGTGAGGCCTCTACTACAAATCTTTAGCCCAAGCCTCAAAATACCCATACAAAGAGGCCAAAATTCAAGAATGCTGATTTCTTCGCTGAGAATCATTTATTCACTGATACAAATCCATATGACTCGGCAAGACTAAGGCGCAAGAGGTTTTGGACTGCAAGCCAGATGAACTTCTATGCATCAGTTCTGTTCGAAAAGGACAAAGGTTTCCAACACCGTCAAATTCCTCATGTGGATATGGAGTCTATTCCCTGCTTTCAACCAGTTCTTAATGTTCTTCATGAAGTTGGGCTCCTAAATTTTTGTGCTCATATATGTGACTGGAACGAAGAGCTAATTCTTTAGTTCTATGCAACTCTGCACCTCACTGGCAATGTTGCTGATGTCAATTCACGGGTTCTAGACTGGATGGCTGAAAACACTCACTATAAAGCTCTGGCCTCTGAATTGCTTCATGCCATCCCAGTTAATCCTCCTGCATAAGGCACAAGGCTAATCTATGAAGAACTTGGACTTCAAAATCTTCTCGTGCAAGTGCTGATGAAGCCTTTGCGGCCAGGCCAAGCTCCAAGAACCACCTTCCTAGTGAAGGATTTGTTGTATGTGCCAAGGACAATATACCGCATCTTGACCAAAACCCTCAGTCCAATCAAAGGCCACAACTCTAAATAAGAAGAATAAGAAGAAGTTGTTGGCATCATGAAGAATCTGTTGTTCAACACCATACATGGGATTCCCATTAACTATCACGATTTCTTCATGAAGACTTTGGCTAATGTTGCATTGTCGCCTTCCGAATTGAAGCCCTATGCTCCTTGGATAATGAAATTCATAAGAACCAGGTCTTCAACTCCATACAAGGCTGATTTTCAGAATCACCTCAGCTTTCTGCCTACTATCAAAGTCCTCAAAAGGACTATTTTTTCAGTTGATGAAAAAGGCAAAGCTATTGTTATTGATGAAGGCACTCATCCATTGGATGGTCAATTCTGTAAGGCTACATCTTACTCCACCAATGACGACTCTGCTACTCAAGATTCTATTGCTAGAGCCCAAGAGAAAAATCCTCAAGCCACTGCCCATGACTGATGACTGATCATGAGCTTCTTCTAAGTCTTCACCAGAAACTCGATCGCAATCACAAGTGGGTCAAGTGTCAGTTTGGCTCAATTCTTCAGAACATGACTGTCATGCAAAACAATGTGAAGAAGAACCACTATTATGCGCTGATACGTCCCTGTCGTATCTACTTTTCCTAACGCTTTTCCTCTTGTTTTGGACTCTAATTTGCATGATTTGAATGACACTAACCCGGACTGACGCGGTTTTCAGCAGAACTACTAGGGTGTTGTTTTTGTGCAGAAATAAGAGTTCTCGGATTGGAACGAAACTTTGCAAGGATTTCTATATAAATAAAGAAAAATACTGGAGCCAAGAACCACCGGAGGGGGGTGATATGTTTCCAACATATCTATAATTTTTGATTGTTCCATGCTATTATATTATCTGTTTTGGATGTTAATGTGCTATATTTTACACTTTTATATTATTTTTGGGACTAACCTATTAACCCAAGGCCCAGTGCAAATTGTTTTTTTGCATATTTCAGTGTTTCGCAGAAAAGGAATATCAAATGGAGTCCAAACGGAATGAAACCTTTGGGAGCATGATTTTTGGAACAAACGTGATCCAGAGAACTTGCAGTGGACGTCAAGAAATGAACGAGGTGTCCATGAGGTAGGGGGTGCACCTACCCCCTGGGCGCTGTGGGGGCCGGTCTTCCGGGACATAAATCCCAGTAAACGACCCTTGTGGCATCACCAGCCCTAGGATTACTGTTGCTGGTGGACATTTCCTTGATATAGAATTCCAAGAAAATTACAAGAGATTGGATACAAGACCACAAAGGTCCAATGAATATAACAAGGATCTCTAGCGGTGGATGACGGAAGCGACTCGTGGATCTCCAATGTTGACGGGACTCCATTCCCACAGGAACAGCTGACCTAGATAACTCCTATCTCGCGTGGCTGCTATCTCCAAATCCTAGGTTGCGGGGTGTCTTCACAATGCTCCTCTCTGAGTCATGATCTGGCCAAGACAATAGCCAGGGACAAGCCAGTGAGTATATTTGAATGTACTCGCAAACATCAAGAACAAAAGATATAACGGATGCATATGCTCATGATGAATTAAATTATACGCATGTGCAGACTGAGAATTCAAAGCATGGCTTGATGAATATTCATACGGTGCGGAAGGATAAATAAGTCATGTTATTAGTAAATTAAAGAAATGAAACGGAACATCGGGCGTTGGACCGCCCGAGAAATTCCAAGAGAAATGTCAAACGGGCGTCTAAAAGAGAATCGGGCAAGACAGGACCGCCCGAGAACTCAAGCGACACCACGAGAGGTCTTGAAAAAAATGCCAAATGGGTGTCTAAAAGTGAGTCGGGCGAGATAGGACCGCCGGGGAACTCAAGCGACACCACAAGAGGTCTTGAAAATACACGCCACAGTCGGGTGTCTCAAGAGACGCCTCATAAAGGGCTTATAAGAAAATAACATGAGCATTCAGGTGGACTAGCCATCCCAAGAGATGCTCACTATTGCACATAATAGGAAACGGTTAGTCCACAACAATATTCATGTCAACAATAATATTCATAACAGCACCAACAATGACAGTAATTACCCTGCAGGACGAACCATGATCAATTTAATTATTTCCTCCGGAGACTGACACTAAGATCGACACTTGACCAACCCAGACTATAGTCCTTAACCATGGACATGGCTATTCGAATAGATATAACTATGCAGAGGGTGTACTCTTTACCCACAAGTAAAGGATTTCTTTAATCAACCGCGAGACGTTGACTAATTCCGATTATGGTCTTTGGGATGAAGACACACCTGACCCGCACATACCAACTTTAATCCATCAAGCCAGGGATCAGCCAAAATAATGATAAAGTAAAACTCTAAGTGGGAAGGCCTCATGCAACAGCCTCCAACAGCATGAACATTCAGCTTTGGTCCCAAACCGACCATTCATGCCCCCGGACCAAGTGACATGACTACTGGGGCCAATAGTATCATTTCCTATGGCCTCTTTGTACGGTGTGTGTAGGAAAGGGGTTATCAACTTACTGAACCATACCCTACCTTTGGCAGGGACATGTGGTAGCACGAATCAAGTATGGGGGTTACCGGAACAAGACTCGATCTAAGGTCAACTCATGAGGTGTAAGTTTCCCTGCAGTGATTAGCACAATACAATTCCTTGGCAGTACCCAACAGGGTCACCACTGGTATGTCTCAACATACCCTCACTGATCATTCTCGTCACAACGAGATTTCAGTCTCACAGTCACTTTTCTCGTGACTGATTCATCCTGCAAATTAGCCTGGACCAACACAGGCATAAATCGTACATGAAAATAGTCGTACCCACTCATACTTCATGTTTAACTGGATATAGAATACCATCAAGGGGAATCATGCATGTATGACCAATACTATGCAAATTTCATATGAGTTGAATATATTCATAATTCAATTCTACATGTAAACAAACACTATGCATTCACCATATCATGTGTTCAAGATGCTTGCCTTGAGCATGCAGAGATGTTGGGTGCATTCCAAAACTTGAAAATCATATCTCCCCTCCATTTCCTATTTTCAAAATATTTTAATTACCACATAATCCCAAAACAGTACATAAAAGTTGTTGGAAAATTTTGAAATAAGTACTAAAATGAACTAGATGAAATTTGAGAAATAATAGAAAAAGAATCAAGTCAGTTGGAGTTCATATGATTTTCCTATGGATCTACTAAGCTGGAATATTAAAGGAAATGGATATTTAGTAGATCCAGCAAAAACCAGGACTAGGAAAAATGTTCACCCTATCTGGATAAATAGAGCATGATTTTAGGAGTAGGCAGAAATTTGAATCATCAAATTTGGATGTGAAATGGATGTTGTGGATTTATTTGAAGTCTGATGTAAAATAAAAAGGGAAACAGATATTACTGTGATGGGCTGAGCAAAAACGCGCCCTAGGCGCGGTATAGCCGCCTGGTGGTACTGGGCCAAGCCCAATCGCTCGACCGCATGGGGGGGGCTGCGATGTCGAAGGCGTACTCACAACAATACACTTTCCACGCGGGAAAGCAACTTCAATAGAACCCGTCTCCACTTAAGACGAGCTGGCGCGGCGCTGGGTCACTGACAGTGGGCCCGCCTGGCCCACCGGTCAGGTTTGACCAGTCCACGCGCGCGTTGTCTCATCTGACCAAATGAAGGCGGAGCTCCGACGAGGCTCGCCGGCGATTGGCGGCTCTGTTTGGAAAACTGAGGCCATCTGTGGGCTCAGGGTGTTGAGGCGGTCCCTTCGGTGGTCGCTATGGTCCCCGAGGTGGACGAAGTCGCCGGGGGCGAGCTCAGCCGAAGAGCTCCGGTGGGGCGAATTGGGTGTTTCTCCCATGGTGGCTCCCGAGCAGAATTGAGTGCGGGGATGGGTCAGTGGGTGCTCAAGGAGGCTAGTGGTGGAGAAATTTGTGAGAGGGAGGGCTGGACGGTGTCGGAACCATCCGAACAGTGGCGGCGGCAGTAGTTGCCGGAATCGGAGAAGACGACCTCCTCTGGTCGTGTTTCTGCTACGGGAGGATCCGAGAGGGGAAGGGGAGTGTGTTGAGGATACTAGCGAGCTCGGGGTGAGCTTTTATAGCGCGAATGGGTCGGCTCCATGGTGTCTAGAGGATAAGCACGACGACGGCGGCCATTACGGCTATAGCTGAGGCCGTTGAGGCTGGCAGCATGGCCGGTGAGGACGGTGGTCGCCCGCAGTTACCCCTAGGAGGAGTTGGGCTGCTCGGGACGTGCCACGCGGGTCGGGCAGAGACTTTGCCGTGCGGGACTCATTGGGCGGCGGTCTTGGTCGTCGTGGACGGCGATGGATGGCGCTAGGGGCCAAGCGAGGGTGTCGGCGAGGTTCCTGGTGGTCGATCCGATCCAGAGGAGGATCAGGATGAGAGGCGGAGGCAGCAGAGACATGGCAGGAGCTCGGTGCCGACGTGTGCAAAACGCATGCTCTGGCCGTACTCGGTGCACGCACGTTAGGTGTTCGTCAAATTGCCAGTGGCATCTACAGGGACACACACGAGCTACAAATCAACAGGATGTTGCTTATAGGTATGAGAGGAGTGATGGACATGCCAGTTTGGCCAAATAACCAAGTGTCCAGTGTAAGTTAGAAAGTGGCAACATTTCTGTCATGCCCACATGGTGTTTGACAGAATGCTAGGGCAAGCTAAAGGACTTTGATGGATTTGAAACTTGGCAGAGTGGGGTCTCTTTAGATGCTAGAGATGATGGTGGAGTTAGTTTGGCAAGATGAGAAACTTTCTAGTGCAAGTTTTACCAGAATTCAGTTCTGGATAGAAACTTTAGAGGAGTGTTTGGTGGACTTGCAAGTTGAAATTGAAGCTGCCCTTCTGGACTTAAGGTACTAGTTGGAAGGACTACAAGATGGCAAAGTTTCAAAATTAATGGAGATAGAAAGATTAGGGTTGCAGTTATAACTCAAGAATGGGATGGAATTTGAAAAGAGGATGTTTCACTCAAAATTTTCAAAGGACATAGTTAGGTTTTTGCTCAAAAGTGATTTATAGACATCACCTGACCTCTCACAATTTTAAGTATTTAAAATAATTGTAGTGCAACAGAAGCATTTTAAGTATTGAAAATGCTTTTAAAAGTATTACTTGTGGCAAATTTTATTATGAAAATATTTCCCACTGTTATTTATGATACAAATGGAAAGGTTTATAAAACAACCACATACCACAACACTTCACAAAAATAATCTTCTATGGAGGGGAGAATTTTTTGTAAAACAGGAAATAGAAAAGGCTTTGAAATTAATAAATGACCTGGTATAATTCAAAATTTTATTTCTGGCCAAATTTTACTTATAAAATCTGATTAAAATTTTGGGGTGTTGCAAACTCTACCCCCCTTATGAAAAATCTCGTCCTCGAGATTTGTTAAGGGCAGAAGAACTAAATGCAAATTACAACAATGATCATATGCAGAATGCAATCATGGCAGTGCACTTACGACATACGCCCTAAATTAAAATACAATGGTTGCATCATGTATACTAGTGCTAGGTACAGCAACAATGACCGTCTATGGTCCAAAGGTGAGATCTACAGGGTCTTGAGGAAGGGTTCCCGATGCTGGAGCACATTCTTCTTCTTTCGGGGAAAGTGAAGGAAGTAAACGAAGAACACGGCCTTCCGGAGTTGGCCATGGTGGTCCACCAATGGCAATATGGGGATTCAGCATAGCAAGATAATGGAGGTAATCCATTAGTTGCTGGGTTAGATGCTCATGGGCCATCACATATTGAATGAGATTGGCCAGAGCTGGATCCCTCTCTGTGCGTTCACAGCAGAACGTGGCTTCTGCTCCAAAAGCTGCGCGGCTCACGAAATAGTAGTATTTCCTTTCTGTAGGATCGAAAGTATGTCTAGAGGGGGGTGATTAGACTACTTGACCAAATAAAAATCTATCCTTTTCCCAATTTTAGTTCTTGGCAGATTTTAGCAACTTTGGACAAGTCAAGCAATCTTAACATAATTCAAGCAAGCATGCAAAGAGTATATGAGCAGCGGAAAGTAAAGCATGCAACTTGCAAGAATGTAAAGGGAAGGGTTTGGAGGGTTCAAACGCAATTGGAGACACGAATGTTTTTGTCGTGGTTCCGGTAGGTGGTGCTATCGTACATCCACGTTGATGGAGACTTCAACCCACGAAGGGTAACGGTTGCGCGAGTCCATGGAGGGCTCCACCCATGAAGGGTCCACGAAGAAGCAACCTTGTCTATCCCACCATGGCCATGGCCCACGAAGGACTTGCCTCACTAGTGGTAGATCTTCATGAAGTAGGTGATCTCCTTGCCCTTACAAGCTCCTTGGTTCAACTCCAAAATCTTGTCGGAGGCACCCAAGTGACACCTAACCAATCTAGGAGACACCACTCTCCAAGAAGTAACAAATGGTGTGTTGATGATGAATTCCTTGCTCTTGTGCTTCAAATGATAGTCTGCCCAACACTCAACTCTCTCTCACGGGATTTGCATTTGGTGGAAAGAGGATTTGAGTGGAAAGCAACTTGGGAAGGCTAGAGATCAAGATTCATATGGTAGGAGTGGAATATCTTGGTCTCAACACAAGTGTAGGTGGTTCTCTCTCAGAAAAAAAAGTTGGGAATGTAGGTTCGTTCTGATGGCTCCACGAATGAAGAGGTGGTGGAGGGGTCTATATAGCCTCCACACAAAATCTAACCGTTACACATAACTTCCCAAACTCGGTGGGGTCAAATGGTTAAACTCGGTCGGACCGATTCAGCAAAGCTAGTGACTGTTAGGGTTTTCAATGGGACCAAAATGCAACTCGGTAGGACCGATATGATTAGGGTTAGGGCATAACGTAATCTCGGTGAGACCGATTACACAAACTCGGTGAGACATATTTTGGTAATAAGCTAACCAGAGAGTTGGTCAGGTAAACTCCGTGAGACCAATCGCTCATTTCGGTGAGACCGAAACGTTACGAAGGGAAAACAGAGAGTTTACATTGCAATCTCGGTGGCACTGGTCGCTCATCTCGGTGAGACCGAAATGTTACGAAGGGAAACCGAGAGATTACAACCCCATCTCGGTGAGACCGAGATCCCTATCGGTGAGACCGATTTGCCTAGGGTTTGTGGCAGTGGCTATGACATTTGAAACTCGGTGGTGCCGGATAGGAAGAATCGGTGGGGCCGAGTTTGACTTTTGGTTTAGGTCATATGTGGATGTGAGAAAGTAGTTGAGGGTTTTGGAGCATATCACTAAGCATTTTGAGCAAGAACCTCATTAAGCAACACCTCATCCCTCCTTGATAGTATTGGCCTTTCCTATAGACTCAATGTGATCTTGGATCACTAAAATGGAAAATGTAGAGTCTTGAGCTTTGAGCTTGAGCCAATCCTTTGTCCTCAGCATTTTGAGGGGTCCACTTTTCTCATCCATGCCATGCCAATCATTGAGCTTTCCTGAGATATTAATCTTGAAATAGCATTAGCTCAATGAGCTATATGTTGTTAGGAATTACCAAAACCACCTAGGGATAGTTGCACTTCCAATCTCCCCCTTTTTGGTAACTGATGACAACATATAGATCAAAGCTTCTACAAATGATAATAAGAGTGAAAAACATTATTGCTTTGAGAAGTATGTGAAAAGCAAGAGCTCCCCCTAAATTTGTGCATAGTTTAAGATTTGCTTTGGACTGCAAATGCACAAAGAGTTAGGATCATGGGTTACTCTTCCATGTCACATACATCTTGGTGGAGCGCTCAAAATGATAATAATTAAAATACATGCACTCATCACCAAGCAAAGTGAGTGATCATATGGAATATAAAAGGATAATGTCATCCAACAATCATAAACATAGCATATGATCAAACACATGATCATCCAAGTATCACACACAAGAATAAAGTATCTCAAACGAGCAGATAAAAAGTATCAATCACCAAGGAGAAACGCAAGAGAGAACAAAAGCAACACACTCTCTCTCGAAGCCTATGATATATACATTTTCTCCCCCTTTGGCAACAAGTTACCAAAAAGTTCCTAAAAATGCATAGTGCTAAATCGTCACTCAAGCTTGGTCTTCAGATGGTGGTGTAGACAGAACTCCAAGGACGAAGGCGTCAGTCGATGTAGATGGAGCTGGTGGAGTAGGTGGTGGGGCTAGTGGCACTGAAGCTGTAGCTGGTGCAGATGAAGTTGCTCTGGTGTCTGTGACAGGCACTGCAGCAGATCTTTGTCCTCTGGGCACTCTAGCAAAAGCATTAGTGGTTGTCTTGCCGTTCTTCTCCTACACTTCATCCTGAAGTTGCTCAACGACTGACTGGATCTCAATGACCTTCACATCTAAGTCATAGAACTTCTACTCCACGATCCTCTACAAGCTCTCTAGGTTTTGAGTCAGGGTAGCCAATCCCTTCTCAATCCTCAGAGTGGAGGCAATCAAGTAGCCAAGCTGATCTTGCTTGCTCTTCAGAAGATATTGAGATGCCTCTTCAGTGGTTGGCATCTTTGCAGCCTTTTCAGCCCTTGCCTTCTCTTTCTTGGCTTGTGCGTGCACAGAAGATGGTTCATTTTCATCCATCACCACAGTGTTGTCCTCAAAGTCTGGGTAGATGGGCAGGTGCTCCTTGTCCAGCAGATATGTGCCAGTGCCCATCCTGGATTTGATCGGCTCCTGGATCTGTGGGGCATACCCACAACTCCTCTTCTGATCTGCAGCCGTCCTCTTTATGGTTTCCACAATTAGGCTCATGACCTTGAACTTCTATGGAACATAAAAAATTTGCAGCAAGTTGATGGAGTGACCTCTGATCATCTTGTGATCACCTGACTTTGGCAAGAGAGTGTGCTTGAGGATCCAGTTGATTGTTGGCAAGCCTGACAGAAGGTAATGTACTGATCCAAACTTGTGTGTCTCAAGAGCAGCATCTAGGATCTCTTTGTACATGTGTGCCATGGTGTTGTGATCCTTCTTCTTTTTGGCATAGACATCCCAGTCATCTTCTTGTTCTTCTGGGGCATTGATCAACTGAGCCCATTCTGCAACTGTTGACTGGTACCTAGTGCCTTCAGACATCCAGACAATCCTTCCATCTGGGTAGAAATGAGCTATGGAGTAGAACTGCATGATGAGCTCATCATTCCACTTTGTGAGCTTCTGAGCCACAAACTCATTGACTCCACACGCCTTGAAGCTGTCATATACACCAGGGAAGTGTAATGGGCACAGCTGTATCTTGAATATTGGTGGCAATCTCACTCATAGATACAAGGATTGGTAGCGATACATGAATCGGAAGTAGCTAGGGTTCTAGCGGGGAGGGAGAGGAAAGGGGATCGGGAGTTGGCAGCCGCCTGGTGCCGTCCGCCGTGATCCTCTGGATACCCTAGCCAGCCCCGCGCGCCAGCTTAAGTATGCCCTTGCCCTTGGGCCACGGGTTCCTCCATTCTGGGCCAACGTAGCGTGGGTTGGGCCTGGAGACATGCTTGGGCCTTGATGATGGGTTGGCAGGTGGGGTATGCTGGTCAGGGGCGCTAACACCCCCTCCTTCTTCAGAAGAGGCTTGTCCCCAAGCCTCTGCGTTCGGAAACCGAGCTTGGAGTGCTTCTTTATCTTCCCAGGTAGTACCAACCGCAGGAGTAGACCATTGGACTTGCACCTGCTCCTTCATAGCACCGTTCTTCTCGCACCATCTTGATTGCGGCACCACAATAGGCACTGCGAGGTCTTTTTCTTGCGGTGGAAGCATAGTGGATGCCGTTGTGCCCGGTAGAGGAGCTTGTCGTAGCTGGGAGACGTGGAGAACTGGATGCACCGTAGCTTGAGGTGGAAGCTCGAGTTCGTAGGCGACATCGTTGATCTTGGCGATGATCGGGAAAGGTCCGTAGAACTTGTACGACAGCTTGTGATTTGCCCTTGGCGCCACTGACGTCTGGATGTACGGTTGAAGCTTGAGGAAGACTTGATCGCCCACTTGGAACTTCCTGAACGAGCGCTTTTTGTCAGCCTGGTCCTTCATAAGTTGACGTGCTCGGTGTAGCTGTTGTTGGATAACCCCTTGCATGACGGTTCGCTCCTTGAGCCAAGCTTGCAGCGCTGACACTGTGCATGATGTAGTAGTTGTAATCCCCCAATGCCTTGGTTCACGTCCAAACATGGCCTTGAATGGGGTCATGCCGATCGCCGAGTGGTGCAAGGTATTGTACCAGAACTGCGCCAGTGGTATCCAGAAGCTCCAGCATTTTGGACACGCCTGGATGAAGCACCGCAAGTATGTCTCGATGCATTGATTCACCCTCTCGGTCTGGCCATCCGTTTGTGGCTGATTTGCCATGCTCATGCGCAGTTCCGTGCCTGCATAGTTGAACAGCTCTTGCCAAATATGGCTAGTGAAAACTAGATCACGATCAGACACAATTGCGCCAGGGAACCCGTGAAGTTTGTAGAGCTGCTGCATGTAAAGCAAGGCCACCTTGGAAGCAGTGTAAGGATGCGCTAGGGGCAGAAAGTGAGCAAACCCGGTGCGTTTGTCCACCACTACCAGAAGGCAATTGAATTGTCCCGACTGCGGCAAACCATCCACGAAGTCCATGGTGATCAAGTCACATGACTCTTGAGGTATAGGCAACGGCATCAGCAAGCCCGGAGATGCACTATAGTCAGGTTTGGCCTGTTGGCACACTTGACAGCAGCGCACATATTGCAAGATATGCGCTTTCATTTTTGGCCAGGCAAACAGCCTTCTGATGCGTCGGTAGGTCACCGGAAAACCTGAGTGCCCCCCCATAGCACTGTCATGGAATGCTGATATGATGCGTTGTTGCATCTCTGTCGATCATCCCAGCCATATTCTGTCGCGGAAACGCAGGAGCCCCTGCTTCAGGGTGAATCGCCCCTTGGGATCTTCGCGGATGGCCAACTGCTCGAGGAGACGTTGAGCTTGACGGTTGATGTTGTAGCTGTTGATGACGTCCTCAAGCCATGCAGGTTGATAGGAACTGACCGAGTGCAGAATCTCTGTGGTGTTGGCCCGCGACAGAGCATCCGCTGCGATGTTGTCGCTTCCTTTCTTATAACGGATCGAGAACTGCAGTCCCAACAGTTTTGTGAATGCTTTTTGCTGCCAAGGTGTAGTGAGGCGTTGCTCATTGAGATGGACCAGGCTGCGTTGATCTGTTGAGATGATGAATTCATCATGCTGGAGGTACGGTCGCCATTGGTCTACAGTCACAATTACTGCTAGGTACTCCTTTTCATATGTGGATAGGCCTTGGTAGCGCGGGCTCAGCGCTTTACTCATGTAGGCAATCGGATGGCCACCTTGTTGTAGAACTGCTCCGATCCCTTTGTCGCTAGCATCTGTTTCAGCGACGAAGGTCTTGGAGAAATCTGGAAGGGCAAGCACAGGGGCTTCAACCAACTGTTTCTTGAGCACTTGAAAAACTGTCTCTGTTGCCGAGGTCGAGACAAACGGCACCCCCTTCTTGAGAAGGTTGAATAGCGGTCGGGCTATGATGCCAAAGTTCTTGACCAAGCGGCGGTAATAGCCGGCCATCCCCAGGAAGCTGCGAACTTCCTTGACACAGGTTGGTGCTGTCCATTGTGCCACCGCCCTGATTTTTGTTGGTTCAGTAGCGACTCCCTGTTCGCTGATGACATGGCCCAGGTATGAGATCTTCTGTTGACCGAATGCACACTTGGAAAACTTGGCCTTCCACTGGTCTCTGCGCAACAGCGTGAGCACTCGCCTCAGATCCCGCACGTGGTCCTTGAGCGTCTTGCTGAAGACCAGTATATCACCGAAGAAGACAAGGACGCACACGCGCAGGAGGGGGTGGAACGTGGTGTTCATGGCTCCCAAAAATGTGGGTGGTCCTCCCGTCAGCCCAAAGGATACCACTCTGAATTCATAATGCCCAGAGTGTGTCTGAAACGCCGTCTTGAATTCCTCCCCTTTGGTGAGACGAATTTGATGGTACCCAGTGCGCAAATCCAGTTTGGAGAACCATGCCGCACCGTGCGGTTCGTCTAGGAGCTCTTCAATCACCGGAACCGGGTACTTGCTGACACATGTGATGGCGTTGAGCTGTCGGTAGTCGATACAAAGTCGCCATGTTCCATCCTTCTTCTTTACGAGAATAGCCGGGGAAGAAAAGGGGTTGTTGCTACGTTGGATGACGCCTGTGCGGAGTAGTTCTGCCACCTGCCTCTCGATCTCATCCTTGTGGTCCAGCTTGTGACGATAAGGTCTGATGCTAAATGGCTGAGCTCCAGGGATGAGCGGAATGCGATGATCACATGCACGCCGCGGAGGTAGACCCACTGGCTCCTTGAAAACGTCATCGAACTCATCCAGAACTTGCTGTATGTAGGCTGGAGGTGGTGAACTGGTGTCCCCTTCTGGCGCAATCTCATGTATCAGGGCCATGTGAGTGATGGCACCCTTGCTGCACAAGCTCTGAAGTTGCAACGCGTTGATGACGACACAAGTGGACGATGAGTTGTCGTGGCCGCGGAGGTTGATGACACCACTTGGCGATGGAATAGCGATGAGCTTGGCACGCCAGTCGACTGTCATTGGACTGTGCTCCTCGAGCCAATCCATGCCCAAAATGACGTCGTAGACGCCTAGGTCCAGCACCTTCAGATCGGTGCTGAACTGATGCCCCTGTGAGCACCACGTGCAATTGGGCACACTGGCAGAGCAGATGAGTTCTCCCCCGTCAGCCACGCGCACCTTGTGTGCCTTCGACAAAGGTTGGATGCCCACCATACCCTTTGCAAATCTTTTGTTGATGAATGAAGTTGTGCTACCAGAGTCAACGAGCATTAGCACTTCACGTCCTTGAATCCAAGCACGGAGCTGAAATGCTTTGGATGACACCCCTCCCGTCATGGCCAATCGTGAGATCGCCATGACTATTTCCTGTTGTTGCTCATCTGCGGGCACATTTTGTTGATCGGTGGCTGTGTCAATACCAGACAACTCCAAGAGTTCTTCAACTACATGGAGTTGGACTGATGTAGGGCAGGTGTGGTCATGACCCCAGCGCTCGCCACACTTGAAACATAGGCCCCTTGCTCTTTTGTAGTCGCGTAGAGTCTTGACCTTTGCTGCTTCGGCTCGAGCAGCATCAGTGCCACGCCGATCGGTCTCCCCAGCTTGTGGTGGTGGGCGACCTGGTTGCGGGGGAAGTGGCAACACCGCAGGAGGACATGCGTTCACCTCTGGAGGTCGTGGCTGGTAGTGGAACGACCGCGACGACTCCACGCCCGCTCCGTCAGCCACCTCTTCCTGGAGCAGGGCCAGAGCACAAGCTGTGTCCAAGTCTGGTGGCCGCTGCACCATGACCACCACGCGGATGTCCGGCCTTAGCCCTTCCACAAAACGAGTAAGGAAATAGTAGGGGTGAATTGAATCTGAATACGAACTCAAATGATTTGTAATAAGCTCAAATTTCTCAATAATATCTGCTACTAAGGAAGTTTGCTTAATGGTGTAGAATTGACGTATCAGGTTCTGGTGTCTATCCCTCCCAAATCTAGTGCATAATAAGGCAGCAAATGACTCCCAATTAAATGATCCCAGTTTCTTCTGTATGGACTGCAACCAAATGGCAGCCGGGCCTGAAAAATTCAGCGCCGCCATTAGAACCCAGAAGGATTCGTGGATGCCAAACATGGTAAAGTATTGTTCACACATGGTGCTCCAGAGGTTTGGATTTTCTCCTGAGAACTGAGGGAATGCGATGGATGGGTGCGCCTGTCCCAATCCTGCTAGCATCTGACTAGCATGTGCAAACGGTGATGGAAGAGAACTTGGGGACGGGATTTCGAGCTGACCGTTGGTCGGGAGTGGCGGCGGTGTCTGGAATGACACCGCCGTCGACCCCCATTGCAGATGGAACTCGCCGTGGTCAATGGACCCGTGGGTTGCATCCGCCGCGCCTTCAGCGACACGAGTTGTGGTGACGCAAGTCGATGGTGGTGGCACCGTTGGTGTCGGGGCCTGTGTACCCTCGCCGTTGGTAGAGCCAGGACGCTCTTGCTGAAGCGCGGCCACCGCCTCCCCCAGATCGGCGACGCGCTTCTCCAGATCGGGCCGCCACGACGCCAAATCGTCAAGGCGGGAGCTAACCGTTGTTAGGGCCGTCGTGTTGGCCTCCATCGTGGCCGAGAGCTTGTCGAGGTAGGATTTGATGGCCGGATCCATGTGCTCCAGTTGCAGGCGTGCTTGGCGGAGTCGACACGTTTCGATGAATTGAGACAGAACGCGCGGCGGGGAGGGTGGTGGTGGCGGCGACTGATACCAAGTGTAATGGGCACAGCTGTATCTTGAATATTGGTGGCAATCTCACTCACAGATACAAGGATTGGTAGCGATTACATGAATCGGAAGTAGCTAGGGTTCTAGTGGGGAGGGAGAGGAAAGGGGATCGGGAGTTGGTAGCCGCCTGGTGCCGTCCGCCGTGATCCTCTGGATACCCTACCCAGCCCCGCGTGCCAGCTTAAGTACGCCCTTGCCCTTGGGCCACGGGTTCCTCCATTCTGGGCTAACGTAGCGTGGGTTGGGCCTAGGGACACGCTTGGGCCTTGATGAGGGGTTGGTAGGTGGGGTATGCTGGTCAGGGGCGCTAACAGGAAGTGATCCTCATTTTTCCTCAATGTGTGTCCAATCGACCCATCTCATGTCGCACACTATTGGCTTCTTGTCAAGCAACACTGTCTCATAGAAGTCCTGTTGTTCCTTAGTATCGAACCTATAGTCCACAACAGTTCTTCTTCTGGTGGCATATGGATCTGACACTCTCCATAGCCTCAATCCTGAATCCTTCCTTATCTTCATGTTCTCAACTACTGGATGAGCATGTGATCTGGAATATTGGCTTCAACTTCCTCAAGACATGTGACTCATCATCTTCTTCTTCCATTGCAGCTTCAGGCACTGGGGCCTTGTTCTTCTCCTCAGCAGGGATGTTCCTGGTGCTCCTCTTTGGTTTTGGCTTTGGAGCTGGAGCAGCAGTCTTAGGAGCAGTCTTAGGCTTAGATGGAACAACCCCTGCCCTTATAGCATCTCCCATAAGCTTTTGAGCTTTGGGTGCTGGTGCTGCATCCTCTTCCTCTTCCTCTTCTTCAGAGTCTTTCATTATTGAAGATCTCCCAAGCACTCTGGCAGTGGTCTTCTTGACCCTCTCTTTCCTTTTCTTTTCTGCCACAACCTGCTCTTTGGGTGCAGTTCCCAAAGTCTCTTGAGTGGATGTTCTGGCTTTTGACATGGGAGCTCTCTTGGCAGGAACCTTTTGCTTCATCCCTGGCTTAGTGGCAGTAGCTGTGCCATATTCCTTTTTGAGCACTTTCCTCTTTGAGGTGGTTTCTTCCTCCTCATCCACATAGTCCTCATCCTCTGAATCTGAGGTTCTCTTCTTGCTGGCCCTTGTGGCAGCCTTTGGCAAGTTGCTGGGTGTGCTCCTGCTTCCATCATCTGAGCTGCTGGAGGGACTATCGCCCTCACTCATGTTCACTTGCTCCTCAGACTTGTTCTAACTGTCACTCTGATCTGACATGATGCAAACACTGACAGCAGACCCTGTGAATAGATTATAGATGAGGTAGAGTGGATGAGCATCACAAAGTGCAGAGGTTTTTGCAAAAGAATGAATCAAAAACTTAGTTTTAGTTTTCCATGGAAAGCATTTTGGATCTACCGATTTGAAATCTCGGTGATACTGAAGCATCTGTTGGAACCTAAACTAGTGAACTCGGTCAGACTGAGTCACAGTTTGGTGGCACTGAGACTGCTAGGGTTTCACAAAGACTCGAACTCGGTCACGCCGATTTGCAATTCTCTGTCACACCAAGAATCACATGTGCAATGGCCTAAGCCAAATCGGTGGAACCGATTTCAACAACTCGATCGGTCTGAGATGGTTTCGGCGGAAACCTAAACCTAAATTTTCAATCCACAACTAAACTATGGAGTGTTTTCATTGGAAAGAGTGATCTCAGTCATGGCAAGATACATGGAAAAACAATGTGCTAGGGAATCAGAGTGAGAACAACACAAAGATCAAGTCCATACCCTAGTTCGGTGATGGACTTGCTGCGGCGGCAACGGCGGAGACAATCCCGTTGACGGCGGCGAAGACTAGCGACTGGAGGCGGCTGGCGACAAGGAGGACGATCCGGAGACCTAGGGAGGCAGAGCATGCTGAGCGCGGGCGAAGAGGTTCGTAAATTTTTCCAAATTTTGGCCCGTGGGTATATATAGCCTGACCCTGTCAGTGTGACCGAGTGGAACAACTCGGTGGCACCGAGATGCATAACTACAAGTCGTTACCGGAACTCGGTGTGACCGAAAAGTTCAAATCGGTTGCACCGAGATTGAAAACCTAGATCAACTTAGTGATCTTCGTATGACCAAAATGGATGAATTGGTCAGACCGAAACGCACAAAGAAGTTTTGGAAGTTTAAGTCTATGACGAATCGGGGACTCCGAGTGCTCCTCACAAAGAGTGGTTTGAATCTGACTTGATCAAACTTTGTGATGCAGCATGAATAGAGTTTGAGACGAGAAGAGCATAGATAGCTAGAGAAGGTTCTTAGGCATTCTTGTCCATCCACTTGGCAAGAGAAAAGAAACCAACCAATCAAAACAACAAGTGGATGTCCTCGAATGAGTAAATTATGCAACCAACATGCTCACACAATAAAATGACAAATGAAGTATGTGGCAAAGCATGCACAAACAATTCTAGCATCTATCAAGCAATTGGCGATGACTAGGTCATCTATATATGAGTACATTGACTTAGGAGTCAAATGAGAACATTTGATCATACGTCATACTCATCGTTTAAGCGCAAGTGGGGTTACCACTTTTACATAAAGTGTTGTTGTGTTCACACCATTAGAGTTTCTTTAGCTCAATTCTTAGAGTAAAGCTCCCCCTAGAAGTGAGATCCCCTATCAGGACCCCGATTCTAAGTCACATCGATCTAGCCTGTAACACCTCATATCACTTTGCGGCCTCACGCACGGTATTTCCACGGGTGTCGCCTTACCATGGCCCGGGACCGTTTGCGCCTTTTGGCTTACGTATATGATAGTGTCGCTAGCATCCATATGACAGAGAACCCGGGCCGACATGACTAGTCGTGAACCCAAAGTGGCACTAACTTACGGGAACAGGCATACATGAATCAACATCGAGCATGTCGGTCAGCAGCGTGCGAATCTGGGCTGTAGCACTGGGCTAACAGGACTCCGGATGTCACCGCATGACATTTCCCCGAAGGGACAGACATGGGAACAAAGTGAATCACATGCCAGCCAGTCAAGTGTTTCGGAGCAGTAGTGCTAGGCTAGCAGGACTCCGGTGAACCGGGCTGTAGCGGACTACTATGGCTCATGGAAGCACAAGACTACATTTCCCCATAAGAGAGGCTACCAAGGATAAACCACTAGGTTGCCCGATCCCACACATACCAAGCATTTCAATCATACACACAATATGCTCGATATGTGCAACTACAACATGGCATCACAACATAACTCTACGACCCAAAGTATTTATTCATTAGGCTCCGAGGAGCGAGATATTACAAACATGGGTCACATGACCCAACATTCAGAGCATACAAGTCAAACACATGCGGAAGCTTAACATGTCTGAGTACAGACATCTACAAACGAAAAAGACTAAGAAGCCTGACTATTTACAGGACCCTCCCAAGGGTACAAGATCATAGCTGAGGTAACAAGCTAAAGTCGAAGTCCAAGCGGAACTACTAGTGATACTGACGTCTCTCTGCAAAACATAAATTAAGCAAACGTGAGTACAAATGTACCCAGCAAGACTTACATCAGATCTAACTACATATGCATCATTATCAATGAAGGTATGGTGGAGTTTAACTGCAGCAAGCCAACTTTGACTCTGTGGCTATCCTGAACCACGACTACAAGCAACTCTTTTGAGTTGGCGCACACGAGTCCACATATTCGCCATCCAATACACCACTATGGATCCGCTCCCGTCTCCCTACGAGAAGGCCATCCATAGCACTCACACTTATCTTGCGAATTTTAGAGTATCCACTTTCACTTGTCTATGAACTGTTATAGGCAACCCAGAAGTCCTTTACCGCGGACACGATTATTCGAATAGATCGTTTATAACCCTGCAGGGGTGTACTTCGTTACACATGTTTCCACCACTTAGCGTCTGCACACGACATGTGCTCGGCAGACTTCAAGCGAAAGCCGACGTGGGTGTAGACCACGACCTGACTAACCACACAAGTCTCTAGTCCAGGTTTATCGCCTATTCGGGTTCCATCCGCAAGGAAATCCGGCCGGGTTGTCCTCAACGGCCCCAAACAATGGGTACAGGGTCCCGAGACGCCAAACGGGCGCCCGGCATACCCGGCCATAGTGTATCTACCGCAACATAGCCCACCCCTAGGGTCAGCGCTACGCACGGCCGCCAACACATAACCTACAAACACCAGAAACTAGTTGCAACTCCTGGACAGAGGACGAGAGGGGTCAATAAGTCGAGCGGGGTCATATTTCAGGGCCCAATGTGTGGTAGTAGCTGTTTCATTGATCACAAACACGGAACTCAGTTCCTGAGGACGGTTTCAGTGAGACAACCCACCATGTACTCCTACATGGCCTCTCACCGCTACCTTTACCAAATCGTGTTCACACACTTAGCTCACACACCATAGGACATGTTTAAACACCTCCGATTCATCCCCGATGAACCAGACCTGACACGACTCTATGCAATAGCAGGCATGACAAACAAGCATGAATGATTAGGCACATCAGGGCTCAAACAACTCCTACTCATGCTAGTGGGTTTCATCTATTTACTGTGGCAATGACAGTTCATGCAGAGGATAACGGGTTCAACTACCGCAGCAAGTAAAAGATAAATCGTTGTTGTCCTAATGCAGTAAAAGAGAGCATGAGCGGGAGAGTGGGATTGTATCGGAATGAGAAAGGGGGTTTTGCTTGCCTGGCACCTTTGAAGATAGTATAGTTCTTCATCGGTGTCATTGATCACATCGTCGGAACGTCATCTACTGAAGGGGGACAAACACCGGCAAAAGAGAAGAACACAATCAATGCATAGAGACAATATGATGCATGACCATGACATGGCAATATGCTGTGATTTGAGCTAATGCATCTAGTTATGATTTAAATGAAGTTGGTTTGAATACAAGATTCAAATTCCAACTCCATATATGATTATTTAAATGCCCTTTATTTGTTTTGTCCAAAACAGAGGACAAACACTGTTCAAACATGCATGAAAATGGTACAGATGGATTCCTTGAATTTGCTGACAATTTTTCATATATAATTTATTTCATTTGGAGTTACGGTTGAATTTCTATGATTTTTAGAAGTTTAGGCAATTTTCTGGAATTTTCTGAATTATTTTTAATCTAGAAATGACTTATTGCGTTAGCACTGCGTCATGCCTGCGTCAGCAAGTCAACAGCAGCGGTCTAGGTCAAACCTGACCAGTGGGGTCCACTGGTCAGTGACAATGCTGGCATGAGTCACTGGCGTGTGGGGTCAGTCAACGTTGACTTGACCAAAGTCTAACTGACACGTGGGGTCCGCAAGATTAGCACTAATCTAAACAGAAATTAAACTAATTAATTTTGGCATCGGGGCCCACACGGCAGTGGCACTAGGGTGTTAGTTAAGGCGTCATTAGAGGCTAATGACATCGCCACGTCGGCTTCACAGGAGTTAGGCCGCCGGCGATGGCCAGGCACAGCGGAGGTGCTCGGAGTCGAGCTGTGGTGCTTCGTTTGAAGCTTGGCTCTCTGGAAAGCTGGCGCGACGATGCATCGAGTGGTGGTGGTTGTCGGGCCTGGGACAGCCGGAATCGATGCCGGCGACGAGCCTTGCGGCTGCCGGAGTTCGGGCGAGGCCGAACTCGTCGTTGCGGTGGCTCTGGAAGAACGGGGCCAGCTCCTACGTGATCTACACGATGTGGTGAGTGGGTTGGACGCGTCGGGCGGACCATTTGGTCGCCGTAGTCACGTCGGCGGCGAGCGCAGGCGGCGGCGGGTTCGGGCGTAGGCGGTCCGGTGGCTACGGAGGCCTACGGGGAAAAAGAGAGGGATGGGTAGGGTCGGAGGCTCACGGCGAGTCGGACGGGGAGGTCAGCGAGCTTGGAGATGGTCCGGAGCAGTTGGGGCGGCAAGGAGGATCTCCGGCGACCGGCGAGGAAGAAGATGACGTTGGCGGCATCACAGGGCTTCCGGCGCCTTCCGCCTTGGTGAGGAGGAAGAGGGGAACGAGGCGGGGCTTCTTGGCGCGTCGGCGAGGTGTGGGGTGGCTAGTGGCCGTGGTAGAGCACGGCGGCGCCCTGTAGTGCGCCCGGAAAGAGAGGGAAAGGGAGCTAGAGGAGGGAAAAGAGGTCCAGGGAGAGAGGGGAGAGGACAAGGGGGTCGGGGGGTGTGCATGGCGGCGACCAGGCAATCAGGGGGCACGCAGGCAGGGAGGAGCCAGCACGGGTCGCCTGCGCATCGGGCATGCAACTGCTTCTCCTCCTGGCAGGAGGAAGAAGACAGCGCTGCCCCTGGTGGGCCGGGCTGGCTTTGGCCAGTAGGCCACTACAGCGGTGGGCTGCATGGTAAGGTTTCTTTTTTATTTCTGTTACCTTTTCTAATTTTATCTCTGTTTTGTTTTGTTTTTATTTATACATTTTGCCACTGATTCAAAATTCAAAATGAATTCAAAACAGTGCCAAAACACTCTGAGATATTTTATGTTAGCTCTCTGGACTATTGCGAAAGTACATAAAACATTTCAAATCATTTGAAAATATATTCATTATATTTTATGAATATATCCCCAAATTCAAATAGATTATTGATTTAAATTCAGATACCAAATAATTCCTTAAAAATGTTCCAGAATTTTGGTTTGATATATAACTCTTGCCAAAATTCATAAAACTATTTTTAGGGCATTTTGGATTCACAGAATGCTATTTAAAGGGTGCTTGCCCTTCTTTTAAAATGATTTCTGAGGCTTTCAATTTCCTCATTTCAAGTTTCTTGAAAATAACAGGATGCGTGATGCTCACTGATGCAACTATCTGCAACCAAGGCTAGGGCTGTGACAACTTACCCCCACTAAACAAGAATCTCGTCCCGAGATTCCAGATGTGAGGTAAGAAGACAGAGGGAGCACAAGCTAACACGGTCTTCATGATCCAGGTTGCACTTCAAAGGAACGTCGACACGATCACCAACTTTGTCTCGATGTCTTGCTCTGAGAACTCCATCCAACATGATAATGGAAAGAAAAGAAACCCTCGAAGAATCGATCTTCTCGAAAATCGATCAACCGAGGATCAACTCTCAGAACGAGACATAGCGACATCTATCAAGATGAGACACGATACACACATTAAGAATGATGGAAATGAGCATATGACAAGGTTTAAATAAGTAGCGGAATTCCCACACCTAGGAGGGTGGTGAACGGTGTCAACGTAGCAAGGAGTTGGGTTGCCATGATACCACAACGAGACACCTTTAAGAAGGTGACTCGCAGAGATATTCCCTTAAGTGGCAAAAAGAATTACTTTTGATCCATAGATCATTGAAACTCTTCATTCCAGCTTAAGGCTGGTCGTTTGAAATAGCTCAAAGAAATGGCATACTCGGACTAGGATGGATGATGTGGACTACCTTGTTGAAGACAACACAAGGGATGATTTTGCTTGCGCGTGCTCTCAGGAACTTGAGCATTTCCATATTCATCAAGGTTCTACCAACATCCGTGTTGAGGATCCTGGCAACACATCTTACTACCTTGACAAATAGTGATGGACAATGCAGATGCATAGAAAGACACCCCTTTCTTAGATTTCACCTTAGCGAGGCCAAGGGAACGAAATCTGGATGATCGACCGAGAGACATTTAGCACCCCGCTTCTAGTGTTCTCCTTGATGTGCTAGAGCAACCCATTTGTAGATATGGTTTGATAACTAGAACATCAATTAAAAGGTCAGACTTCGGAAGCTTAAGAATCCATAAGGAATAACTACAGAGGCAGATCCTGCGAGATCCTTATGGGGAGGTGACCAACTTATTCAACCAAGATATTACAATAATAGACCTTCCGGCTAGGTGGGTTGGCCACGACATCCACGTTACCGGGTTACCGAGAGACCAATATTATAATTCTTGGGACACATTCCAACCATCATATCTGCCTAAGATTCAGATCTGGTTGGTGTCAGGATATTCCAGACTCGTCGAATCTAGAAAGAAAAGTGAAAATTTGCAACACAAATCGACGAGATGACGTTGTGAGATTCTCGGGAAATGAGCTACGATAGCAAGCTCCAGAACATGAGCTGGTCCTGCTAAACATATGTGAACATGATGTCCTAGACAAGCATGACCACATAGTAGTCTTATAGTAAAATACTACCGAGTTCAGATTGGGAACCATCATCGAGGATAATGAAGTCCTAACATAAGTCATTACTAGCTCTTATGAAGGAACTCCTTCTTCTTGAACAAATCAATCAGTGGCTTGGTGTACTAGGGATACGTATGGAATGAAGATGATTAGTCTATCAGACCATAGAATACTTCGCACGTGCATGACTGACTTGGGATGATTCCAGAGGAGGTAGAACAAGCCTTCTCAAATTCATGGCGGCAACTTGCATCAAGTGCACATGAATTAGAGGGACTCACTTCTTTCGTCCAAACATATGCTTCATGAACGGGTCATGAAGAAAATGCTTACACAAGTTTCCAACACTGGTGTAATGTTCAACCAAATCCTGGAGGAGACCAAGATGTTGTCGATGGGCTCAACAACAATTCATCCAGGTTTCTGTATAAATGGAACTCCACAATCATGTGAACAGGGTGTTAGCATTAGTCAGACCCAAAAGATATAATGGTGTATGCTCGAGGAACAACCACGAGTAAGACAACATTACGAATATCGTTGGTTCTGATTTGATTTGACGCTAGCCCATACTCAAATCAAGGATTGGTTAAGACAATAGCACCGACAGTTGATCACGAGGATCAATCGATGAAGATGTCATCTTTCTTCAACACACACACATAAAAGATATCCCTTAACATGATCTAAGTCAGACAAGCTTTTATCTTCCAACTCTCCAAGTTATTGTTTAACTTAACCAACTAGCTTAGGGGTATCCAACACAGATTCTTGGAGAATGGGTGGTTTGGAGGAAAAACCAGCATGATCACGAACTCAACATAGCGGTCAGGTGACAACCTGGTAATACTTCCGAGAAGATATTCGGAACATCACGAACCACTGATATGTTACTAAGCTCGAGAACAATCTTGCTTTTCAGAGCAAGACGATATGAATAAATAAGCAAGGGATTGAATAATCCTAACTCATTGATCGAAGAGTGCACCGGAAATAAGGACAAGGTAGCACGATCAATCCTGGAATAGTGTTTCAATAACCGACATGCTAAGAATGATATTAGTGTCCATTAACTACCGAGCAACACGGTTGCTCGGAGTATTGATTTCACACATCATGGTTCACTTGCCGGCATTCCGGTTGCGACAACACGGGACCGAGGAATGGAAAATGATGGCAAGAAGTATCACTGCGTCAAGAATTCATGAGAGATGGTGCAATTCTCATGACAATCCTGACATAAAAGGGGTAATACTCCAGGGTAGAACAGAGCAAAAGCTGGATGGGCATTTGATCTACAGAACACAACTACTTTGACCCAATCCTGGATATGGATGAGGTACTGGAGTTTGTTTCTCCTAGTCATTCTGAAATAGAATGGCTTGACGGACCACAAGAATAATAGGCATCGATGAACATGAATGCACAACTATTCCTGACTATCAATTTATAGATGATGGTCGGAATACAGCTGAGAATGGACAACTCAAAGAGCATATAACATTTTGAGTTGTGGATTCATGGGTTAGTATGTCGAACGAGTTCAACATTTTTCTTCCGGATAACCCATGCACAAAGGTAGAACTGGCAGAATCACAATTATGAATGGAGAACTCCTCAGGAGTACTCTAATAGTGATCTTTTGGTTCAAAGAACTTCTGCCTTAATGGTTCATGGTATTTGGAAGAAGGAAATACCATGGACCTCGAGGACTATCGCAAAGGTTACTAATATCTTAAGGGAACTAGCAAATACTAACGACATGAAGTAGGGTGAATCTCGGGTTCAAAAACCCAGGAATAGAATATCTACTACTAAATGGCATCACGGGATGCTTTCAAGAATGATGGCCAGAATCATCACACCGGGACACAAAACATGGCTAGATTACTAGGTGACTCCCTAAAACACCTAGGGTCATAATAATAGCTCCAACATATATGTCTAGGCAATAGAGTACCTCAACTGACCGGTAGTGTGATTAATCTAGCCCAAATGGACATCAGGAATAGGAGGAAGGGGTTTGCAAATGCATCAGACTACTTAGAAACCTGGGATGACTTGGATAGCATAGCGGCTGTAAATGCTCAAAAGATCTGAGACATCCTGCAAAATGGTGGCATAACCACTCAACAACACAATATCAAGGTTCTGAGGCCAGCTATGAACATCTGGAAGTAGTAGGAACTGAACTGAGGCTTAAATCCAACAATCCTAGGAAACTACGGTTTAGTAACATGTGATCCTGATAGAAAGATGAGAAGCCTACTTCTTAATCCCCGTAGAAGAGAAGAGGGTGACTCAGATCAGAGGGCACGAGATATAAAGAGTAAAACGAGCCTTATGTTCCATCCCACAATCAATTCCCTTATATAACTAAAGCATTTCTAGACTCAACTTCGATCAGTTTGGCTTGGTAATCCTACAGGCAGTCAGGCTCTGATACCAAAACTGTCAGGACCCCGATTCTAAGTCACATCGATCTAGCCTGTAACACCTCATATCAGTTTGCAGCCTCACGCACGGTATTTCCACGGGTGTCGCCTTACCATGGCCCGGGACCGTTTGCGCCTTTTGGCTTACGTATATGATAGTGTCGCTAGCATCCATATGACAGAGAACCCGGGCCGACATGACTAGTCGTGAACCCAAAGTGGCACTAACTTACGGGAACAGGCATACATGAATCAACATCGAGCATGTCGGTCAGCAGCGTGCGAATCCGGGCTGTAGCACTAGGCTAACAGGACTCCGGATGTCACCGCGTGACATTTCCCCGAAGGGACAGACACGGGAACAAAGTGAATCACATGCCGGCCAGTCAAGTGTTCCGGAGCAGTAGTGCCACTACTAGGAAAAGGCATGCTAGTGGCGCACCGAATTTGCCTTCTAATGGCGCACTACTGGTGCGCCACTGGCATCACGCCATTAGAATTAAATTCTAATGGCGCACTACATGTGCGCCATTAGTACCTGGTGTTCTAATGGCACACCACGTAGTGCACCATTAGTATAGCCCACAGTGCGCCACTATTATCTGCTATACTTATAGCGCAGCACATGGTAGTGCGCCATTAGTAACAACTTTTTTAATTCTTTTCTTCTTAATCTCATGTCACTATTTCACATATGAGATATTCAACACATATATATATATACAACAAGCATCCATATAGCAATCATATCCAACACACAAGTTTCATCATATATACATACATAGCCAACACATAGTTCCGTCGTTACAAAAGTTTCACATTGTTCATCCAACACCGTTATCCATCAATTCACAAAAGTTTCACATTGATACAAAATAAAAACACAAATGGAAAAGAAGCACTCCATCCACGCAAGCTTCCGTCAATTAAATCAAATCTGCAAAATGATAAACAAGAAGTTAGAAGAAGAAAAAGAAGAAGACTAGAAGAATACTAGAAGAGGAAGAACACTAGAAGAAGAATAAGAAGAGTTTTGGAAAAGAAGAAGAATAAGAAGAAGACTATAAGCTTATTATGTAAACTTGATCATTTTGTGCTAACATAAGTTATTTTGGAGCTAACCTATAGGAAACTAAGCATATAAGGTCTAAGTTAGTATATTAGAGCCAACTTAGGTAAAATGAAGCTAACCTATGTCATTTTGGAAAAGAAGAAGAATAAGAAAAAGACTATAAGCTTATTATGTAAACTTGATCATTTTGTGCTAACATAAGTTATTTTGGAGCTAACCTATAGGAAACTAAGCATATAAGCTCTAAGTTAGTATATTAGAGCCAACTTAGGTAAAATGAAGCTAACCTATAGGAAACTAAGCATATTAGAGATAACATAGGTAACTAAGTATATATATATATATATATATATATATCATTTTGGATAGCTAACCTATAGGAGATCTGACATACCTGACAAAGTAGGAAGTTCTTCTCCTTCTTCTCCTTCATCTCCCTGATGCGCCTAGAGCGGCGAGGCGGTGGAGGCAGTGGAGGTAGTGGGATGTAGTCTTCTACCACAATTGGCGTGGTCATGTCGCCCAGCTGTGGGATCGCCGGCGCCACCACCGGTGCGTGGTCATTGTCAGGCACCACCACCATCGCGAGGCCACCTTCAGGCACGACCATCGCTAGGTCATCCTCAGCCACCTCCATCTCTTGCCCATGGTCAGCCACCACCATCTCTTGCCCTTGGTCAGCCACCACCAGCGCTAGGTCATCCTCAGCCTGATGCCCATCGTCATCATGCAGCTCCTCATCCTCACTCTGCTCCTCTTCTCCCGCACTCCAGTCCGGATCATCCTTCTTGTTGTCTATGCTGGTGCCAGAATCGCTGCTGCTTTCGCTACAGCCAGAATCGCTGCTGCTTTCGCTACAGCCATAGTCGCTGCTGCTTTGGCTGTAGCCAGTGTCGCTGCTGCTGCTCCTACCTGTCCAAAATGCAACAATGACCGTTAACAATCGATGTGAGACAAAGCCAAATGTAGAGGAATAAGAAGAGGCAGAACGTACATACCGGCATCATCATCGGCAGCGTAGCGCATGCGACACATAGTCTTGTTGTACACCTTCACGATGAGCATGTTGGCGTCGTCGTCGTACCTGAAGACAAGGAAGTACCCCAGCTGCAGGTCGTAGGCACGGTAGAACTTCTCCCACCCACGAGACAAGTACATGTGGCCCTTCTTGATCGCCAACTGCACATCCCACTGCCTGCGAAACCCGCTGCCGGCCTGTCGCAGCTTCACATTATTTGGCGGATCTTCACCCATCAGCATGTTCATAAAACTGTCAGGCAGCCTCTGCAGTTTGGGAAAATGAGTGATGTAGCAAACAACAGATATCATAATGAGATGGGTGAAGGGGAGATCTCTCGTTTTATATACCAGCGTCATGGATGATACTGAAGCCTCAAGTATGATAGTGAAGAACTCGGAAGCATCCAACTCGTACTGCGGTGTCGCAGATCGGCGGTGGCTGCTTCCCGCCATCTCTGATAAGCAGCAGAAGAGACCAATTAGTACCCATGCATGATAACAGGCATTAGTCGCAAGTACCCCATATGTCCTATTTTTAGCAAAGTCATGCTAAAATTCACGGAAAATTTCAGCATGACCTTTGCTGAAAATAGGACATATGGAGTGCCCGAATTTGCCGGAACGGAAGTTAATCGACATTCCGGCAAACTCAAGGGCCTCTCGGGGTACCTGCAAATTCATCACGACACAATGGTCGGAGACAAAACCCAACAAACTAGCAAGTCTTTCTCAATGTGATCACAAGTAATTCAGAGGCATCACAATAAAGCAACACCCTGCACTAGCCTAAAAACAAGTGAAGTTTCACCCATATAAGAACAACTTTATAAAATCAAAGAAGTTGCTAAATTTTTTGTATCCTTCATACACACTGGAGTACAATGCTTTATAATGTTCCATCATCATTACAGAAATCCAAGACCATGTGTTCCATCATCATCATCATTACAGAAATCCAAGAAACATCATGCTTTTTAACAGTTTTCAGTTTGGACAGAATACTGAAAACTACAGTTTGGACAGAATTCCTAACACTTTGGTCTTCTAGTTACAAAACAAAACTGACATAATTCTAGATGCCATAACTGAATTTTTTGACAGTAGCTCAAGTTTTTGACAGTATCTCCTAACAGTAGCTCCTAACTGAATTTTCTGCTTAAAGGGAAGGCTGACTTAAGTGGCAAGATGATACAATTTGCGTAACATAACAATATATGCATCTTAATATAACACCATCTCCTAACAGAAATAGTATCCCAGGTTTCCATCTTAATACCACAAAGAATTACATAAAAAAATCCAGGATCATTTTTTCTAGAGAAAAGCATCATTATAAGGGGCCTGGCCTTCAAACTAACCAATTTCCGAGGCCTGGCCTTCTTCATAGGAGAATCTGAATTAGTTCAAATTCAAAATTTATCACTTTGCAGATAATAAATCAAATCCACAGTACAATCTAAAATAACAAGAAACAGAACTCAGTTGTTCCAATCTATATGCCACTGGATGAAGGTCAACATCTATGAATTAACTCAATCCCTGAAGCAACTAGTTGGAACTTGCAAGCGCATGTACTCTACTACTACCTAGCAACAGGGCAGTCCTGCAGTTCTTGTTGTTTGCCGCAAGATGAAACTTATTAAGCATTCTGCCTAGACATCATTAATGGAACAACCGAACTGAATCTTCAATCACATCCATTGCACCTTCCCTGGAGAACAATGCCCTCATCTATTTTACCATCTCAGAAAGTTCACGGTCTATTTTCCTATCCCAGGCTGAGCAACTAACACAACCTTCTCATGTTCACCGCTAGAAAGTAGAAACATCCCATCTCTAATGAAAAGATAGCACAGTTTCAAAAAGAAAACAAACAAAAGTAGCAGGAACTCTGATTCTCCTATATAGTTACAAAAAATGCAGTACAAAAATGCAGTGCAATTTGAATCGTGAACCCTAACTTTTGGAGCATGTGCTTTCTGTCTTGAAATTCCTTTTGGAGCATCGGTTGGAAGGAATGGGGAATGGTGGAGAGAGGGAGGAAGGAGGAAGGAGGAGAGGTACCTGGTCGCCGGAGGGGTCGGAGTCAGGGTCGGCGAAGGGGTCGGGGTCGGGGTCCGAGCTCGTCCGGGTCCTCGCTCACCGCGGTCGAAGGAGAGCAGGGGCCGGTGGCGGAGGATGGCAGGGGCAGGCCGGGTGGGCACGTCGGGGCCGCGCTCGCCGTCTGCTGCAGGGGACGGAGGAGGCCCTCGCTCGTCGGAGGGAGGAGGAGAGGAGAGGAGCGGGCGGCGCGCGCTCGGCCGATCCCGTTCGGGGGGCGCGGGGGCGGCGGGGGTGGACTCCTGCGGGGGTCGGGGCGGCGGCGTCGGGGCAGCGCAAGACCACAGCGGCGGCGGCGGCACCGACGTCGTGCAGGCGCGACGGACGGAGGGGGCGGAGCAAGGGAGCGGCGGCGTACGGTTGGGTCGAGTGGATCTGGCGAGGGAGGGAGGGAGGCAACAGTGAGAGGGGAACAGGTGAACTGGGGAGAGGGATCTAATGGCGCACGCAACCCTAGTGCGCCATAAGTACAACCACTCTAATGGCGCACCCCGCCACGGTGCGCCATTAGAATTTATCAAAATAGAAATAATTTTTTAAAAAATATCATCAAATTTGTTATTTGAAAATATTTATGAATATGAAAAAATATCATCAAATTTATTATTTGAAAATATCATCAAATTTCTTATTTGGAAATATAATCAAATTTGTTTTTTTTTGCAATTTTAGTTGCATCCATTTGTGACGGTGGAGCGGGCCGGGGAGGGTGCGGGGGAGAGGGTGCGATGGGACGTCGGCGGCGGTGGAGTGGGGAAGGGTGCGGGGGGTCGGCGGCGGCGGTGGAGTGGGGAGGGTGCGGGCAGGGGGTCGGCGGTGGAGTGGGAATGGTGTTTTTTATATTTATTTGTGTTTAAATATGTTCAAACTTGTTTAAATCATAACAGTAATATTTTTTTGCATTTTAAATGCTGTTTTTATATTTATTTGTGTTTAAATATGTTCAAACTTGTTTAAATTATAACAGTAATATTTTTTATAAAAATAGTAAAAAAAATTAAAAAATATGTTCAAAAAGTGCGGGTGCGGGGGGCCGGGTGCTCCGGCGGTGGAGCGGGGGAGGGTTGCGATGGGTGGAGCTAGCGGGGGAGGGTGCGGGTGCGATCGAGATGGAGGGGGAGATCGAATGGAGGGGAATCGAGATCAAGTGTCCTCATGAATTCAAAAAGTGCCCATGAAATTTAAAAATATTCATGATATCAAAAAGTGCCCATGAAATACAATCGAGAAATGAAGACTACGATTTAAAGTGCCCATTAGTAGTTTTGCAAAAAAGTAAAAATAATAAGTATATATACTAATGGCGCATCTCCTAAGAGTGCGCCATTACTAGTTTAAACTAGTAATGGCGCACTGCACGGCGATGCGCCATTAGTAGTTTTGCAAAAAAAAGAATAAAACAAAATTTACAGTAATGGCGCACTGCCTGCTTGGTGCGCCATTAGTAGTTATAGATAGTAATGGCGCATGATGGACCAGATGCACCATTAGTATGTATGGGAAAATGGAAAAAAAAATAATTCATACTAGTGGCGCACCCTGTTTACGGTGCGCCATTGGTGTCTTCCACACTAATGGCGTATCACAAGCAGGTGCGCCGTTAGTATATAGTAGTGGCGCACTGCTTCCACGGTGCGCCATTAGAATCAATCCTATCTATAGCCCTTTTCCTAGTAGTGGCTGGGCTAGCAGGACTCCGGTGAACCGGGCTATAGCGGACTACTATGGCTCATGGAAGCACAAGACTACATTTCCCCATAAGAGAGGCTACCAAGGATAAACCACTAGGTTGTCGGATCCCACACATACCAAGCATTTTAATCATACACACAATATGCTCGATATGTGCAAATACAACATGGCATCACAACATAACTCTACGACCCAAAGTATTTATTCATTAGGCTCCGAGGAGCGAGATATTACAAACATGGGTCACATGACCCAACATTCAGAGCATACAAGTCAAACACATGCAGAAGCTTAACATGTCTGAGTATAGACATCTACAAACGAAAAAGACTAAGAAGCCTGACTATTTACAAGACCCTCCCAAGGGTACAAGATCATGGCTGAGGTAACAAGCTAAACGTCGAAGTCCAAGCGGAACTACTAGTGATACTGACGTCTCTCTGCAAAACATAAATTAAGCAAACGTGAGTACAAATGTACCCAGCAAGACTTACATCAGATCTAACTACATATGCATCATTATCAACGAAGGTATGGTGGAGTTTAACTGCAACAGGCCAGCTTTGACTCGGTGGCTATCCTGAACCACGACTACAAGTAACTCTTTTGAGTTGGCGCACACGAGTCCACATATTCACCATCCAATACACCATTATGGATCCGCTCTCGTCTCCCTACGAGAAGGCCATCCATAGCACTCACACTTATCTTGCGAGTTTTAGAGTATCCACTTTCACTTGTCTATGGACTGTTATAGGCAACCCATAAGTCCTTTACCGCGGACACGACTATTCGAATAGATCGTTTATAACCCTGCAGGGGTGTACTTTGTCACACATGTTTCCACCACTTAGCGTCTGCACACGACATGTGCTCGGCAGACTTCAAGCGAAAGCCGTGGGTGTAGACCACAACCTAACTAACCACACAAGTCTCTAGTCTAGGTTTATCGCCTATTCGGGTTCCATCCGCAAGGAAATCCGGCCGGGGTGTCCTCAACGGCCCCAAACGATGTGTACAGGGTCCCGAGACGCCAAACGGGCGCCTGGCATACCCGACCATGGTGTATCTACCGCATCATAGCCCACCCCTAGGGTCAGCGCTACGCACGGCCGCCAACACATAACCTACAAACACCAGAAACTAGTTGCAACTCCTGGACAGAGGACGAGAGGGGTCAATAAGTCGAGCGGGGTCATATTTCAGGGCCCAATGTGTGGTAGTAGCTGTTTCATGGATCACAAACACGGAACTCAGTTCCTGAGGACGGTTTCAGTGAGACAACACACCATGTACTCCTACATGGCCTCTCACCGCTACCTTTACCAAATCGTGTTCACACACTTAGCTCACACACCATAGGGCATGTTTACACACCTCCGATTCATCCCTGATGAACCAGACCTGACACGACTCTATGCAATAGCAGGCATGACAAACAAGCATGAATGAGTAGGCACATCAGGGCTCAAACAACTCCTACTCATGCTAGTGTGTTTCATCTATTTACTGTGGCAATGACAGGTCATGCAGAGGATAAGGGGTTCAACTACCGCAGCAAGTAAAAGATGAATCGTTGTTGTCCTAATGCAGTAAAAGAGAGCAGGAGCGGGAGAGTGGGATTGTATCGGAATGAGCAAGGGGGTTTTGCTTGCCTGGCACTTTTGAAGATAGTATAGTTCTTCATCAATGTCATCGATCACATCATCGGAACGTCGTCTACTGAAGGGGGACAAACATCGGCAAAAGAGAGGAACACAATCAATGGATAGTGACAATATGATGCATGACCATGACATGGCAATATGCTGTGATTTGAGCTAATGCATCTAGTTATTATTTAAATGAAGTTGGTTTGAATACAAGATTCAAATTCCAACTCCATATATGATTATGTAAATGCCCTTTATTTGTTTTGTCCAAAATAGAGGACAAACATGCATGAAAATGGTACAGATGGATTCCTCGAATTTGCTGATAATTTTTCATATATACTTTATTTCATTTGGAGTTACGGTTGAATTTCTATGATTTTTAGAAGTTTAGGCAATTTTCTGGAATTTTCTGAATTTTTTTTAATCTAGAAATGACTTATTGCGTCAGCACTGCGTCATGCCTGCGTCAGCAAGTCAATAGCAGCGGTCTTGGTCAAACCTGACCAGTGGGGTCCACTGGTCAATGACACAATGCTAGCATGAGTCACTGGCGTGTGGGGTCAGTCAATGTTGACTTGACCAAAGTCTAAGCTGACATGTGGGGTCCGCAAGATTAGCACTAATCTAAACAGAAATTAAACTAATTAATTTTGGCGCCGGGGCCCACACGACAGTGGCACTAGGGTGTTAGTTAAGGCATCATTAGAGGCTAATGACATCGCCACGTTGGCTTCGCCGGAGTTAGGCCGCCGGCGATGCCCAGGCGCGGTGGAGGTGCTTGGAGTCGAGCTGTGGTGCTTCGTTCGAAGCTTGGCTGGGCTCTCTGGAAAGCTGGCACGATGGTGCATCGAGTGGTGGTGGTTGTCGGGCCTGGGACAGCCGGAATCGATGCCGACGACGAGCCTTGCGGCTCCCGGAGTTCGGGAGAGGCCAAACTCGTCGTTGCGGTGGCTCTGGAAGAATGGGGCCAGCTCCTACGTGATCTACACGATGCGATGAGTGGGTTGGACACGTCGGGTGGACCATTTGGTCGCTGGAGTCGCGTCGGCGGCGAGCGCAGGCGGTGGCGGGTTCGGGCGTAGGCGGTCCGGTGGCTACGGAGACCTACGGGGAAGAAGAGAGGGATGGGCAGGGTCGGAGGCTCACGGCGAGTCGGCCGGGGAGGTCAGCGAGCTCGAAGATGGTCCGGAGCAATTGGGGCGGCAAGGAGGATCTCCGGCGACCGGCGAGGAAGAAGATGACGTTGGCGGCATCACAGGGCTTCCGGCGCCTTCCGCCTTGGTGAGGAGGAAGAGGGGAACGAGGCGGGGCTTCTTGGCGCGTCGGCGAGGCGTGGGGTGGCCGGTGGCCGTGGTAGAGCACGGCGGCGCCCTCTGGTGCGCTCGGGAAGAGAGGGAGAGGGAGCTAGAGGAGGGAAAAGAGGTCCAGGGAGAGAGGGGAGAGGACAAGGGGGTCGGGGGGTGTGCGTGGCGGCGACCAGGCAATCGGGGGGCACGCAGGCAGGGAGGAGCCAGCACGGGTCGCCTGCGCATCGGGCACGCAACTGCTTCTCCTCCTGGCAGGAGGAAGAAGACAGCGCTGCCCCTGGTGGGCCGGGCTGGCTTTGGCCAGTAGGCCACTACAGCGGTGGGCTGCACAGTAAGGTTTCTTTTTTTATTTCTGTTACCTTTTGTAATTTTATCTCTGTTTTGTTTTGTTTTTATTTATACATTTTGCCACTGATTCAAAATTCAAAATGAATTCAAAACAGTGCCAAAACACTCTGAGATATTTTATGTTACCTCTCTGGATTATTCCAAAAGTACATAAAACATTTCAAACAATTTGAAAATATATTCATTATATTTTATGAATATATCCCCAAATTCAGATAGATTATTGATTTAAATTCAGAGACCAAATAATTCCTTAAAAATGTTCCAGAATTTTGGTTTGATATATAACTCTTGCCAAAATTCTTAAAACTATTTTTAGGACATTTTGGATTCATAGAATGCTATTTAAAGGGTGCTTGCCCTTCTTTTAAAATGATTTCTGAGGCTTTCAATTTCCTCATTTCAAGTTTCTTGAAAATAACAGGATGCATGATGCTCACTGATGCAACTATCTGCAACCAAGGCTAGGGCTGTGACATCCCCCTTAAGAGGGATGAACTAACCTTGGGTTTTGTCAATGATGACTTCATGTAGGTGTTGAAGATGTGGATGCTCTAAGTTGATGTAGATCATCGGAGCTATCCTTTGGAATGAGTTGCACTTTCAATACCTACACGGGTTAGTTCCACAAGGAACAAACAAGGATATCCATAGACATAGACTGATGCACACACAAGATGATGTCTATGAGAGCATTAGGTTACCTTGTCCCTTGTCTTACCAACAACAGGGTTTGTGACTCCTTGAACTAGTGCAAGATGTGGAAGTTGATTGCACTTGTTCTTGCCAAAATGATAAGAGTGAAGTATGTTGGCGGAGTCACCCTCAAGAACTCTCTAGTTCTTCTTCTTCAGGATCCACACCATCTTGATGGGAATCCTCGGAGTTGTAGTTGTACTTGATGAAGTGGAACTTGATGTAGTCTTGGGAACCCACTTGACCAAGGCCTTAGGAGCTTCTTCAAATGCATCAATTTCCTCTTGAAGCTTGTGCTTGCCTTTTTCCTTGTGGTCTTGTGGTGGAAGATCATCTTGATCTTGTGTCCCTTTGAAAGAAGTAGGATCATACTTCTCTTGTTGAGGAACAAACTTCGTCTTGGGGTATTGATCTTCTTCCCACTCAACTCCATTGGCATTGAACTTTCATTCAAAACCAATACCTTGATTCTTCCGGTGCCTTCCTTGCTTGCGTACAATTTCCTCAAATTCCTTACTCCCGGCAAGGCTCTTGTAAACACCTTTCTCTATGATTCCCTTCAATAAGCTATTTTCTTGCTCAAGTGTAACTTGGCTAAGAGAATCATTAGTGGAATCAAGAGAACTACTAGAAGCAACAATATTGGATTTAGCATGATTATTGTTACTACTAGAGGAAGAATCGTTCTTGTTATTGTTAGTAGACTTGACTTGAGGCATGTAAGTGGATACGAGTAAATGCTTGGCAATGTAAGAAGAACTTTTCTTGCGAAGATCATCATTGATTGCCTTTAAGAACTCATGCTCTTGCTCAAGATTGAGCTTCTCAGAACGTAATTTCTCATGAGTCCTTAAAAGTTCTCGATGATCTCCTGAGATAGTTTCATGAGCTAACTTAAGAGTGTTTAGTTCTCTAGTTAGAGACTCAATCTTCTCCTTATCATTGTCATTTGTTTTATCTTGATTAGCATGATTAATTGATGTTTCATCATAGTATTCATCACTAGAGTTGTCAACAAGTAAATCATCATCACCTAACAAGTCATCTTCATCACTATTGAAATCAACATACTCGGGGTGTGATACCTTTGGACCTTTGGCCATGAAGCATCTTCCAATTCCTTCATTTGGTGAATCAAATATGTCGCAGGAGTTGGTTGACACAAGTGCTAGACCAGCAACACCTTCATCTTGAGTATATTCGGAGTCAGAGTGATAGCTTCTCTCGGAGTGATTCTCGGAGTCGGAGCCGGATACCCATTCACCAACATGAGCTTGATGTCTTCGTTTTGTGTAGCTCCTTGATGACTTGTCCTTCCCTTCTAAATCCTTGCTTCTCCAAGAGGGTCTTCATTCATAACGATCATCCCTACTCCTTCTCTCCCTCGATGGTGATTCTTCTCTTCTACTTCTTCTTTTGGGAGAATCTTCTCTTCTCTTGTAGGGGGCTGTACACTCATTGGAGTAGTGTCCAGGTCTTCCACAATTGTAGCAGTTTCGCTCTTGACTAGAAGATCTTTTGTCATTGTAGGACCTTGACTTGGAACTTCTCTCTTTGCTTCTACTCTTGTAGAACTTGTTGAAGTTCTTCACCGTTAGGCTCAATTCTTCATTGAAGGTTTGTTTCTCACTTGATGATGCGGGAGCTTCACATGAGGCTTTGTAAGAACCACTTGACTTGTTATGGAGCTCCTCCTTATCCTTGAGTGACATCTCATGAGCCACAATTCTTCCCATGACTTCCGTTGGCTTGAGATCTTTGTAATTTGGCATCATTTGGATCAATGTACATACGGTATCATATTTTCCATCCAAGGCTCTTAGGATCTTCTTGATGATGAATTTGTCGGTCATCTCTTCACTTCCTAAGCCGGCAATCTCATTTGTGATAAGAGCAAGCCTAGAGTACATTTCAGCGACACCTTCACCATCCTTCATTTTGAACTTGTCAAGTTGACTTTGAAGCACATGCAACTTGGATTCCTTGACGGAGTCGGTACCTTCGTGCATATCAATCAAAGTATCCCAAATTTCCTTTGCATTCTCAAGACGGCTGATTTTGTTGAATTCCTCGGGGCGTAATCTGTTGAAGAGGATATCACAAGGTTGAGCATTGTATTGTAGCATCTTCAACTCGTCTGCGGTAGCTTCACGATTCGGTTCTCTCCCATCAAAGAATCCACCTTGCAAGCCAATACACATAATAGCCCAAACGGCAGGGTTATGTCCAAGAATATGCATTTTCATCTTATGCTTCCAACTAGCAAAATTAGTGCCATCAAAGTAAGGACCTCTATGGTGGTAATTTCCCTCGCTAGACGCCATACTATCCTAGGTTGTGAAACCAAGGCTATGACCACCAAAAGATATGGAAATCAAAGCAAATGCAAACCAAAGCTCTGATACCACTTGTAGGATCGAAAGTATGTCAAGAGGGGGGGGGGTGATTAGACTACTTGACCACATAAAAATCTAGCCTTTTCCCAATTTTAGTTCTTGGCAGATTTTAGCAACTTTGGACAAGTCAAGCAATCTTAACACAATTCAAGAAAGCATGCAAAGAGTATATGAGCAGCGGAAAGTAAAGTGTGCAACTTGCAAGAATGTAAAGGGAAGGGTTTGGAGGATTCGAACGTAATTGGAGACACGGATGTTTTTGTCGTGGTTCCGATCGTTGGTGCTATCGTACATCCACGTTGATGGAGACTTCAACCCACGAAGGATAACGGTTGCGCAAGTCCACGGAGGGCTCCACCCACGAAGGGTCCACGAAGAAGCAACCTTGTCTATCCCACCATGGCCATCGCCCACGAAGGACTTGCCTCACTAGCGGTAGATCTTCATGAAGTAGGTGATCTCCTTGCCCTTACAAACTCCTTGGTTCAACTCCAAAATCTTGTCGGAGGCTCCCAAGTGACACCTAGCCAATCTAGGAGACACCACTCTCCAAGAAGTAACAAATGGTGTGTTGATGATGAACTCCTTGCTCTTGTGCTTCAAATGATAGTCTGCCCAACACTCAACTCTCTCTCACAGGATTTGGATTTGGTGGAAAGAGGATTTGAGTGGAAAGCAACTTGGGAAGGCTAGAGATCAAGATTCATATGGTAGGAGTGGAATATCTTGGTCTCAACACAAGTGTAGGTGGTTCTCTCTCAGAAAAATAAGTTGGAAGTGTAGGTTCGTTCTGATGACTCTCTCCACGAATGAATAGGTGGTGGAGGGGTATATATAGCCTCCACACAAAATCTAAACGTTACACATAACTTCCCAAACTTGGTGGGACCGAATGGTTAAACTCGGTCGGACCGATTCAGCAAAGCTAGTGACCGTTAGGGTTTTTGGTGGGACCGACATGCAACTCGGTAGGGCCGATATGATTAGGGTTAGGGCATAACGTAATCTCGGTGAGACCGATTACACAAACTCGGTGAGACCGATTTTGGTAATAAGCTAACCAGAGAGTTGGTCAGGTAAACTCGGTGAGACCGAAGCGTTATGAAGGGAAAACAGAGAGTTTACATTGCAATCTCGGTGGGACCGATCACTCATCTCGGTGAGACCGAAATGTTACAAAGGGAAACAGAGAGATTACAACCCCATCTTGGTGAGACCGAGATCCCTATCGGTGAGACCGATTTGCCTAGGGTTTGTGGCAGTGGCTATGACATTTGAAACTCGGTGGCGCCGGATAGGAAGAATCGGTGGGGTCGAGTTTGACTTTTGGTTTAGGTCATATGTGGATGTGAGAAAGTAGTTGAGGGTTTTGGAGCATATCACTAAGTATTTTGAGCAAGAACCTCATTAAGCAACACCTCATCCCTCCTTGATAGTATTGGCTTTTCCTATAGACTCAATGTGATATTGGATCACTAAAATGGAAAATGTAGAGTCTTGAGCTTTGAGCTTGAGCCAATCCTTTGTCCTTAGCATTTTGAGGGGCCCACTTTTCTCATCCATGCCATGCCAATCATTGAGCTTTCCTGAGATATTAATCTAGAAATAGCATTAGCTCAATTAGCTATATGTTGTTAGGAATTACCAAAACCACCTAGGGATAGTTGCACTTTCACTGGTAGCGGGTACAATGAATTGAAGTCGGGTAACTGCTTCATAAGCAGCAGCCTCAATAGCCATGCCTGAGGTTGGCATGGATCTCCCGACGAAGACAACATATGGAGGGCCTTGATTTAAATCCTCTCGTGGGACATGCACAACTACCTAGTATTTCGAGGAATCAGGGGTGATCCTCATTTTGAACAACTCATACTGGGGTGGGTGGCTGGAACCAAGGGTATTGCAGGTCAAATCCCACAAAACCTTAACAAAACTACCAGGGCTTGCATCTGGAGTTCGTAGGTAGGCTCCGGGTGAGACATGGAAGGGTGAATGGAGAAGAGCGGTGCTCAAGTGTGGTGGTGGTTGGTGTGGTGCATGGATACGGCCCCTTATAAGGTGCCTGGGTTAGGAAACACGATGCGGCGCTGGCACGACTTGTGCATCGGCTCCGACATAGGGTTGTCCAAGTCAAATTCTCGGACACCACTTATCAAAAGGAGTGTGACATATTACTGTGCGTGTCGGTAGTCACATCTAGCATTTACTCTGTCGCCATACACCAATAATTTATGCTAGATCACACATAGTACCATTATAACAATGGCACAAATGTAGTTGACAAGCTCACTATGCCATACGATTGGTCCCTTGAAAATACAAGACAACAGGACTACTAAGATTTGACAATACTCCTTGTGGACTCAGTCCACCTCATTGACATCTAGCCGGGCGTGTCTTGCAGATGTCGAGGCCTCTCCGTGAGCTTCAGTGTCGAAGTTGCTCAGGGTAGGATGAGGAGCTATAGTGTTGGGATAGCGATGATGCCCCTCGTGGGGTCTTGTGGTCACAATCCCGTTGGAGTAGGTCTGCAAGAGACGACGGAGTTCTCCTGGGGAGGCAAAGGCATTGCCGGGGTTGATGATAGGAGCACCTTGGGGGTTCAACTAACCTCCCAAGTAGCATTATTGGGGTGTCGGTGTTAGTTGCAGCTTCACTCCTTACCGGTGTCAGGAGAGTAAGCGTCTTGCGAGTTGCAATTAGGTCATTAGTGACCTGATCGAGTAGTGCCTCTTGCGCTCTCAGGTAGCGCACCAGATGCACTAGAGCAGGATCCGACTCATGGTCACCGTTGGCGACTTGGGTCGGGCTACCATAGCCTTCACGACTAGGGTAGTAGAAGAAAGGGCGGGTGTTAACCCTCGGTGACAAATGCTGAAGATGAACTATACCCTCTCGGGCTGCAAGTTGGATGGCTTGGGGTTCGTTGGAGGTCGTCCTTCCGGTGAACTGGAAGGGACGCTCTGATGTGTTGCCTCTACCATAGATGTGTACCATGGCCCAGAAGTGGTGGATGGCATCACTTGTGTGTTCCTGGTACACAACATACTCTAGGGGTTCGTCTATGCCAAAAGCACGGTGAGTGAGATTGGCGAGGATTGCTACGAAATCTCCAAGCTCGGATGCGGTGGTCTCGTTGTGGATGATGGGACCAGGCATCTTGGTGGTTTGGAAATCACGGTGCGAGTGAGAGTTGTGTTGTGTTGTGTTGGGGCAAGGCTTCCTTTATAAGCCAGCGGAGTCTTCCATCGCACGCTTGTGGATGGGACAACTCAGGTGCTGGCTACGGGCGCACGACCTATGGCCTAGGACGATAGGTTGGGCACCGACTATCAAAAAGTTGTCGGCTCGCCACTGTGCAGGCTATCGAATAGGATGGGCTTGATGGTGGATAAGAAAGGATATGGACAGTGTGGAAACCTAGGGATAGTGACCAGGCTAAGATAGGATTAGCCGGTGGTCAGCCTAGCTCTGATACCAAGGTTGTGGGGGGCGGTCTTCTGGGACATAAATCCTAGTAAACGACCCTTGTGTCATCACCATCCCCAGGATTACTGTTGCTGGTGGACATTTCCTTGATATAGAATTCCAAGCAAATTACAAGAGATTGGATACAAGACCACAAAGGTCCAAAGAATATAACAAGGATCTCTAGTGGTGGATGACGGAAGCGACTCGTGGATCTCCAATGTTGATGGGACTCCATTCCCACGGGAACAGCTGACCTGGATAACTCCTATCTCGCGTGGCTGCTATCTCCAAATACTAGGTTGCGAGGTGTCTTCACAATGCTCCTCTCTGAGTCATGATCTGGCCAAGACAATAGCCAGGGACAAGCTAGTGAGTACATTTGAATGTACTCGCAAACATCAAGAACAAAAGATATACCGAATGCATATGCTCATGATGAATTAAATTATACGCATGTGTAGACTAAGAATTCAAAGCATGGCATGAAAAATATTCATATGGTGCGGAAGGATAAATAAGTCATGTTATTAGTAAATCAAAGAAATGAAACGGAACGTCGGGCACTGGACCGCCCGAGAAATCCCAAGAGAAATGCCAAACGGGCGTCTAAAAGAAAATCGGGCAAGATAGGACCGCCCAAGAACTCAAGCGACACCACGAGAGGTCTTGAAAAGAAATGCCAAACGGGTGTCTAAAAGAGAGTCGGGCGAGACAGGACCGCCCGAGAATTCAATCGACACCATGAGAGGTCTTGAAAATATACGCCACAGTTGGGTGTCTGGAGCGACGCCTCATAAATGGCTTATAAGAAAATAACATGAGCATTCAGGTGGACTAGCCATCCCAAGAGATGCTCACAGTTTCACATAAGAGGAAACGGTTAGTCCACAACAATATTCACGTCAACAATAATATTCATAACGACACCAACAGTGATAGTAATTACCCTGCAGGATGAACCATGATCAATTTAATTATTTCCTCCGGAGACTGACACTAAGACCGACACTTGACCAACCCAGACTGTAGTCCTTAACCATGGACACAGTTATTCGAATAGATATAACTCTGCAGAGGGTGTACTCTTTACCCACAAGTAAAGGATTTCTTTGGTCAACCCCGAGACATTGACTAATTCTGATTACGGTCTTTGGGATGAAGACACACCTGACCCGCACATACCAGCTTTAATCCATCAAGCCAGGGATCACCCAAAACAATGATAAAGTAAAACTATAAGTGTGAAGGCCTCATGCAACGGCCTCCAACAGCATGAACATTCAGCTTCGGTCCCAGACCGGCCATTCATGCCCCCGGACCAAGTGATATGACTACTGGGGCCAATAGTATCATTTCCTATGGCCTCTCTGTATGGTGTGTGCAGGAAAGGGGTTATCAACTTACTGAACCATACCCTACCTTTGGCGGGGACATGTGGTAGCACGAATCAAGTATGGGGGTTATCGGAACAAGACTCGATCTAAGTTCAACTCAGGAGGTGTAAGTTTCCCTGTAGTGGTTAGCACAATATAATTCCTTGGCAGTACCTAACAGGGTCACCACTGGTATGTCTCAACATACCCTCACTGATCATTCTCATCACAACGAGATTTCAGTCTCACGGTCACTTTTCTCGTGACTGATTCATCCTGCAAATTAGCCTGGACCAACACAGGCATATAATGTACATGAAAATAGTCATACTCACTCATACTTCATGTTTAACTGGATATAGAATACCATCAAGGGGAATCATGCATGTATGACCAATACTATGCAAATTTCATATGAATTGAATATATTCATAATTCAATTCTACATGCAAACAAACACTATGCATTCACCATATCATGTGTTCAACATGCTTGCCTTGAGCACGCAGAGATGTTGGGTGCATTCCAAAACATGAAAATCATATCACCCCTCCATTTCCTATTTTCAAAATATTTTAATTACCACATAATCCCAAAACATTACATAAAAGTTGTTTGGAAAATTTTGAAATAAATACTAAAATGAACTAGATGAAATTTGAGAAATAATAGAAAAAGAATCAAGTCAGTTGGAGTTCATATGATTTTCCTATGGATCTACTAAGCTGGAATATTAAAGGAAATGTACTATTTAGTAGATCTAGCAAAAACCAGGACTAGGAAAAATGTTCACCCTATCTGGATAAATAGAGCATGATTTTAGGAGTAGGCAGAAATTTGAATCATCAAATTTGGATGTGAAATGGATGTTGTGGATTTATTTGAAATCTGATGGAAAATAAAAAGGGAAACAAATATTAGTGTGATGGGCTGAGCAGAAACGCGCCCTAGCGCGGTATAGCCGCCTGGCGGTACTGGGCCAAGCACAATCGCTCGACCGCACGGGAGGGCTGCGATGTCGAAGGCGTACTCACAACAATATGCTTTCCACGCGGGAAAGCAACTTCAATAGAACCCGTCTCCACTGAAGACGAGCTGGCGCGGCGCCGGGTCACTGATAGTGGGCCTGCCTGGCCCACCGGTCAGGTTTGACCAGTCCACGTACGCGCTGTCTCCTCTGACCGAATGGAGGCAGAGCTCCGACGAGGCTCGCCGGTGATTGGCAGCTCCGTTTGGAAAACCGAGGCCATCCGCGGGCTCAGGGGGTTGAGGCGGTCCCTCCGGTGGTCGCTATGGTCCCCGAGGTGGACGTAGTCGCCGGGGACGAGCTTAGCCGAAGAGCTCCGGTGGGGCGAATTGGGCGTTTCTCCCATGGTGGCTACCGAGTAGAATTGAGCGCAGGGACGGGTCGGTGGGTGCTCAAGGAGGCTAGTGGTGGAGAAATTTGTGTGAGGGAGGTTCGGACGGTGTCGGAACCATCCGAATAGTGGCAGCGGCAGTAGTTGCCAGAATTGGAGAAGACGACCTCCTCTGGTCGTGTTTCTGCTACGGGAGGATCAGAGAGGGGAAGGGGAGTGTGTTGAGGATACTAGCGAGCTCGGGGTGAGCTTTTATAGCGTGAGGGGTCGGCTCCATGGTGTCCAAAGGATAAGCACGGCGGCGGCGGTCATTATGGCTGTAGGTGAGGCCGTTGAGGTTGACAGCATGGCTGGTGAGGACGGTGGTCGCCCGCAGTTACCCCTGGAAGGAGTTGGGCTGCTTGGGACGCGCCACGCGGGTCGGGCAGAGACTTTGCCGTGCGGGACTCATCGGGCGGCGGTCTTGGTCGTCGTGGACGGCGATGGACGGCGCTAGGGGCCAAGCGAGGGTGTCGGCGAGGTTCCTGGTGGTCGGTCTGATCCAGAGGAGGATCAGGATGAGAGGGGGAGGCAACAGAGACACGGCAGGAGCTCGATGCCGACGCGTGCAAAACACATGCTATGGCCGCTCCCGGTGCACGCATGTTTGGTGTTCGTCAGATTGCCAGTGGCATCTACAGGGACACACACGAGCTACAAATCAACAGGATGGTGCTTATAGGTATGAGAGGAGTGATGGACATGCCGGTTTGGCCTAATAACCAAGTGTCCAGTGTAAGTTAGAAAGTGGCAACATTTCTGTCATGCCCACAAGGTGTTTGACAGAATGCTAGGGCAAGCTAAAGGACTTTGATGGATTTGAAACTTGACAGAGTGGGGTCTCTTTAGATGCTAGAGATGATGGTGGAGTTAGTTTGGCAAGATGAGAAACTTTCTTGTGCAAGTTTTACGAGAATTCAGTTCTGGTCAAAAACTTCAGAGGAGTGTTTGGTGGACTTGCAAGTTGAAATTGAAGCTAACCTTCTGGACTTAAGTTACTAGTTGGAAGGACTACAAGATGGCAAAGTTTCAGAATTAATGGAGATAGAAAGATTAGGGTTGCAGTTATAACTCAAGAATGGGACAAAATTTGAAAAGAGGATGTTTCACTCAAAATTTTCAAAGGACATAGTTAGGTTTTTGCTCAAAAGTGATTTAAAGACATCACCTAACCTCTCACAATTTTTGTGGGATTTTAAAAAAATTATTTAAAATAATTGTAGTGCAACAGAAGCATTTTTAGTATTGAAAATGCTTTTAAAAGTATTACTTGTGGCAAATTTTATTATGAAAATATTTCCCACTGTTATTTATGATACAAACGGAAAGGTCTATAAAACAATCACATACCACAACACTTCACAAAAATAATCTTCTATGGAGGGGAGAATTTTTTGTAAAACAGGAAATAGAAAAGGCTTTGAAATTAATAAATGACCTAGTATTATTCAAAATTTTATTTCTGGCCAAATTTTACTTAACAAAATTTGATTAAAATTTTGGGGTGTTACAGGCGCGCCCTCCCCCCTCGTGGGCTCCTCGTGGCTCAACCGACCTACTTCTTCCTCCTATATATGTTCACATACCCCGAAAGCATCCAGGAGCACCACGAAACCCTATTTCCACCGCCGCAACCTTCTGTACCCAAGAGATCCCATCTTGGGGGCCTTTTGCGGAGCTCCGCCGGAGGGGGCATCGATCACGGAGGGCCTCTACATCAACTCCATGGCCCCTCCGATGATGTGTGAGTAGTTTACTTCAGACTTCGGGTCCATAGTTATTAGCTAGATGGCTTCTTATCTCTCTTTGGATCTCAATACAAAGTTCTCCTCGATCTTCTTGGAGATCTATTCGATGTAACTCTTTTTGCGGGGTGTTTGTCAAGATCCGATGAATTGTGGGTTTATGATCAAGTTTATCTATGAACAATATTTGATTCTTCTCTGAAATCTTTTATGCATGATTGATTATCTTTGCAAGTCTCTTCGAATTATCAGTTTGGTTTGGCCTACTAGATTGATCTTTCTTGCAATGGGAGAAGTGCTTAGCTTTGGGTTCAATCTTCCGGTGCTCGATCCAAGTGACAGAAAGGGAAATGACATGTATTGTATTGTTTCCATCGAGGATAAAAAGATGGGGTTTATATCATATTTCTTGAGTTTATCCCTCTACATCATGTCATCTTACCTAATGCGTTACTCTGTTCTTATGAACTTAATACTCTAGATGCATGCTCGATAGCGGTCGATGTGTGGAGTAATAGTAGTAGATGCAGGCAGGAGTCGGTCTACTTGTCGCGGACGTTTTGCCTATATACATGATCATGCCTAGATATTCTCATAATTATTCGCTTTTTATCAATTGCTCTACAATAATTTGTTCACCCACCGTAATACTTATGCTATCTTGACAGAAGCCACTAGTGAAACCTATGGCCCTCGGGTCTATTTTCCATCATATAAGTTTCCAATCAATTTTACTTTGCCATCTTTACTTTCAATCTATATCATAAAAATACCAAAAAAAAAATTCTTATTATTATTATCTCTATTAGATCTCACTCTTGTAAGGGACCGTGAAGGGATTGACAACCCCTTTATCGTGTTGGTTGCGAGGTTCTTATTCGTTTGTGTAGGTACGAGGGACGTTGCGTGTGGCCTCCTACTGGATTGATACCTTGCTTCTCATAAACTGAGGGAAATACTTACACTACTTTGCTGCATCACCCTTTCCTCTTCAAGGGAAAACCAACGCAGTGCTCAAGAGGTAGCAAGAAGGATTTCTGGCACCGTTGCCGGGGAGTCTACGCACAAGTCAAGACACATTACATCATTTGCCATTTGCCTCTCGTTTTCCTCTCCCCCACTTCACCCTTGCCATTTTATTCGCCCTCTTTCTCCGTTCCCCTTCTCTTTTCCAGTTTTGCCTCTTTTTGCTTGTTTCTTGTTTTCTTGTGTGTTGGATTGCTTGCTCGTCACGATGGCTCAAGATAACACTAAATTGTGTGACTTTTCCAATACCAACAATAATGATTTTATTAGCACTCCAATTGCTCCTCTTACCGATGCTGAATCTTATGAAATTAATGCTGCTTTGCTGAATCTTGTCATGAAAGATCCGTTTTCTGGCCTTCCTAGTGAAGATGCCGGTACCCATCTAAAAAACTTTGTTTATTTGTGTGATATGCAAAAGAAGAAATATGTGGATAATATTATTGTTAAACTGAAGCTATTCCCGTTTTCTCTTAGAGATTGTGCTAAACCTTGGTTTTCGCCTTTGCCTAAAAATAGTATCGATTCATGGAATAAGTGCAAAGATGCTTTTATCTCTAAGTATTTTTTCCTCCCGCTAAGATCATCACTCTTAGAAACAATACTATAAAATTTAAGCAACTTGATCATGAACATGTTGCACAAGCTTGGGAGAGGATGAAATTATTGATACGTAATTGCCCAACAGATGGTTTGAATCTTTGGATGATTATACAAAAAATTTATGCCGGATTGAACTTTGCTTCTAGAAATCTTTTAGATTGGGCCGCGGGAGGCACTTTTATGGAAATCACTTTAGGAGAAACTACTAAACTCCTAGATAATATTATGGTTAATTATTCTCAATGGCATACTGAAAGATCTACTAATAAAAAGGTGCATGCTATAGAAGAAATCAATGTTATGAGTGGAAAGATGGATGAACTTATGAAATTGTTTGCTAATAAAATTGTTTCTTCTGATCCTAATGATATGCCTTTGTCTACTTTGATTGAGAATAATAATTAATCTATGGATGTGAATTTTGTTGGTAGGAACAATTTTGGTAATAACGCATATAGAGGTAATTTTAATCCTTGGCCGTTTCCTAGTAACCCCTCTAATAATTATGGTAATTCCTACAACAATTCTTATGGAAATTATAATAAGATGCCCTCTGATTTTGAATCTATTATTAAAGAATTTATTAGTTCGCAAAAGAGTTTTCAATGCTTTGATTGAAGAAAAAATGTCTAAGATTGACGAGTTGGCTAGGAACGTGGATATAATTTCTATGGATGTTGATTCTTTGAAACTTAGATATATTCCACCTAAGCATGATATCAATGAGTCTCTCAAAGCTATGAGAATTTCCATTGATGAGTGCAAAGAAAGAACCGCTAGGATGCGTGCTAAAAAAGATTGCTTTGTGAAAGCGTGTTCTTCTAGTTCCCATGATAATAAATATGAAGATCTAAAAGTTATTGATGTGTCCCCTATTAAATCTTTGTTATGCAATATGAATCTTGATAATGATGGGACTGGAGATGAGTCAACTATAGTTAGAAGGCGTCCCCATAATTCGGAGTTTTTAGATCTTGATGCAAAAATTGATAAAATTGGGATTGGAGAGGTCAAAACTTTAAATAGCAATGAACCCACTATCTTGGATTTCAAGGAATTTAATTATGATAATTGTTCTTTAATATATTGTATTTCCTTGTTGCAATCCGTTCTAAATTCTCCGCATGCTTATAGTCAAAATAAAGCTTTTACTAAACATATCGTTAATGCTTTAATGCAATCTTATGAAGAAAAGCTTGAGTTGGAAGTTTCTATCCCTAGAAAACTTCATGATGAGTGGGAACCTACTATTAAAATTAAGATTAAAGATCATGAATACTTTGCTTTATGTGATTTGGGTGCTAGTGTTTCCACGATTCCTAAAACTTTGTGTGATTTGCTAGGTTTCTGTGAATTTGATAATTGTTCTTTAAACTTGCATCTTGCGGATTCCACCATTAAGAAACCTATGGGAAGAATTAACATGTGCCCGTAGATTTCATTGTCCTTGATATAGATTGCAATCCTACATGTCCTATTATTCTTGGTAGACCTTTCCTTAGAACGATTGGTGCAATTATTGATATGAAGGAAGGGAATATTAGATTCCAATTTCCGTTAAGGAAGGGCATGGAACACTTTCCTAGAAAGAAAATTAAATTAACTTTTGAATCTATTATGAGATCCACTTATGGATTGCTTACCAAAGATGATAATACCTAGATCTATCCTTGCTTTTATGCCTAGCTAGGGGCGTTAAACGATAGCGCTTGTTGGGAGGCAACCCAATTTTATTTTTGTTTCTTGCTTTTTGATTCTGTTTAGTAATAAATAATTCGTCTACCCTCTGTTTAGATGTGGTTTTATGCTTTTAATTATTGTTTGTGCCAAGTAGAACCTTTGGGAAGACTTGGGGAAAGTCTTTGCGATCTTGCTGTAAAAAAACAGAATCTTTAGCACTCATGAGATTTGCTGACATTTTTTACTGGAGAGTGGTATTTAGTTAATTCGTTTTTAATATGATTAATAGATAAATTCCTCACGTCCAGAAATTTATTTTAGAATTTTTGGGGTTCCAGAAGTATTCGAAACCTACAGATTACTACAGACTGTTCTGTTTTTGACAGATTCTGTTTTTCGTGTGTTGTTTGCTTATTTTGATGAATCTATGGCTAGTAATAGAGTTTATGAACCATAGAAAAGCTGGAATACAGTAGGTTTAACACCAATATAAATAAAGAATGAGTTCATTGCATTACCTTGAAGTGGTGGTTTGTTTTATTTTACTAACGGAGCTCATGAGATTCTCTTTTAAGTTTTGTGTTGTGAAGTTTTCAAGTTTTGGGTAAAGATTTGATGGAATATGGAACAAGGAGTGGCAAGAGCCTAAGCTTGGGGATGCTAAAGGCACCCCAAGGTAAAATCCAAGGACAACCTAAATCCTAAGCTTGGGGATGCCCCGAAAGGCATCCCCTCTTTCGTCTTCGTCCATCGGTAGCTTTACTTGAAGCTATATTTTTATTCGCCACATGATATGTGTTTTGCTTGGAGCGTCTTGTATGATTTGAGTCTTTGATTTTTAGTTTACCACAATCATCCTTTCTGTACACACCTTTTGGGAGAGACACACATGAATTGGAATTTATTAGAATACTCTATGTGCTTCACTTATATCTTTTGAGTTGGATAATTTTTGCTCTAGTACTTCGCTTATATATTTTAGAGCATGGTGGTGGTTTTATTTTATAGAAATAATTGATCTCTAATGCTTCATTTATATCATTTTGAGAGTCCTTTAGAACAACATAGTAATTCACTTTGGTTATAAATTTTAAATGCCAAGAGAAGTTGGATGCTTGATAGTTGTTTTGAGATATAAAGGTGGTAATATTAGAGGTGTGCTAGTTGAGTAAGTGTGAAATTGATGAATACTTGTGTTGAAGTTGGAAAGTCCCGTAGCATGCATGTATGGTAAATGTTGTGTGACAAATTTGAAGCATGGGCTGTTCTTTGATTGCTTTCCTTATGAGTGGCGGTCGGGGACGAGCGGTGGTCTTCTCCTACCAATCTATCCCCCTAGGAGCATGCGCGTAGTGCTTGGTTTTGATGACTTGTAGATTTTTGCAATAAGTATGTGAGTTCTATATGACTAATGCTGAGTCCATGGATTATACGCACTCTCACCCTTCCATCATTGCTAGCCTCTTCGGTACCGTGCATTGCCCTTTCTCATCTTGAGAGTTGGTGCAAACTTCGCCGGTGCATCCAAACCCCGTGATATGATACGCTCTATCACACATAAGCCTCCTTATATCTTCCTCAAAATCACCACCATACCTACCTGTTATGGCATTTCCATAGCCATTCCGAGATATATTGCCATGCAACTTTCCACCATTCCATTTATTATGACACGCATCATCATTGTCATATTGCTTTGCATGATCATGTAGTTGACATCGTATTTGTGGCAAAGCCACCATGCTTAATTTTTCATACATGTCACTCTTGATTCATCACAATCCCGGTACACCGCCGGAGGCATTCACATAGAGTCATATTTTGTTCTAAGTATCGAGTTGTAATTTTGAGTTGTAAGTAAATAAAAGAGTGATGATCATCATTAGAGCATTGTCCCATGTGAGGAAAGGATGATGGAGACTATGATTCCCCCACAAGTCGGGATGAGACTTAGGACAAAAAAAGGCCATAAAAAGAAGGTCCAAACAAAAAAAGAAGAGATAAAAACAGAGAAGGGACAATGTTACTATCATTTTTCCACACTTGTGCTTCAAAGTAGCACCATGATCTTCATAATAGAGAGTCTCTTATTTTGTCACTTTCATATACTAGTGGGAATTTTTCATTATAGAACTTGGCGTGTATATTCCAATGATGGGCTTCCTCAAATGCCCTAGGTCTTCATGAGCAAGCAAGTTGGATGCACACCCACTTAGTTTCTTTGACGAGCTTTCATATATTTATAGCTCTAGTGCATCTGTTGCATGGCAATCCCTACTCCTTGCATTGACATCAACCGGTGGGCATCTCAATAGCCATTGATTAACCGCATCAATGTGATACTTTCTCCCTTTTTGTCTTCTCACACAACCTCAATCATCATATTCTATTCCACCCATAGTGCTATGTCCATGGCTCGGGCTCATATATTATGTAAAAGTTGAAAGAGTTTGAAAAGGCTAAGTATGAAACAATTGCTTGGCTTGTCATCGGGATTGTTCATAATGGGAGCACTTTGTGTGACGAAAATGAAGCATGGCCAAACTATATGATTTTCTAGGGATATGTTTTCTTTGGCTATGTTATTTTGATAAGACATACTTGCTTGATTAGCATACTTGGAGTATTACTATTTTTATGTCAACAATAAACTTTTATCTTGAATCTTTCGGATCTGAACATTCATGCCACAATAGAGAAAAATACATTGAAGAACATGCTAGAAAGCATTCCACATCAAAATTTTGTTTTTATCATTTACCTACTCGAGGAAGAGCAGGAATTAAGCTTGGGGATGCTTGATACATCTCCAATGTATCTATAATTTTTTATTGTTCCATGCTATTATATTATATGTTTTGGATGTTAATGGGCTTTATTCTACACTTTTATATTATTTTTGGGACTAACCTATTAACCCAAGGCCCAGTGCAAATTGTTGTTTTTTGCCTATTTCAGTGTTTCGCAGAAAAGGAATATCAAACGAAGTCCAAACGGTTTGAAACCTTTGGGAGCGTGATTTTTGGAACAAACGTGATCCAGAGAACTTGGAGTGGACGTCAAGAAACGAACGAGGGGTCCACGAGGCAGGAGGCGTGCCTACCCCCCTGGGCACGCCCTCCCCCCTCATGGGCCCCTTGTGGCTCAACCGACCTACTTCTTCCTCCTATATATGTTCACATACCCCGAAAACATCCAGAAGCACCACGAAAGCCTATTTCCACCACCGCAACCTTTTGTACCCAAGAGATCCCATCTTGGGGCCTTTTCCGGAGCTCCGTCGGAGGGGGCATCAATCACGGAGGGCCTCTACATCAACTCCATGGCCCCTCCGATGATGTGTGAGTAGTTTACTTCAAACCTTCGGGTCCATAGTTATTAGCTAGACGGCTTCTTCTCTCTCTTTGGATCTCAATACAAAGTTCTCCTCGATCTTCTTAGAGATCTATTCGATGTAACTCTTTTTGTGGTATGTTTGTCATGATCCGATGAATTGTGGGTTTATGATCAAGTCTATCTGTGAACAATATTTGATTCATCTCTGAAATCTTTTATGCATGATTGGTTATCTTTGCAAGTCTCTTCGAATTATTAGTTTGGTTTGGCCTACTAGATTGATCTTTCTTGCAATGGGAGAAGTTCTTAGCTTTGGGTTTAATCTTGCGGTGAAAAAGTGAGAAAAGTGAGGGGGAAGAATTATCTCGTTTCATGATACGGAGCCGCCGTCACCTCCCGTTCTTCATCGAGAGGCCAAATCTGGAGTCCGTTTGGGGCTCTGGGGAGGGGAATCTTTGGTATTTTGTCGTCACCAACCCTCCTCCATCACCAATTCGATGATGCTCTCCACCGGGAGTGAGTAATTCCTTCGTAGGATCACTGGTCGGTGAGGAGTTGGATGAGATTCATCATGCAATCGAGTTAATTTTGTTAGGGCTTGATCCCTAGTATCCACTATATCCCGAGATTGATGTTATTATGACTTTGCTATGCTTAATGCTTGACACTTTGGGCCCGGGTGCCATGAATTCAGATCTGAACCGTTTATGCTATCACCATTATATCTATGTTCTAGATCCGATCTTGCAAGTCATAGCCACCTATTACGTGTTATGACCCGTAAACCCTATAGTGACAATATGCGGGATACTTTCTGGTGATGACCGTAAGATGAGGAGTTCATGTATTCACTATGTGCTAATGCTTTGTCCCGGTACTCTATTAAAAGGAGGCCTTAATATCCCTTAGTTTCCTTATGGACCCCGCTGCCACAGGAGGGTAGGACAAAAGATGTCATACAAGTTCTTTTCATAAGCATGTATTACTATTTACGGAATGCAAGTCTACATTATATTTATGAATTGGAGCTAGTGCCGTACCGCCCTAGGTTGTAACTGTCACATGATGAATATCATCCAACAAATCACAGATCCAATGCCTACGATTTTCCTAAATATTGATCTTGCTAAGTTACTACTGTTGTTGTTACTATTGTCACTACTACAAAACTATTACTATCATTGTTACCGTTAGTATTGCTGCTACCACTACTATCAAAGCTATCATATTACTGTGCTATTAATCACTTTGTTGCAGATAATTAATCTCCAGGTGTGATTGAAATGACAACTTAGTTTCTAATACTTGCAAATATTCTTTGGCTCCCCTTGTGTCGAATCTATAGATTTGGGTTGAATACTCTACCCTCGAAAACTGTTGCGAACCCCTATACTTGTGGGTTATCAAGACATTTTTCTCACGACGTTGCTGGGGAGCATAGCTATATTTGTTGGGTCACTTCGGATTATTATCAAATTATTACTATGAAGAATCTAAAGGATGCTAAGACTACCTTTAAGATGAGGGGAGGTAAGGAACTGCCATCTAGCTCTGCACTTGATTCACCTTCTGTTATAAGTAGACTTGCAACACAACCACATGCTATTAATCCTGATATGTCGCAAGTTATTGATGATGCTACTTCTACTATGAATGATATTTAAGATGATGCTAGTACCTTGCTTGATGATCTGTGCCAGTAGGTGAATTTCTTGATGGACAACTTGCTAGAACTAAAGCTTTTGAGAATGTTGAAACTGATGAAGAGCTTGGAACTGAAAATCTTGAAACACCTATTAGAACTAGCCCTCCTAGATATGAATTGCCAAAGGTACCGGAAGGTTATGTTATGGATGAGGAGGCAACTAGGGATATTCTTGCTTGTAAGGATAGAGATGATCTAGAAAAATTATTATGCAAGTATAAAGAAAAAATTTTGAATGCTAAAATGAAATGTGATCCTCAGTTTGCTACTTCACCTATCTTTGTTGACGATAAGAATTATGAATTCTGTGTCGACCCAGAGTTAGTTATTTTGGTTGAATCTGATCCTTTCCATGGTTATGAAACTGAAATTGTTGTGGCACATCTTACTAAGTTGAATGACATAGCCACTCTTTTTGCTCATGATGAGAAAAAACACTATTATTATATTCTCAAATTATTTCCATTCTCATTAAAGGGTGATGCTAAAGCTTGGTACAATACTCCTACTCCTGGTTGTGTGCGTGGTCCCTGGGACATGATTTATTACTTCTCTAAAAAATATTTCACTGCTCATAAGAAACAAGCTGCCTTACAGGAAATATTTAACTTTGTGCAAATTGAAAAAGAGAGTCTCCCACAAGCTTGGGGGAGGCTTCTCCAATTGCTTAACGCTTTGCTGGATCATCCTCTTAAGAAAAATGAAATACTTGATATCTTCTATAATGGAGTAAATGCTTCTAGGGGTTTCCTAGATAGTTGTGCTGGTTGTGTTTTCAGGGAACGAACTATTGGGCAAGCTGAATAATTATTGAATAACATATTGAAAAATTATGATGATTGGACTCTTCCTGAACCACCGCCTAAACCCACTCCAAAGAAGAGGGGTATCTTATATCTTAGTCCTGAAGATATGCAAGTGGCAAAGAAATCTATGAGAGAAAAAGGTATTAAAGCTGAGGATGTCAAAAATTTACCTCCTATTGAAGAAATACATGGGCTTGATATACCACCACCACCTAAGGTGGTAGAGGTAAATTCTCTAATGAAATTCAATGATAACGATAATCCTCACAATATGCACCCTAGCCAATGCCTTTATGAGTTTGAAAATTACATTAGAAAGCAAGATCACTTCAATGCAAATGTTATGAAACAATTGAAATACAATTCTGATATGATTGCTCGCTTGAGTGACTTGTTATTTAGAATCTCAAATGATGTTAGAAGTGTGGGCAAGCATGCTTCTATGGTTCAAACTCGGTTAGAACAAGTTGCTAAATCTCAAAAAGAGTTGTTAGGTGAGATGAATAATAATATCAATGATCATGCTATTAGAGTAATGACTAGAGGAGGTAGGATGACTCAGGAACCACTTTATCCGGAGGAACACCCAAAAAGAATTGAACAAGACTCTCAAAGGGTTAACACTGATGCACATAATCCTTCTAAAAATAAAAAGAAGAAGAAAAATGATAGGACTTTGCATGCCTCTAGTGAACCTGAAGTAGAAAAACCTCCTGATAATGATAACGAAGTTTCTATCTCTCATGCTGAAACTCAATCCGGTAGTGAACACTCACCTTAGGATAATGAAAAAGATAATGATGAGGTTCATGAAGATACTCAAAAGAATAATAAAGAACAAGACAATGATGTTGAGATAGAACTAGCAGTTGATCCTGATAACCCACAACCCAGGAATAAAAGATATGATAAAAGAGATTTTATTGCTAGAAAACACGTTAAGGAAAGAGAACCATGGGTTCAAAAACCTATGCCCTTTCCACCTAAGTCAACTAAAAAGATAGGTGATGAAGAATTTGAATGCTTTGGTGAAATGCCGAGGCCAGTCTTTTTGCGTACTCGCTTGATTGATATCTTAAAAATGCCTCCTTGTGCAAAGTACATGAAAGACATCATTGATGTCTACTACACAACTTTATTCTTGTAGACACGTGTTGGGCCTCCAAGCGTAGAGTTTTATAGGACAGTAGCAATTTTCCCTCAAGTGGATGACCTAAGGTTTATCAATCCGTGGGAGGCATAGGATGAAGATGGTCTCTTTCAAACAACCCTCCAACCAAATAATAAAAAGTCTCTTGTGTCCCCAACACACCAAATACAATGGTAATTTGTATAAGTGCACTAGTTCGGCGAATAGATGGTGATAGAAGTGTAATATGGATAGTAGATATTGATTTTTGTAATAAGAACAATAAAAAACAGCAAGGTAGCAATTGATAAAACGGAGCACAAACGGTATTGCAATGCTTGAAAATGAGGCCTAGGGTCCGTACTTTCGCTAGTTCAATCTCTCAACAATGATAATCTAATTGGATCACATAACCATCCCTCAACGTGTGATGAAGAATCACTCCAAATTTCTTATCTAGCGGAGAACATAAGAAGAAATTGTTTGTAGCTATTCTTTCTGATCAATGTATCCAAGAGTTCATACTAAAATAACATCAAGTTATTCTTTCCGATCAATCTATCAAGAGTTCGTACTAAAATAACACTAAGTTATTCTTTCCGATCAATCTATCAAGAGTTCATACTAAAATAACACTAAAGCAAATTCAGATTCATAATACTCAATCCAACACAAAGAACCACAAAGAGTGCCCCAAGATTTCTATCGGAGAAACAAGGACGAAAACGTGCATCAACCCCTATGCATAGATTACCCCAATGTCACCTCGGGAATCCATGAGTTGAGTGCCAAAACATATATCAAGTGAATCAATATAATACCCCATTGTCACCATGGGTGTCGCGGGATATCCACGGCCACCTATGGGACCAGTCGGCCCTTGCTGGTTCGGCAGGGGACGTCGTGTTGCACAAAGAGCGGACTAGCGCGCGGCAACACGACAGAGAGCACACAAGAAATTTACCCAGGTTCAGGCCGCCGCGAGGCGTAAGACCCTACTCCTGCTCTAGTCGATTGATGGTGGAAATGGACGTGGTGATGCACGGTACACTTGCCCGGCAAGACCTGCCTTAGTGCTACGGTGACCACAAGCGTATGGTGGCTTGGATTTGTCAGGTTTCCAACCCTCTAACCCCCTCCTATGATTGACATGGGCCTCCTTTTATAGATTAAGGGGTCACCACAGTGGCAAAACAGTCATTACCCACTGATATGATAGCAAATAGTGCTATCATACCTAAATCTACGGGCTGGCAGGGTGCATTAAATGCACCGCTCAGTGTCACATCACTAGCTGCCCGGCAAGGCCCGCCGGGCTTATCTCGCCAGCTCCGCATCTGTTCTCTTGACACGTCGCTGGACGGGTGTCACCTGTGGGTTTCTTCTGTAGTTGATGGCTGCCATGTGGCAAAGGCTACCACTTAATCACTTTGCGGCTTGACACCACATTGATTGACGACGTGGGTCGTACTTGCATGGTTGGCGAGGTGGTTCAGGCCCCGCAAGCCCCCGGCAGGCGCTGCTGGGGAGTCTTGGTTGCTCGCTTCAGGTGGTGGCCTAACCCTTTATTGGGCTCACCTGCCCGGCGAGGGAGGCCCTTCTCTTGCCGATATCTTGTTCCTTTGGCTCAATCTCGATCTCTCTGAGCTGCATGTTGGTTCTTCAAGCCTCTTGGTTCTTCAATCTCTAACTTAATCTGGTGCTCCAATCTTGATCTTGTGCATGTTCATAGTTGGGCAACATACCCGGGGTCTATTGCACTGACAGAAGCCTCCGGGCCTGCCCCGATCGTGCTACTGAGCATCGTCAGGGTAGGGCCTAATAAGTGCACAGGCGGAATTGCTGAATGGGTTGGCCCCTTGAGGTTTTTATTTGCTGCTTCATTAGTCTTGATCTTGGGGTGGTTTCCGATTTCCATGCGCTTAGTGTCAAGCTAACAGCGGTGGGCCGCGACAGTGATGGCATGTGAATGACTTTAACGCACGGGGTAGAAACCGCCAAATTACTCTTCCCACAGTGCGCTCTTATCCTTAGCCATGTATGCCGCATGCATAGCACGGGGTGATGCGAAGCATCCTACGGTCATCCCCATGGACCTACCATCGCCTCAAAAAGAGCCAAGAGGACCCATGACACGAGCTAGAGCTAGAGCTCTCGAGAACGAGGTGACTTCCTTCCTTAGTGACATTACATATGATCCTCTCGAGACATGGCTACTACCTAAGTCCGAGATGTTGTGCACGATTAGGTACCAAGAGGACCCTCCCGAAGATGCACTTGAAGGTGTACAAGCCCCCAAGTTCATGGATGAAGAGAACCCACAGAAGGAGTCAAGAACACCTCCCAGGACCCAGACATCTGGCCACGACCCCGGACGTCCGGCCCCTGGAGCGTCGTCCACCACTAGCTGCACAGCCTCCGAGCATCTACAGGCCCCGGACGTCCGGCCCTGCCAGCCCACACATCCGGCCCTTCCCGAGCTCCCGGATATCCGGCCTCCAGCCCGGAAACCCGGACCCCTCCGAACCCGGGAGCAACAAAGCCAGCCGCTCCATCCCGGACGTCCCGCCTCTCTAGCCCGGACATCCGACCTCGTGTGAAAGCCCGAACATCGGGCCCGACGCCCGGACGTCCGGCCTCCCCTGTCTGCGCACAGTGAAGGGCCGAGGCCTGTGTACCCCCTTCAACCCCCTAGACTATATATACTCCTCCTCCTCCTCCTTCTTTATAGGGTTAACATTGGTTTAGCTCATATTTAGAGATAGACCATTACTCATCCACATCGGATCTACTCCATGAGAGAGACTGTGGCCCCTCTTCGGAGAAGATCCCTTTGGATTCAAGACCCCGTTATGGGAAGATCCCCTTGTGGATTCAAGACCTCCTCACGGAGAAGACCGACTACCTTTGTATCGTCCCTAGTTGTCCATGGATCGTGTGATCTCTTATGTACTCGAGGATCTAGCGTATGTGTGACTTTTTCTTGTTGGTTTAGTGATTCTCTCGTGTCTCCCCTCGTGTTCCCCCTCGTGTTCTTCGTGTTCTTCATGGGATCCGCTCCTTTCATGAAAGATCGGTCGATTAGGGTTCCACCCTACATCATCTTGGTATCTAGAGCCACGTTGATCATAATTTTGGAGCCTCCCCATTGTGTTTCTAGCCTTGTTTTTGTCCCTAATTCGAAAATTCCCCACAAAAATAGCCCCAATTTTTTTTGTGATTTGTTTGTGTGATGAAGTTTTGTTGGATTTGATCCACGGATTTTGTGTGTTGCAGGTAGATCTAGCCTTCCATCCACTTTTCCCCAATTTCCATCCACAAATTTCTCCGAATTTTGCCCGGATTTGACCTCTCCATGCGGTGTTCATCACGTTCGTCCCCGGATCCAGAGCCCGGACATCCGGCCCGACATCCCGGACATCCGGCCTTAAAGCCCGGACATCCGGCCCCTGGCAGCATCACTTCCTCTCCACCGCCCGTTTTCCGTCCATATTTCGCCAAATTTTGTTCCGGTGCCCACATATACTTACCACCACCACTTCCGCATAGCACCACCATATACCACATACACAACCACCGCTTACCAACACCAACTCCGACAATTTTGGTCCAATTTTGCTTTGAGAATTTGAGTTGCGGTTATGTGTCCTACTTGTGTTTCGGCTATTTAGGTACGGTTCAACATCAACATCACCGCCGCTCATTTTCGCCACGGACATGTCATCAACAACAACCACCTCGACTACATCTTGGTATTCGTGCCACATTTTGACACAATATCGTACGCAAGAACGGTAACCTCACCTTGGTATCCGACATATCATTCTTGCCATTACATTGATAGCCATCATAGCGTTACTCCTTTGCGTCACTTACCCATCTAGACTAGCTGTTGAGTATTGCCGGCAACGAGACTTGTGCACATTAGTGATCATACTTCCCATAGCATACATACATCATTTTTGCATATCTCGGTATCATCTCTTATGTCACAAGGTTGGCATCACATACACAATTGCTATCTTGGTTCGTGAAGCATTGCATGAGAAAAGCGATCAAACAACAAAGAGTCAAACAAGCTTTTAAGCAAGGGGGAAAGATAAGCAAAGAGCTTTTAAGCAAGAACCATCACATCATGCAACATTAAGATTGTCATACTAGATCATCTTGGATCATATCATTGATACACCTTGCATAGAGCATACTTGGGATAGAAGTCGTTGCATTTTTGCTTAGTAGGTTGTGCACAAGTCTTTGTATCTACCTATTGTGCAATCGTGCTAGCATCTCTCTAGCCTTGTGCAACAAGAGCATTTTTGTGGATCCCACCTTTTGGCTCATCCTTGGTTGCACGACCCACTTATCTTTTTGCGTGTGTGTTTCATGTACCTTATTTTGCTTGGTGTACTTGTTGCATTGCATTCTTGCGAATCTTTTCCAACATTATTGAAGCTCACTTAAAATTGCATCAAGTTTTGTTCCACCATCCTAACCAAGATCCACCATAAGCTTTTACTTGTGTAGGCATGAGAAACCGACAAGAATTGGTACCAATTGTGCTATTTCTTTGTCCACATTGGAGTGATCATTGATCCACTTTCAACTTCGGTCAAGGTACATTTGGTATTCGTTCTTCTCTTTATACCACTCAAAATTTTCTCTTGGAATGATGGATAGGCCAAGTACCTCTACCAACCCACTCTTCATTAAGCACGACGACGACATGAACTCCTACTTTGGTGCACAACGTGCTTTGCATCAAGAGCAACAAGCAATGAGTGAACTCATTGACAACCTCGCCGCCGACTTGCGACTCTCCGAGCAATGTACAAGGGATTACTTAGACCACAAGCTCGATGATCACAAGCAAGAGAATGACACAAGAATGGACGAGATTCACGCTTTGTTGCTCAACCGCTCTTCTTCCACTTTGTCCTCATCAAGAAGGAGCCGCTCAAGTCGACACTCCGACTTCACCCTTTCCGGCTCAAGTACACTGACATCGAACACTCTTCGACATGCCGTGCGCAACGATCGTAGAGTAAGCCTGAATCATCTACGCGACACCAACTCTCAAGATCATCGACAACGTCAAACCCAAGAGGCTTTTGCGCTAGCACGAGAAAGGCAATGACAATGCCAACATGAAGCGGAAGAGCAAGCGCGTCTACACCAAGAAGCACAAGATGCCGAGGCACAACGTCAAGAGCAAGAATTGTGAGATGCTAAAGCACTTGAGGAGCAACAAGCCCTCCAAGATGCAAGTCGAGCCATAGCCAACCGAGGCCGACAAGCTCGTGAACATGAAGAAGCACTTCGCGAAGAAGCCAAAGAAATAAGATTTCAAGCTCGCTTGCATCGTCACGTTCCTCAAGTTCCTCCTCGAGCTCGACAACCTCCTCCACAAGCTCGCCAAGAACATCAAGTTCAACAAGAGCATGAAGACAATGGAAATCATCCACGACAAGAGCAACACGAGGTTGACAACCCTCCTCACCAATAGCAACATGAGCTTGACAATCATCAACAACACGGACGTCATCATCCCCGACCCAGCACAATGAAGAGCAACGCTACAACAAGCTAAAGTTCACCATGCCCAAGTTCAATGGAAGCAACGACCCCGAAGAGTACCTTTCATGGGCATTGAAGGTCGACAAAATCTTCCGTTTGCACAACTATTAAGAAAAGAAGAAGATCGCGATGGCATCCCTTGAGTTTCAAGACTATGTCCTCATTTGGTGGGAACAAGTTATCGAGCGTCGGGAGGCAAGAGGTGAACCACCCATCACTACTTGGGCACAAATGAAGGATGTCATGAGAGCGTGCTTTGTGCCTACCTACTACAACCGCGACCTCTTCAAGAAACTTCAACTACTCAAGCAAGGAACCAAGAGCGTTGAAGAGTACTACAAGGAGATGGAGATTGCCATGATAAGGGCCAATGTCACGGAAGATGATGAGCAAACTATGGCACGTTTCTTGAATGGACTCAACCATCATATCAAGAAGATCGCCGACTTCCAACCATACTCGAACCTCATCGAGCTAGTGCATCAAGCTACCAAAGCGGAACTTCAAGTGCAAGACGATTACAAGTATGCCATGTTCTCATCCAAGTCTTATGGCTTCTCCAACACCCAAGCTTCAACAACTCAAACACCGTCTATCAAGCCTTCTACATGCAATGTCGACAAGTCGAGTTCCAAGAAAGCTTCGTCAACTCCAAGTCATCCTCCTACAACGAACAACTTCAAGCCGAGATCTTCATCATCATCTACTCCAAATGATGAGACCCTCAAGACGAGTTCCTTCAAATGCTTCACATGTGGAGGCCGAGGCCACAAGTTCTATGAGTGCACCAACAAGCGGACCATGATCCTCAATGATGATGTCACCTACGACTCAATGAGTGAAGGAGAAATGGACGCTCTTGAGCAAGTCGCGATGCACTGGCAAGTGAATGATGAAGAGGAACAAGTCTTTTGCGATGAAGATTCCAGTCCCGCTCTTGTTGTCTCCAAGGTCTTGACTCTCCAACATCACCAAGAAGAATACCAACGATGTCACATCTTTCATACCAAGGCTAGCAGCAATGGACGATCTGTCAAGGTCATCATCGATGGAGGGAGTTGTCATAACCTCGCAAGTGAAGAACTTTGCTCCAAGCTCCAATTGCCCAAGACAAAGCACCCACACCCATACAGAGTTCAATGGCTTAGCGACTCCGGCACTATCCAAGTCGAGCATCGAGTACAAGTCTCCTTCAAAATTAGCGCCTATGAAGACACTTTGGAGTGCGACTTCGTTCCAATGACCGTTTTCCACCTTCTCCTTGGACGCCCATGACAATTTGATAGAGGAGTCATCCACAATGGCCGAACGAATCACTACATCTTCAAGATGACGGGAAAGGAGTATGTACTTCGTCCCATGTCGCCAAGCCAAGTGATCTACGACAAGCAAGCCATCCATCATGGAGAGAATAGTGAGAGAGCGAGCCACCAAAAAGAGAGTGAGCGCCACAAGCCCAAATCGAGCGCCTCCATGATGAGCGAAAAGAAGAACTTAGTCCTATTTGCCACCAAAAGTGAGATAAGAGGAGTGTGTGAGAACCCATCTAGTGTCCTACACTACGTCCTTTTGTGCAAGGAAAATGAACCACAAGCTAACACCTCTCACACCCTTCCTCTAGTGTTGTCTTCTCTTTTGTAGGAATTTCACGATGTTTTCCCCGACGAGCTACCTCCGGGACTACCTCCACTACGAGGCATCGAGCACCGCATCGACCTCATCCCCGGAGCACCTCTTCCGAACAAATCTCCCTACCGCGCCAACCCCGAAGAAACCAGAGAAATACAAAGGCAAGTAAATCATGTCATAGACCATGGACATGTGCGTGAAAGTTTGAGCCCTTGTGCCATCCCGGTCATTCTTGTGCCAAAACGAGATAGTAGTTTTCGCATGTGCTCTAATTGTAGTCTATCAATGTTATCACCGTTCGCTATAGGTATCCCATTCCACGCCTTGATGATATGCTTGATGAACTTAGTGGTGCCACTATCTTTTCAAAAATTGATCTTAAGAGTGGTTACTATCAAATCCGCATACAAGAGGGTGATGAATGGAAAACCACTTTCAAAACCAAGTTTGGATATCTTATGTGAGCTAACAGGCTTTGCATCCCCGAGTCTTCTATTCATTTGTCGCTTTTGCAGGAATCTCATGGAGGAGGTTTAATGGGACATTTTGGATGCGACAAGACTTTCGCCACGCTCTCCAAGAACTACTATTGGCCCAAGATGTTTCGTGACGTCAACCGCTTCACCAACCGATGCTCTACTTGTCGCAAAGATAAGTCCAAAGCTCAATCCCATGGCCTTTACATGCCTCTACCAATTCCATATCAACCATGGGAAGACATTAGCATGGATTTTGTACTTGGATTGCCGAGGACTCGAAATGGAAAGGATTCGGTATTTGTCGTTGTGGACCGTTTCTCCAAAATGGGACATTTCATTCCTTGCAACAATATAGACGATGCTTCACATGTTTCCAATCTCTTTTGTAGGGAAATATTGCGTCTTCATAGAGTGCCAAAGACGATTGTCTCGGACCGCGATGTCAAGTTCCTAAGCTACTTTTGAAAGACCCTATGCACCAAGCTCGGAATCAAGCTACTCTTCTCCATGACTTACCATCCTCAAACCGACGGCCAAACGGAGGTGACCAACCGCACACTCTCCGCTCTACTTTGAGTACTCATCAAGAAGAACATCAAGGAGTGGGAGGAGTGTCTACCTATCACCGAGTTCGCCTACAACCGCGCAAGACACTCAACAACCGGCAAGTCCCCCTTCGAGGTTGCCTACGGATTCAACCCTTTGTCCCCATTGGACATTCTCCCTCTACCACTCCAAGAGCGCATCAATTTGGACGCAAGTGCACATGTGACTCATCTCAAGAAGGTGCATGAAGATACAAGACATACTATCGAGCGCCAAGTACAACGACTTGCGACCAAGCTCAACATCAACAAGCACCCCATGGTCTTCAACATTGGAGATCTTGTGTGGCTACACCTTCGCAAGGACCGCTTCCCCCATGAACGCAAGTCCAAACTTCGCCCATGAGTGGATGGACCCTTCAAGGTGCTTGAACGCTACAACAACAACACCTACATGATCGACCTCCCGCGCGACCAGTACTCCGTGAGCGACATCTTCAACGTCAAGGATCTCTCGCCCTACCATGGTGATGAGGATTTCGATCCGAGGTCGGATCTTCCCCAAGGGAGTGGAGATGATGCAGAGCATCCTATGGTCATCCCCATGGACCTACCATTGCCTCAACAAGAGCCAAGAGGACCCATGACACGAGCTAGAGCTAGAGCTCTCGAGAACGAGGTGACTTCCTTCCTTAGTGATTTTACATATGATCCTCTCGAGACATGGCTACTACCTAAGTCCGAGACGTTGTGCACGAATAGGTACCAAGAGGACCCTCCCGAAGATGCACGTGAAGGTGTACAAGCCCCCAAGTTCATGGATGAAGAGAACCCACGGAAGGAGTCAACAACACCTCCCAGGACCCGGACATCCGGCCACGACCCCGGACGTCCGGCCCCTAGAGTGTCGTACACCACTAGGTGCACAACCGCCGAGCATCTACAGGCCTCGGACATCCAGCCCCGCCAGCCCGGACATCCGTCCCTTCCTGAGCTCCCGGATATCCGGCCTCCAGCCCGGAAATCCGGACCCCTCCGAACCCAAGAGCAACAAAGCTAGCCGCTCCAGCTCGGACATACGGCTCGACGCTCGGACGTCCGGCCTCCCCTGTCTGCGCACAGTGAAGGGCTGAGGCATGTGTGCCCCCTTCAACCCCCTAGACTATATATACTCCTCCTCGTCCTTCTTTCTAGGGTTAGCATTAGTTTAGCTCATATTTAGAGATAATGCATTGCTCATCCACATCGGATCTACTCCATGAGAGAGATCGCAGCCCCTCTTCGGAGAAGATCCCTTTGGATTCAAGACCCGTTACGGGAAGATCCCCTTGTGGATTCAAGACCTCCTCATGGAGAAGACCGGCTACCTTTGTGTCGTCCCTAGTTGTCCGTGGATCATGTGATCTCTTATGTACTCGAGGATCTAGCGTATGTGTGACTTTTTCTTGTTGGTTTAGTGATTCTCTCGTGTCTCCCCTCGTGTTCCCCCTCATATTTCCCCTCGTGTTCTTTGCGGGATCCGCTCCTTTTGTGAAAGATCGGCCGATTAGGGTTCCACCTACATCACGGGGTAGGTAACGGAGGTGCGTAGTGCGGAAGATCATCTTGAAGTGGGTCCATCCGTCTTGAATCGACGAAGGAGGGCGGTGGTTTCATGTTGATGGAGCAGTTGCCCTTCCCCGCTTGGCCTATAAAAGGAGTGGCGGAGGAGGGCGAAGTCACTCGTCCCTGCATTCTTCCTCCTCTTCGCTTAGTTCTCTGCTTCTTCTGGTAATGCTGAAGGAAAAGGTCTGGGGCCAGCCCCCGGGCTTCTGTTCAGGGCAATTAATGCCTCATGTTGGTGCTGACACTCGGGGAGTGAGTTTGGTCCTTGGTGTAGTGAACCTCTTGGTCTCTTTGAAGCTCAACGGGGAGGCATGGCTGGAGATCATTGGTAATCCCAGCATTGCCCCTCCTAAAGGCCTTGGGGCCGTTATCGACGAGGCACGCATCTTCCTACCTACCAAGGAGGGGTGCGACGCGCCTCGGGCCCTTCGGCAGCTCAGGCTGCTTGCTGTTTCTCCACTGGAGGCGTTGGGCCGGGGACTTGGCGCTTTTCGGGAGCAGCAGTGGTGAGGATAAAACGAGGGAAGACGGAGAAGGCGGGTGGCAAGGGGTCAGTTCGGAGTACGATGGCATAGATTCCTTCGTATCCGACCATCGACCTGCCGCCTCGTCTTTCCGCTCTTCCCCTTCCTCCCCGGCATCGTCATCACCAGCCTCTTCGGGTGGTAGCCGGGGAGGGATGTTCTCTTGGCGCCTTCTCCTCACCTCCAGCAGTCTTCCGGCTGAGCTTTGGTGGATGACTCCACCAGCGCTCAAGCCGGAGCTTCTTGCCGGCTCTGGAGGTGGCGACCAGAAGGCGTCGCCCCATCTTCCGCACTCCTCCTTCGCAGCCTCGCCACTCCCGGTCTTGTCAGGCCATGCTAGACGGGCCCTGATGGGATCGGGGTGGGCTCCTGCTTGGGTGCCCCTTTTCTCGTCTTTTCCTCCTTCCGCCACAGTGCCTGAAGGAGGGGAAACGAAAAGAGGGGATCACAGGGCACTTATCTTTCTTCAACCTTGAATCTATAGGCAACCGCCAAATTTTAATTCAAATAATGTAATCTCTCGAGTCCATCTTTGTATTCTGTAATGCTTGTACTTGCAACTGCATATGAATGAAAAAGATGAATCTTGTCGAGAACTCGTGCATGTGTATGTCCATGTAGAGGCAAAATACCTCTTTAATAGAATAAGCGAGTTTTCCCAGGCAAGATATCCTGTCGGCACCCTCTTTGTCTGCCGGGGAGCAGGGGCCAGCCCCCCCGCCAACTCCTTTTTTCCCAAAGGCCACTACGACCACCCTAACTGAAGCAGCGTTCGAGTCATGGATGGGAGCACCTAATTTTAAAAGAGGGAGGCGAGGTTTTCTCAAGCAAAGTTGTAGCCTTACAGAATACTAATGGACAAAAGGTGAACTTATCTGTTTGGCTTGTTGGGAATAGTTGTGCTGTGCAATCTTCTCGTCCTTTGTCGAAGCCAGGTTCACGACAAGAACCTGCAACTCCATGTAGATCAGAATAAATGCAAGATGCAATCCTATCTATATGCATATGCAAATGCTCACGAAGTGCTTATGCAATGATCTGGGTGTGCTTGTGCGTGCATGCAATCTTAGTTGGGCCACCCCTACAACGCTTCTTTGTTTTCTCTTGCACGGGGTCATCGCCCCGGCTTGTACAAGGGGTTACATGAAACTTCGGCAATGCCACGTACAATGGGTGGCTACCGGGCAGGGCCGGCAGCCTCTACGCCTTACGGGTAGAACTTATGGAGATGCTCAATGTTCCATGAGTTTTGCAACAGTGTGCTATCTCCGGTCTCCAGACGGAATGCCCCGGGTCTGGAGACTCGTACTACCCGGTAAGGGCCTTCCCACTTTGGTGATAACTTGTGTGTACTCTTGGTGGACTGAACACGCCTAAGGACAAGGTCACCTTCCTCAAGACACCGGGCATGAACCCTAGGGCTATGATAGAGACGCAGGGCTTGCTGATAGCATGCAGCACGCGTAGCGTCCCGGAGACGGTTCTCCTCGAGTAGCACATCGTCGTCACGCCGATGTTGATCTTGCGCTACTTCATCATAGGCAAGCACCTGAGCAGACCTATAAATGAGTTCTATGGGGATAACTACTTCTGCCCTATAGACCAGGGAGAAGGGAGTCCACCCGGTAGCTCGATTAGGTGTCGTTCTGAGGTACCAGAGAACTACCTGTAGCTCCTTGATCCACCGCGTGTCGTGCTTCTGTAGTGTATCGAAAGTCCTTATTTTGAGTACATGAAGCACTTCAGTGTTCGCCCTCTCAGCTTGTCCATTGCTGTGGGGGTGTGCCACAGAGGCAAATGAGATCTTGCATCCGAGGGTTTGAACATATTGCATGAAGGCGTGGCTCGTGAACTGGGTGTCATTATTAGTGATGATCCTTGCCGAAACTCCAAAACGACGCACCAATTCTTTCAAGAACTTGATAGCTGACTGAGCAGTCACCTTCCTCATGGCAGTCACTTCCAGCCACTTTGTAAACTTGTCGATGGCAACGAACAAGAATTCAAAGCCCCTGATTGCTCGGGGGAAGGGGCCAAGGATGTCAAGCCCCCAGACCAAAAATGGTCATGACAGAAGGATTGTCTGAAGAGCTTGGGAAGGAAGGTGTGTTTTCTTGGAATGGAATTGACAGGCTTCACAAGTCGTGACGAGCTCAACTGCGTCTTGGAGGGCTGTGGGCCAATAGAATCCTTGCCAGAAAGCTTTCCCAACTAATGCCCTTAATCCAATGTGTGAGCCGCACATTCCTCTATGAATCTTAGCCAGCAGTTCCTTTACGTCCTCCCGGCAGACACACTTCAATTTCACACCGTTGGGCCTCTTTCTGTACAGAGTGTCATTGACAAAATGATACATACTGGCCCTCCGGGCTACTTTCTCAGCTTCATCTGGGTCACCAGGGAGTTCTCCGGTTTGGAGGAAGCGGACGATGTGCCTTCCCCAAGTTGGAGCCTGTGGCTCGGCAACGAGGACTAGCAGCACCTCCTCGGCTGTGGGAGCACCAGCCAAGTTCGCGGGGTCCATAGGCCCAGCTGGAGGGGGTGGTCCGGCAGGCTATGAGGAGTTGTTTCCGGCAGGGTCTCTGTCAGGAGCGGATGGCTCAATCTGGAGAGGCTTACCGTAGTCCAACTGTCTCCTTTTTCGAGCCATTGTGGTTGCTGATACAGAGGGTTGAGAGAGGTGGAGAACAAAAGTTCCCGGTTCCACAGGGAGCTTCTACGCGGCACACTTTGACAGGTGATCAGCTATGCTATTTTCCGCACGGGGTACGTGATCTGTTTGCAACCTGTCAAAGCGCTCCTCTAACCTCCTTACTTCCTCAACGTATGCGTCTATAATTGGGCTTTGGTAATCCTTGCTGACTTGTCTCACCACTAACTGTGAATCTCCTCGAATGATCAGCTTCTTGATTCCCAATTCTGTTCCAATCCTGATCCCGGCAAGGATCCCTTCATACTCAGTTGTATTGTTGGTGGCTTCTTCCCAGGCAAAGTGCATTTGGATGACGTACTTCAAGTGCTCCTCGGAGGGGGCAATAAGAAGCACGCCAACTCTTGCACCTTTTAGGGAAAAAGCACCATCAAAATACATAATCCATTCTTGGGGTGATTCCTTGTCGGGGGGAGCTGTTTCTGTTGCTTCCTCATGAGGGGTTGGCGTCCATTATGCAATAAACTCTGACAGCGCCCTGCTTTGAATGGTTGAAGTTCTCTCAAACTTCAAACCAAAACTGGATAACTCCAAAACCCACTCCACTATTCTGCCAGTAGACTCAGGGTTTTGGAGTATCCTCTGCAACGAAAAACAAGTAACAATCATGATATAATGGGCTTGGATGTAGTGGTGCAGTTTCCTTGAGGCCATGTCGAGGCCAAAGATCAACCTTTGCACACCATAGTACCTCGATCTAGCCCCTTGCAACAAGGAGCTGACGAAGTACACTAGGCGCTGCACCACTTTCTTCCTTGCCGCATCCTTGGGGTTGCACTTTTTGTTGTGCTTACTACTGTTCTAATCCTCTTGTGACTCTGCCGTGGTCTGGCCGCTCTCTGCTTCATCCACTTCTCACTGTGCTACCAAGGCTGCACTGACCATTTGGTTGGTTACTGCTAAGTAAAGCAGTAACGGCTCTTGAGGTTTGGGTGCAACCAAGGTAGGCATAGATGACAAGTAAGCCTTAAACTCTTGCAAGCATGTATATGCTTCCGAGGTCCACTTCATAGGCTCTTCTTCAAAAAAATTAAGAACGACAGGGCACGCTCGGCAGACTTGGAAATGAATCTGCTTAGCGCGGCAACACATCCCGTCAAGCGCCTCACATCCTTAACTGTCCTTGGCACTTGGATCTTCTCAATGGCCTTGATCTTGTCGGGGTTAGCTTTGATCCCCCGGTGGGACAGTAAGAATCCAAGTATCTTGTCGGAGGGAACACCGAATACGCACTTCTCCGGGTTAAGCTTCAGGTTGATCTTGCGCAAATTAGCAAATGTTTCCTCCAAATCCTGGATAAGGGTGGCCTTATCCTTGGTCTTGACTACAATGTCATCCATATAAGCTTCCATGTTTCGGTGTAGTTGTGGCTCAAAGCCAATCTGTACTGCTCTTGCAAAAGTAGACCCGACACTCTTCGATCTGAAAGGCATGCGAACAAAACAGTATGTACCACATGGAGTGATGAATGATGTTTTCTCCTCATCTTCTTTGTACATGAAGATCTGGTGATATTCGGAGTATGCATCCAAAAAGGAGAGCAGATTGCACCCTGAAGTAGAATCCACCATCTGATCGATGCGCGGCAAGGGGAATGGGTCCTTTGGGAAAGCCTTATTGAGATATGTGAAATCAATGCAAAGGCTCCATTTCCCATTCGCATTCTGAACTACCACTGGGTTTGCCAACCACATAGGGTGCATTACTCCTCTGACCAATCCAGCTGCCTCTAACTTCTTGATTTCCTCGGCAATGAACTGCTGCCGCTCCAACTTCCTAACTTTCTGCTTGACGGGTCGGGCATGTGAGCAGACAGCAAGGTGGTGCTCGATTACCTCCCAGGGAACACCGGGGATATCAGATGGTTGCCAGGAAAACATATCGATATTAGCCCACAGGAAGGCAACGAGCGCGCTTTCCTATTTATCATCAAGGGTGGCGCTGATGGTGAAAGTACCATCAACACCAGCTAGCCCTGCCGGGACCTTCTTCACTTGGGGTGCTGCAACCTTGGATCTCTTGCTGTTGGAACACTCACTCTGGCACGTTGTCAACGGGTGTCGTGCACTCCGAGGGGGCACGCTTCCCGGACTCCTTGCCAGAGGTCCTACAATCCCTCTTCTTTCCTTTGCTTTCCTTGGCGGGGACCATTGCTGCTGCAGCAGCCTCTGCTGCGACGGCATCCCGATACATCCTATCCACACAGATAATCACATCCTTCTCATCTGATGGGATGGTGATGACTCCCAATGGCCCAGGCATCTTCAAAGTGGTGTAAGCTTAATGGGATGTTGCCATGAACTTGGCCAAGGCCAGTCGTCCCAGAATCCCATTATACGGCAGGGGGAGCTCAACCACATCAAACACAATCTTCTCATCCTATAGTTCAGCTCTTCCCCAAACGTCACCAGCAACGTAATTTTTCCCTTGGGACGGCTCTTGCCGGGATTGATTGCTTGAAACATGCCGGTAACCTCCAGCTCTTCTTCTCCTATCTGAAGCTTGTTAATAGTTGCTGGGGAAATCAAATTCAACCCGGCCCCACCATCCACTAACATCTTTGTGACCTTGAGGTTGCGAATTGTTGGGGAAACCAACAACGGCAAAAATCCTACTGCGGTGGTCCGGCAAGGGTGGTCCTCCTCATCAAAGATGATGTGCGTGCGGGACCATTTGAGCGGCTTCTGGGCCTCTGGCGCTAGCTCCACGGCATTAACCTCTCATGTCCATTGCTTGAGCTAGCGATGGGAGGAGTGCAAGGATGCACCCCCATCAATGCATAAGGCGTTAGTGGCCCTCTAAAATTCCTGCTCACTGGTTTCCCCTTCATTCCCTCCATCACTCAGATCATCACAGGTTTCCTTCTCTTGGCCCCTGGCGGGTTTTCCTTGGTTCTGAAAGGGTTTGTCGGGGTGGTTTGCTTCACCGCCTCGGCCCTTTCCGCCAGTAGCATTCTGACCTTTCTCCTTATCACGCTTATCATACTCTGCTCTCTGTCTCTTGACAAGCTACTCAACTTGATAACATTCATGGAGGTCATGGCCCTTGGTCAGGTGCATCTTGTAGTACGGCCCTTCACCTTTCCTGGCTTTCTCCACGGCAGTGACTTCCCAGCAGGTAGTGCATGCGGCAACTTCCTTGCTGGGGGACTCAGCCTTAGCCTTCTTACCGGTTCTAGGCGTGCAAGAACCTTCCACAATCATCATTGTTTTATCTCTTGGCTTCTTGTTGCGCTTCTTGCCCTTTCTTTGACTGGTTGATTCATCTTCTTCCTCTGAATCAACATTGATGCAACCCTCCTCTTCGGGCAACTTCCTTCCTTCCTCCATCCGAGCACACTTATCCACTAGTGTGTACAGCTCCTTCATAGTCTTGGGCAACGCACATTCATCTTAGAACAAATGCGACGGTGGCGCACATTGGACTGGAAGGCTGCTATAACAGCTGCAGGATGGATATTCGGAATATTCCTATGGACTTTATGGAATCTTTGTAAATACTTGCGGAGAGTTTCTCCTTCTTTCTGCTGGAGAAGTTGTTGGTCGCTCGGCCTGCCGGGCTCCTGGTGGCCACCGGTGAAGGCACAGATGAACTCGTGGCACAGGTCAGCCCATGATGAAATGGAGTTCTCCGGTAGGTGCATGAGCCAAGATCTCACGTTAGACTTTAGAGCCAAGGGGAAGTAGTTGGCGAACACCTTCTCATCTCTTCCCCCAGCAACCTGAACAGCGATGGTGTAGATGCTCAAGAACTCTGCCGGGTTCAGCCTCCCGTCGTACTTCTCTGGTATCTCTGGCTTGAGCGTGCGAACGAACGGCCGACAGACTTGACACAGCTCGCACGTAAAGGCAAGGCAGCCGACCTCGAAAGGTAGGCACCTGCCAACACCGAACGCAGGCTCGTCAATGTTGAGGTAGCCGCACCCGTCGGTCTGGCGGGGATCGTCGAGAGGCCGTCCCATGAGGACACGCGCGTCTCCCCCTCGCCTATCTTCCGGGGTCCGCCGTTCGCCCAGGCGTGCTCGAGGGTTGGAAGAGGCCATCGAGACGTAGTCGGGATCTTGATCTTGTTGCGCCCGCGCCTGCTGTCATGGTGGGGACTGCATGGTAGGGATAGCCCCCTCCATTTGGCTAGCAGTACGAGCAGTCATCGTTGCTTGGGAGTCGTGTGTAACACCCCGGATGTAACTTTCCCAATTTGTACTCCAACTGTTGCCGTTTCCGGCGTTAAGCTATATTTATTTCCTCGAGTTCGGGTTTTGTCTCCGTGTGTTGTTGTCGTTGTCATGCATCTCATATCATGTCATCATGTGCATTGCTTTTGCATACGTGTTCGTCTCATGCATTCGAGCATTTTCCCCGTTGCCCGTTTTGCATTCCGGTGCTTCGTTCTCCTCCGGTGGTCATTTCTAGCTTTCTTTCGTGTGTGGGGATTAAACATTTCCGGATTGGACCGAGACTTGCCAAGCTGCCTTGGTTTACTACCGGTAGACCGCCTGTCAAGTTTCATATCATTTGGACTTCGTTTGGTACTCCAACGGTTAACCGAGGGACCGAAAAGGCCTCGTGTGTGTTGCAGCCCAACACCCCTCCAATTTGGCCCAAAGCCCACCTAAACTCTGCTCCATCATCTAGAGCGTTCGATCACGATCGCGTGGCCGAAAACCGCACCTCATTTGGACTCTCCTAGCTCCCTCTATGCCTATAAATAGGCCCCCCTCGCAATATTCCGGATCCCCTCTCCCCGAAACCCTAATTTTCCCTCTCCGCGCCGGCCGGACACGTCCAAATCCGACCGGACGCGTCCGCCGCCACCCCCGCGCCCAATCGGGAGCCGCCACGTGGCACTCCACCGCAAGCCGCCGCCGCCGGCCCGGGAGGCCCGTTCCCGGCCCCCGAGGCCCAAATCCTGTCGCGCCCGACCGCCCGCGCCCTCCCCGTCGCCGGCCACCCCGCCGCCGCGCGCCATCTCCGGTGAGGGCGACCGCCGCCACCTTCGCCGCGCCCTCCGCCGCCGCCAGCCCGCGGGCGCCACCCCGCGCCGCGGCTGCCGTCTCGCCGCCGCCCCGGCCGCCGGCGCCCCGCGCCGTGGAGGCCGCCCCGCCGTCGACCTCGCTCCGGCCGGCCCCAACTCCGGCCATCTCCTTCTCCCACTCCGGCCGCCGCCTCCGGTGAACAGTGCGCGCCGCCGTCCTCCATTCGCGTGCCTTGGGTCAAACCCTAGATCTGGGAGGTTGAATTTTCGTTCAAGTCCTTAAAATTTCCGTTTCAAGTGCTCATGTTCGTAGCTCCGTAACTTTGCATCTGTAGCTCCGATTCATGCATATAGCATATCAAAATGTTAATCTCAGAGAGTACATCATTTCATTCCATTGCATCATTTTCATTTGAGTTCATCTTGATGCCCGAAATGCTGTTAGAAGAGGGCTACTTGAGTTAATTGTCAGATCTGCTGCTCCGTTTAGGTTTTTGTCATTTTTGCCATGATTAATGTGTGCATGATATGCCCTGATGCTCTACATGTGTTTTTTAGGGTTTAGTCATCTTTCCAGAGGTGCAACCCATGTATTTTTGTGATGTGTGTGGTGACTTGTGCAAGCTTGTAAAGTGGTGCACTTGCTAAGTCTGTTTTCAGGGACTTAGTAATTTCACTAATTCCTGGAGCTGTTTATCTCATGATGCCATATGTTCTTGTTGTTTCCTAGTGATCCGTGCCTCTTTTGAGGATGATCAGTAAGGATGTTTTGTTAATATTGTAGTGCTCTATCCATCCATGCCTTTGTTTGCAATTATGGAGCACCCTAGCTTGAGTCAATCGAGCTCTACTTTTGCTACTTTGTGAATCTGGGCAGATTGTCAACTTGTTTGCAATTTTGCCGGTGATGTTGTAGTTGATCCATGCATGCTATGCTATTGTTCTTGCCATGTCTAGATTGCATTTTGTGCCTTCTTGATGGGTGTATGCTTGTCTTGCCATGACTTGCACCGTAGTGAGTGCATCGAGCTCGTAAACATGCCTACTTGAGTTATATTTCAGCATGTGTCAGTTTTCACTAAGTCTGAAAACTGATTATGTTTTTGCTATGTTCACGTGCTTGCAATTGTATTTTCTGATCCCTTTTGGCTCAAGGTCACTAAGGGACTTTTGTTAAGCTATTTGAGTAGCTCCATGCCATGCTTTACTTTGCCATGTTCAGGTCCTGTAACATGTAGTTTTGTGGCTCCGAAGAGGGCTACCTGATCTGAAATTCCAGACAAGTGTTGATTTCACTAAGTCTGAGATCTGTGCCATATGCATTTTTGCCATGCTTGTTTGAACCTGTTAATGGATGAATTGGCCGTAGCTCAGTGCTAGACTTTAAACATCTTGTGTGCATACCTTCCATGTATTTTGTTGTCATGTTTGGTTGCTGTAGCATGTTCATCTCATTGCATTTAGTTGGCTACTTGCTGTAAATCGCAGACCGGTGTCATATTTGAATCGCTTGCCATTTCCAAACCGTAACTCCGATTCCGGCGTTCTTTATATCGTTTTCAAGCGATTTCATCTCATCTTTCCAGTGGCACACTTGGTTTTCCAAGTTGAGGCCAGGTTCATGCATTTCTTGTCATATCTTGCATTTTGCATCCCGCATCGCATTCCGCATAGCATTATCATCATTGCATCATATTGCTTGGTCTTGCACGTGGTTGATTGTATCCTTGTTGCTTGTTTGTCTTGTTTGGGTAGAGCCGGGAGACGAGTTCGCTAACGAGGAGCCCGTTGAGTTTGCTTTCGAGGATCCAGTCAACTCTGACAACTGTGCAGGCAAGATGATCGTACCCTCGAAATCACTACTATTTTTGCTATGCTAGTTTGCTCGCTCTTTTGCTATGCCAATGCTACGATGCCTACCACTTGCTTTCAAGCCTCCCAAATTTCCATGTCAAACCTCTAACCCACCATTGTCCTAGCAAACCGTTGATTGGCTATGTTACCGCTTTGCTCAGCCCCTCTTATAGCGTTGCTAGTTGCAGGTGAAGATTGAAGGCCGTTCCTTGTTGGAACATTTATTTACTTGTTGGGATATCATTATTTTGCTATGTTATCTTAATGCATCTATATACTTGGTAAAGGGTGGAAGGCTCGGCCTCTCGCCTAGTGTTTTGTTCCACTCTTGCCGCCCTAGTTTCCGTCATATCGGTGTTATGTTCCCGGATTTTTGCGTTCCTTACGCGGTTGGGTTATAATGGGAACCCCTTGATATTTCGCCTTGATTAAAGCTTTTCCAGAAATGCCCAACATTGGTCTTACCATTTTCCACCTAGCCTTTTTTCCCTTGGGTTTCCGGAGCCCGAGGGTCATCTTATTTTAGCCCCCCCTGGGCCAGTGCTCCTCTGAGTGTTGGTCCAAACTAGAGTCCTGTGCAGCGCCCCTCGGGGAAACTCGAGGTTTGGTTTTAGTTGTATGGAGCGCTCATCTGAGTGTGCCCTGAGAAAGAGATATGTGCAGCTCCTATCGGGATTTGTCGGCACATTCGGGCGGTGTTGCTGGTCTTGTTTTAACCTGTCGAAGTGTCGTGAGTAACCGAGATACCGAGTCTGATCGGAACGTCTTGGGAGGAGGTATATTCCTTCGTTGACCGTGAGAGCTTGTCATGGGCTAAGTTGGGACTCCCCTGCAGGTATTTGAACTGTCGAAAGCCGTGCCCTCGGTTATGGGCAGATGGGAATTTGTTAATGTCCGGTTGTAGATAACTTGAACCTTAATTAAAATGAATCAACTGAGTGTGTTACCGTGATGGCCTCTTCTCGGCGGAGTCCGGGAAGTGGACACGGTGTTGGAGTAATGTTTGCGCAGGTTGTTCTCTAGTTTCTCGCTCGCGCTTTGCCTCCTCTTCTCGCCCTCTTTTGCGAATAAGTTAGCCACCATACTTGCTAGTCGCTTGCTGCAGTTCCACTCACATTTTACCTTGCCATACCTATAAGCTTAAATAGTCTTGATCGCGAGGGTGCGAGATTGCTGAGTCCCTGTGGCTCACAGATTACTATTACACCAGATGCAGGGCCTGATGATTCCGCTCCAGGAGACGCGTATGAGCTCAAGTGGGAGTTCGACGAAGACTCTCAACGTTACTATGTTTCCTTTCCCGATGATCAGTAGTGGTGCCCAGTTGGGGGTGATTGGGACCGTGTCGCATGTTGGGTTCTCTTTTATTTTGGCGCCGTAGTCGGGCCATGAGTGTTTGGATGATGTAATGTTATTTATGTACTTGATTGACGTGGCGAGTGTAAGCCAACTATGTTATCTCCCCTTTATTATTTATATTACATGGGATGTTGTGAAGATTGCCTAACTTGCGACATATGCCTTCAATGCGATTATGCCTCTAAGTCGTGCCTCGACACGTGGGAGCTATAGTCGCATCAAGGGTGTTACAAGTTGGTAATCAGAGCCTTCCCCGACCTTAGGAGCCCCATTGCTTGATCGTTTTTAGCGGCCGAGTTGTGTCTAGAAAAATGTTTTGAGTCATTTAGGAATTATATATCGGAGAGTTTAGGAATTCTTTTTACTTCCCAGTCTCCTCATCGCTCTGGTAAGGCATCCTGACGTAGAGTTTTGACTCTTCTCTTCTCAAATTTCACTAAAAAATTTTTAGGATCACGCGGGTATCTTGGAATCGTTCCGATGGTTTTATGATGAGAACATTGTCTTGGTGCCTCCTGTCAGGGGTTTAGTGGAAGTGTCCCGGGGAGTTGAGCTCTGAGGTGTTGTCATCATAATTTTATCGTTGCAGTTCTGGAATACCTGAGTTTAGTACGCCGACATCGAAAATCTCTTTTATGCAGTTCGTTGGTGAGATAACCTCGACGCCACCCAGTACTGGGGCGGGAGTTCGGGAGTATCGCCATAACTTGTATAACGGATGCTTTTCGAAGGTTGAGGTAGATGGTTTCCGAAGGTTTCTTGGTTATGTGTTGAAGGATGGATACAGCTGGATGTAGGATTGCTAGTTTGGGTGAGATATTATGCTTCCCCTGTATCCCCAACACCTGATTGCATAACCGGAAAGGTTCGGGAGTTTCATAGGTGGGAATTCTAGTAGCTCTAGTTCTTCTTCCACGGATATTGGTTTGAGATTGGGATTTCTTACCGATTATTCGTTCTTGATCCGTACCTTGTTGATTTATTTCTCTACCTTAATTCTACGTGGCTTCTCAATTTATGGATATGTGACCATTTCAAGAGGAATGCATTCGTTCATTTTGTTCGGATGTGAAGACTATATGTTGCAATTTTCATTCCGTTGGATTCAGCTTCAATATTTATCTATCAATGTGCTAATGGTGGTCAACCTCTTCAGGATGGCTCCTCCAACGCGCACGACTCCGAATCCTGATCCGCCACCACCTCCACCTCCTCCAGAGGCATGGCAAGCTGTGATGGCCGCAACCAATGCAAACACACAGTTGATCATGCAAATTCTTCAAGAGCGCAATCAAGGCAGTCAAGGGAATCAAGGCAACAATCAGAGTCACTTTGCTAGACTCAACCAGTTCCTTGCTAACGGGCCAAAGACTTTCAGCAATTGTGTTGAGGCAACCGATGCTGACGATTGGCTTGTGGATCTGTGCAAGCATTTCGAGTGCAGTAACGTCAGGCCTGAGGACTTTGTCAAGTTCGCTTCCTTCCAACTCAAAGATCAAGCTGCAGAATGGTTCCAGCAGTACAAGGATTCCAGAGGTGGACGTGTTATCACTTGGGATGATTTCCGTCGAGATTTCCGAGCTCATCATATTCCTCAGAGCGTGGTTGAAGGTAAGCGTGAGGAATTCCGCAATCTGAAGCAAGGCTCTTTGTCTGTCTATGACTACAACAAGTTGTTCCAGAAGCTCGCCCGCTTTGCCAAGCAGGACGTCCCTGATGAGAAGAGCATGATATACCAGTTCAGGGGTGGTCTCGGAGAAGAAATTCAGCTAGCTCTTGTTCTCTTCGAGCCCTTGAGATACGATGAGTTCTACAACATGGCATTGAAGCAAGAGGCTGCTCAGTTGAGGTGTGATGCTTCCAAGAAGCGAGCCAGAGATGTTACTCCTTCTTCCTCTACTCAAGTGGCCAAGCAGCAGAAGTATTGGCTTCCTCCTCCTCCGTTCCGTCAGCCGTATCAGCAGAAGAGCAAAGGTGGCAGTGGTTCTTCCCACCCACCCAACCCTGGCTTTCAGAACAAGACTTCGTCTCAAGCTCCAAGATCGAGTGCTCCGTATCACTGTCCGCTTTCAGAGGTCACGTGCAACAAGTGCCAACAGAAGGGTCACTATGCCAACAAGTGTTTCAACCAGAGGCGTCTTCCTCCTCCTCCCCCTCATGTGAGATCGGCAAGTATAGCTGTGGTCAAGCATAACCCCAAGCATGCCAAGGTCAATTTGATGAATGCAGCTTAGGCAGAGGACTCGTCAGATGTGATCATGGGTAACCTTCCTGTTAATGATATTCCTGCAAAAGTTCTTTTTGACACTGGTGCATCGCATTGCTTCATTTCCAAACCTTTTGCATCAAAGTATGAGTGTGATTATCAGTATCTGCAAAGTTCCTTGCAAATTGTGTCACCGGGCAAGCAGATGACAGCTAACACCTGCGTCCCGGAGGTTACTATCACATTGGGTGACTACAAGTTCCTTTCTTCCCCAATTGTTCTTGGTAACTCAGATATTGATCTTATTCTCGGAATGGATTGGCTTTCTAAGCACAAGGCTCAGCTTGATTGTGCAGCCAGGCAGATTCAATTGACTCATTCGTTTGAGGATGTAATTGTCTTTGCCGCTCGGGATAATACAATCCGTCTGTTTTCTCTCAATGAGAAGGGTGAATTGGATGCCATCTCTCAAATTCCAGTCGTTTGCGAGTATCAAGACGTCTTTCCAGAAGAGCTTCCAGGAATGCCTCCGCACCGGCCAGTTGAATTCGTTATTGATCTTGAGCCTGGCACGGAACCTGTGTGCAAACGTCCTTACAAGCTCGGACCTGAAGAGTTGAAGGAGCTGAAGAAGCAACTCGATATTCAAGAGAAAATGGGTCTCATCCGGCCTAGTTCTTCTCCGTGGGGTTGTGGTGTTCTTTTTGTGAAGAAGAAGGATGGAACGGACCGACTTTGTGTTGATTACCGTCCAGTGAACAAGAAGACCATCAAGAACAAATACCCACTTCCCAACATCAATGAGCTGTTCGAACAACTCAAAGGTGCCCAAGTATTCTCCAAGCTTGATCTCCGTATGGGTTATCATCAGATTCGAATCCGTGAGCAAGATATTCCCAAGACGGCTTTCAGGACAAGCTTTGGTTCATATGAATACACTGTCATGTCTTTTGGCCTCGTCAACGCTCCTCCGACGTTCTCTTGCATGATGAACTTCATCTTCAATGCCCACACCAATGACTTCGTTTTGGTCTATCTCGACGACATTCTGGTTTTCTCCAAGAAAAAGGAAGATCATGCCAAGCACTTGCGTTTGGTTCTTGATAAGCTCAGAGAACATCAGTTCTACGCCAAGTTCTCCAAGTGTGAATTTTGGCTCGATGAGGTTCTTTATCTTGGTCATATCATCTCTGCCAAGGGCATTGCCGTGAATCCTGAGAAGGTGTCTGCAATTGTGAATTGGGAACCTCCTCAGAACGTGAAGCAACTCCGTAGCTTCCTCGGTCTCGCAAGCTATTGCCGAAGATTCGTTGAAAACTTTTCTAAGATCGCGAAGCCTCTCTCAAATCTTCTCCAGAAGCACGTCAAGTACATTTGGTCTCCGGAGTGTGATATTGCTTTCAACACTTTGAAAGAGAAATTGATCACTGCTCCAGTTCTGACTCCGCCTGATGAATCCAAGCCGTACGAGGTCTTTTGTGATGCCTCTCTCCAAGGTCTTGGCGCAGTATTGATGCAAGAGAAGAAAGTTGTTGCTTATACATCTCGCCAGTTGAAGCCTAATGAGAAGAACTACCCCACTCATGATCTCGAGTTGGCGGCAGTTGTGCATGCTCTTTTGACTTGGAGACATCTTCTATTGGGAAGAAAAGTGGACATTTTCACTGATCACAAGAGTCTCAAGTACATCTTCACTCAGCCTAATCTCAACCTCAGACAAACTCGATGGGTCGAAATGATTCAAGAGTATAATCCGAGTATCGAGTATACTCCAGGCAAGGCCAATGTGATTGCTGACGCATTGAGCAGGAAAGCATACTGCAACAGTCTGATTCTTAAGCCTTATCAACCCGAGCTTTGTGAAGCTTTCCGCAAACTTAATCTGCAAGTTGTTCCTCAAGGTTTCCTCGCCAACCTTCAAGTCTCTCCTACCTTAGAAGACCAGATTCGCCAAGCCCAGCTTCTTGATGCTATGGTGAAAAAGGTGAAGATTGGGATTGCCAAGAGTCAGTCCAAGTACAAGTGCTACCGCCTTGATGACAAGGACACTCTCTTCTTCGAGGATCGTATTGTTGTACCCAAAGGTGACCTTCGTAAAGTGATCATGAACGAGGCTCACAATTCTCTCCTCTCCATCCACCCTGGGAGCACGAAGATGTATCAGGACCTCAAGCAAGCTTATTGGTGGACTCGAATGAAGCGCGAGATCGCTCAATTCGTGAATGAATGTGATGTCTGCAGAAGAGTGAAGGCAGAACACCAAAGGCCAGCAGGTCTCCTCCAACCTCTTGCCATTCCAGAATGGAAGTTTGACCACATTGAAATGGACTTCGTGACTGGGTTTCCAAAGTCCAAGCGTGGCAATGATGCTATATTCGTTGTCATCGACAAACTCACCAAAGTGGCTCACTTTCTGCCTATCAAAGAGTCGATCACTGCAGCTCAATTGGCGGAACTCTATACCTCTCGTATTGTCTCTCTGCACGGTATTCCACAAGTGATCTCTTCAGACCGTGGCAGCATCTTTACCTCGAAGTTTTGGGATTCTTTTCAGAAGGCCATGGGCACCAACATCCGCTTCAGCACAGCTTTCCATCCTCAAACTAGCGGTCAAGTCGAGCGTGTCAACCAGATTCTTGAAGATATGCTCAGGGCTTGTGTGATCTCCTTCGGCATGAAGTGGGAGGATTGTCTTCCTTATGCTGAATTCTCCTACAACAACAGTTTTCAAGCAAGTTCGGGCAAGGCCCCTTTTGAAATTCTGTATGGCAGGAAGTGCCGTACCCCTCTCAACTGGTCTGAAACCGGTGAACGTCAGCTTTTGGGTAATGACTTAATCACAGAGGCAGAAGAAATGTGCAAAGTCATTCGTGATAACCTCAAAGCAGCCCAATCCCGTCAGAAGAGCTACTATGATAGTAAGCACCGTGATTTGGCTTTCGAGATCGGAGATCATGTTTACCTCCGCGTCTCTCCTATGAAAGGTACTCGTCGCTTCGGTATCAAAGGGAAGCTTGCCCCTAGATACGTGGGACCTTTCAAGATTGTCAGCAAGAGAGGCGACCTCGCCTATCAACTCGAGCTTCCTTCAAACTTTGCAAATGTTCATGACGTGTTCCATGTCTCTCAGCTTCGAAAGTGCTTTAAGACTCCTGACCGCACCGTCAACTTTGAGGACATTAAGCTCCAAGAAGATCTCTCTTATCGTGAGCACCCAGTTGCTATTCTTGAAGAGACTGAACGCAAGACTCGCAACAAGTCAATCAAATTTCTCAAAGTCAAGTGGTCACACCATTCCGACCGTGAAGCTACCTGGGAACCCGAGGATCACCTCCGTTCTGAGTACCCGGCGTTCTTTCAGTCCTAGATCTCGGGACGAGATCCTTTCGTAGTGGTGGAGTGTTGTAACACCCCGGATGTTACTTTCCCAATTTGTACTCCAACTCTTGCCGTTTCCGGCGTTAAGCTATATTTATTTCCTCGGGTTCAGGTTTTGTCTCCGTGTGTTGTTGTCGTTGTCATGCATCTCATATCATGTCATCATGTGCATTGCTTTTGCATACGTGTTCGTCTCATGCATTCGAGCATTTTCCCCGTTGCCCGTTTTGCATTCCGGCGCTTCGTTCTCCTCCGGTGGTCATTTCTAGCTTTCTTCGTGTGTGGGGATTGGACCGAGACTTGCCAAGCGGCCTTGGTTTACTCCCGTAGACCGCCTGTCAAGTTTCGTATCATTTGGACTTCGTTTGGTACTCCAACGGTTAACCGAGGGACCAAAAAGGCCCTGTGTGTGTTGCAGCCCAACACCCCTCCAATTTGGCCCAAAACCCACCTAAACTCTGCTCCATCATCTAGAGCGTTCGATCACGATCGCGTGGCCGAAAACCGCACATCATTTGGACTCTCCTAGCTCCCTCTATGCCAATAAATAGGTCCCCCTCGCAATATTCCGGATCCCCTCTCCCCGAAACCCTAATTTTCCCTCTCCGCGCCGGCCGGACACGTCCGAATCCGACCGGACGCATCCCCCGCCGCCCCCGCGCCCAATCGGGAGCTGCCACGTGGCACTACACCACCAACCGCCGCCGCCGGCCCGGGAGGCCCGTTCCCGGCCCCGAGGCCCACATCCCGTCGCGCCCGACCGCCCGCGCCCTCCCCATCGTCGGCCACCCCGCTGCCGGCGCGCCATCTCCGGTGAGGGCGACCACTGCCACCTTCGCCGCGCCCTCCACCGTCGCCAGCCCGCGGGCGCCGCCCCGCGCCGCGGCTGCCGTCTCGCCGCCGCCCCGGCCGCCGGCGCCCCGCGCCGTGGAGGCCGCCCCCACCGTCGACCTCGCTCCGGCCGGCCCCAACTCCGGCCATCTCCTTCTCCCACTCCGGCCGCCGCCTCCGGTGAACAGTGCGCGCCGCCGTCCTCGATTCGCGTGCCTCGGGTCAAACCCTAGATCTGGGAGGTTGAATTTTCGTCCAAGTCCCTAAAATTTCCGTTTCAAGTACTCATGTTCGTAGCTCCATAACTTTGCATCCGTAGCTCCGATTCATGCATATAGCATATCAAAATGTTCATCTCAGAGAGTACATCATTACATTCCATTGCATCATTTTCATTTGAGTTCATCTTGATGCCCGAAATGCTATTAAATAAGGGCTACTTGAGTTAATTGTCAGATCTGCTGCTCCGTTTGGGTTTTTGTCATTTTTGCCATGATTAATGTGTGCATGATATGCCCTGATGCTCTACATGTGTTTTGTTTAGGGTTTAGTCATCTTTCCAGAGGTGCAACCCATGTATTTTTGTGATCTGTGTGGTGACTTGTGCAAGCTTGTAAAGTGGTGCACTTGCTAAGTCTGTTTTCAGGGACTTAGTAATTTCACTAAGTCCTGGAGCTGTTTATCTCATGATGCCATATGTTCTTGTTGTTTGCTAGTGATCCGTGCCTCTTTTGAGGATGATCAGTAAGGATGTTTTGTTAATATTGTAGTGCTCTATCCATCCATGTCTTTGTTTGCAATTATGGAGCACCCTAGCTTGAGTCAATCGAGCTCTACTTTTGCTACTTTGTGAATCTGGGCAGATTGTCAACTTGTTTGCAATTTTGCCGGTGATGTTGTAGTTGATCCGTGCATGCTATGCTATTGTTCTTGCCATGTCTAGCTTGCATTTTGTGCCTTCTTGATGGGTGTATGCTTGTCTTGCCATGACTTGCACCGTAGTGAGTGCATCGAGCTCGTAAACATGCCTACTTGAGTTATATTTCAGCATGTGTCAGTTTTCACTAAGTCTGAAAACTGATTATGTTTTTGCTATGTTCACATGCTTGCAATTGTATTTTCTGATCCCTTTTGGCTCAAGGTCACTAAGGGACTTTTGTTAAGCTCTTTGAGTAGCTCCATGCCATGCTTTACTTTGCCATGTTCAGGTCCTGTAGCATGTAGTTTTGTTGCTCCGAAGAGGGCTACCTGATCTGAAATTCCAGACAAGTGTTAATTTCACTAAGTCTGAGATCTGTTTGCCATATGCATTTTTGCCATGCTTGTTTGAACCTGTTAATGGATGAATTGGCCGTAGCTCAGTGCTAGACTTTTGTTAAGCATCTTGTGTGCATCCCTGCCATGTATTTTGTTGTCATGTTTGGGTGCTGTAGCATGTTCATCTCATTGCATTTAGATGGCTACTTGCTGTAAATCGCAGACCGGTGTCATATTTGAATCGCTTGCCATTTCCAAACCGTAACTCCGATTCCGGCGTTCTTTATATCGTTTTCAAGCGATTTCATCTCATCTTTCCAGTGGCACACTTGGTTTTCCAAGTTGAGGCCAGGTTCATGCATTTCCTGTCATATCTTGCATTTTGCATCCCGCATCGCATTCCCGCATAGCATATCATCATTGCATCATATTGCTTGGTCTTGCACGTGGTTGATTGTATCCTTGTTGCTTGTTTGTCTTGTTTGGGTAGAGCCGGGAGACGAGTTCGCTAACGAGGAGCCCGTTGAGTTTGCTTTCGAGGATCCAGTCAACTCTGACAACTGTGCAGGCAAGATGATCATACCCTCGAAATCACTACTATCTTTGCTATGCTAGTTTGCTCGCTCTTTTGCTATGCCAATGCTACGATGCCTACCACTTGCTTTCAAGCCTCCCAAATTGCCATGTCAAACCTCTAACCCACCATTGTCCTAGCAAACCGTTGATTGGCTATGTTACCGCTTTGCTCAGCCCCTCTTATAGCGTTGCTAGTTGCAGGTGAAGATTGGAAGGCCGTTCCTTGTTGGAACATTTATTTACTTGTTGGGATATCATTATATTGCTATGTTATCTTAATGCATCTATATACTTGGTAAAGGGTGGAAGGCTCGGCCTCTCGCCTAGTGTTTTGTTCCACTCTTGCCGCCCTAGTTTCCGTCATATCGGTGTTATGTTCCCGGATTTTGCGTTCCTTACGCGGTTGGGTTATAATGGGAACCCCTTGATATTTCGCCTTGATTAAAGCTTTTCCAGCAATGCCCAACATTGGTCTTACCATTTGCCACCTAGCCTTTTTTCCCTTGGGTTTCCGGAGCCCGAGGGTCATCTTATTTTAACCCCCCCCTGGGCCAGTGCTCCTCTGAGTGTTGGTCCAAACTAGAGTCCTGTGCAGCGCCCCCTCGGGGAAACTCGAGGTTTGGTTTTAGTTGTATGGAGCGCTCATCTGAGTGTGCCCTGAGAAAGAGATATGTGCAGCTCCTATCGGGATTTGTCGGCACATTCGGGCGGTGTTGCTGGTCTTGTTTTAACCTGTCGAAGTGTCTTGAGTAACCGAGATACCGAGTCTGATCGGAACGTCTTGGGAGGAGGTCTATTCCTTCGTTGACCGTGAGAGCTTGTCATGGGCTAAGTTGGGACTCCCCTGCAGGGATTTGAACTTTTGAAAGCCGTGCCCGCGATTATGGGCAGATGGGAATTTGTTAATGTCCGGTTGTAGATAACTTGAACCTTAACTTAATTAAAATGAATCAACTGAGTGTGTTACCGTGATGGCCTCTTCTCGGCGGAGTCCGGGAAGTGGACACGGTGTTGGAGTAATGTTTGCGCAGGTTGCTCTCTAGTTTCTCGCTCGCGCTTTGCCTCCTCTTCTCGCTCTCTTTTGCGAATAAGTTAGCCACCATACTTGCTAGTCGCTTGCTGCAGCTCCACTATATTTACCTTGCCATACCTATAAGCTTAAATAGTCTTGATCGCGAGGGTGCGAGATTGCTGAGTCCCTGTGGCTCACAGATTACTATTACACCAGATGCAGGGCCTGATGATTCCGCTCCAGGAGACGCGTATGAGCTCAAGTGGGAGTTCGATGAAGACTCTCAACGTTACTATGTTTCCTTTCCCGATGATCAGTAGTGGTGCCCAGTTGGGGGTCATTGGGACCGTGTCGCATGTTGGGTTCTCTTTTATTTTGGCACCGTAGTCGGGCCATGAGTGTTTGGATGATGTAATGTTATTTATGTACTTGATTGACGTGGCGAGTGTAAGCCAACTATGTTATCTCCCCTTTATGATTTATATTACATGGGATATTGTGAAGATTGCCTAACTTGCGACATATGCCTTCAATGCGATTATGCCTCTAAGTCGTGCCTCAACACGTGGGAGCTATAGTCGCATCGAGGGTGTTACATTGTGGCAGGCCAGCGCACTACGAGCCCCCAGCCTCAGCGAAACCGAGCAGACTCTGGATGGTGGCATGCCATTCATCCATTTGCTCGGCTACTAGCGGGAACCTTAGTAGCAGCATGGCCCGCGCCATAGCCTCTGTGGCTGTGCTTAGCATGGAAATTGATGACCTCAACCGCACCGTCACCTAGATCCTGATAGTGCCCGCGACGGTGACGGTGGCGGTGGCACGCCCGCGCTGCGGTGGGGTGGCCACCTAGGTAGCGGGGTCGCGCGGTGATGGCGCTCGAGGGTCCGCGGCTCCGTCGGGTGCAGTGGTTAGGTCGGCTCACCCGGGAGGAGACACACGTGTCGTGACCGCCCCTATGGTAGGGATGGCCGGAGGACGGTGGCTCATCCCGGACTGAGCGCCGTTGTTGTGGTTGCACCCGTTAGTGGGAGGAAGGGATGTAAGCGGAGTCACCCTCCTATCCATACCTTGCAGAGCTTGACCACTGAAATGCTACTAAAGTTGTTCTCCTCCGATGCCTTCAGCCCCTGTGCCTGCCGCAGGGGGACTGGCGACGGCGCCACCTGCTCCTGCCATGCCCCCACTAGCGCTCGCACCCTCACTTGTCCATGCATCCCTCGCAACATCTGAGGCTACGGGCGGCGGAGCCTTCGAGGTGGATGGCTGGGCCGAAGGGCCGGGCTTCTTCTTCTTAGGGGCCATGGTCGATGGCATCATCGAAGATGAAGATGGCGATGAACATGGCATGTTGCGCGCGCTTCCAGGTTCACACAAGCGAGCCCCCTATCTGGCGCACCAAAGATGTCGTGGTATATCCGCGGCCACCTATGGGACCGGGCGGCCCCTTGCTGGTTCGGTGCGGGACGTCGCGTTGCCCAAAGAGCAGACCAGCACGTGGCAGCACGACAGAGAGCACACAAGCAATTTACCTAGGTTCAGGCCGCCGCGAGGTGTAAGACCCTACTCCTTCTTTGGTGGATTGATGGTGAAAATGGACGTGGTGGTGCACGATACACATGCCCGGCAACACCTGCCTCAGGGCTACAGTGACCACAAGCATATGGTGGCTTGGGTTTGTCAGGTTTCCAACCCTCTAACCCCCTCCTACGATTGCCATGGGCCTCCTTTCATAGATTAAGGGGTCACCACAGTGGCAAAATAGTCATTACCCACTGATATGATAGCAAATAGTGCTATCATACCTAACTCTGTGGGCTGGCGGGGTGCATTAAATGCAGCGCTCAGTGTCACATGACTAGCTACCCGGCAAGGCCTGCCGGGCTTATCTCGCCAGCTCCGCATCTGTTCTCTTGACACGTGCTGGACGGGTGTCACCTGTGGGTTTATTCTGTAGGAGATGGCTGCCATGTGGAGAAGGCTGCCACTTAATCACTTTGCGGCTTGACAATGCATTGATTGATGATGTGGGTCGTACTTGCGTGGTTGGCGGGGTGGTTTAGGCCCCGCAAGCCCTCGACAGGCACTGTCGGGGAGTCTTGGTTGCTCGCTTTGGGTGGTGGCCTAGCCCCTTGCCGGGCTTGCCTGCCCGGCGAGGGAGGCCCTTCTCTTGCCGATATCCTGTTCCTTTGGCTCAATCTTGATCTCTCTGAGCTGCTAATATGTCTCCAACGTATCTATAATTTTTGATTGTTCCATGTTGTTTTATTATCAATCTTGGATGTTTTATAATCTTTTTATAGTCATTTTATATTGTTTTTTTGGTATAATCTTGGATATTTTTTGGAATCATCACTAAATAAAGTCATGACCTCTCCAAATCCACTTTCATAATTATCATAAGAAGATTCAACATCCTCCAAAATAGTGGGATCATTACTTCCTAAAGTTGACACTCTTCCAAACCCACTTTCATCAATATAATCATCATAAGTAATAGGCATGCTATCATCATAATAAATTTGCATATCAAAACTTGGGAGACTACAAATATCATCTTCATTAAACATAGCTTCCCCAAGCTTGGGACTAACATTAATTGTAGCAAATACATTCTCAAAAACATCATCTTCATCAAACATAGCATCCCCAAGCTTGGGCCTTTTCATATCATAAGCATAGTCACTCTCATCATTAATAGTATGGATAGCACCGATAGCATAGCAATTATCATCATCACAAGGAGTAATAGGAGAAACATCATTTGGGAGAGATACCTTTTTACCGTTGCTTCTCCGTCTTTTCTTTTTATTCTTCACATCGTGTGTGGGTTTAATCCTCTTTTCGGAGCTCCTTATTAATGAGATTGGTTGAATACGAGGCTCCTCCTCGTTACCTAATTCATCATAAGAAATAATAGGAGGATATTGGGAAGTCTCTTCCCTTCCATTAGTATTATCTTCATCCTCTATTTGTTTTCTTCTCTTTATGTAATTGGCAATATAAGGATTTTCAATGCAATTCACTGCACAATACATATAAATTTCCTCTAGATCAAAATTGAGAACTCTATAAAGGGCAAATTCTGGAATAACCTAGATATACGTTTCATTTCTTCATAACCCAAGAGCAAACTAAGTTCATTGATGTGCAACGGAAATCAAGTCATCACAATTTTTGGACACGATACGATCATGAAACAGTTTGCATTGGGTACTGAAATGATCATGTTCATTGCAAAGTTTACAAGTAGGGCCAAGAAAGTTTAAATTTTCAGCACAAACATCTAGCCTTTCTTGCAACCATTTAGTTTCCAAATACTTATGCCTCCTGCAAAATCTATCTTCCTGTTTGGTATGTAATTGGAAACTCTATGCACTCCATAAAAATCGACATGCTTATAAGAGATATTTTCATCATGACTAGTGCAATCATCATTAGTACTATGGATATTCAAGGAGTTCATACTAACAACATTGCAATCATGCTCATCATTCAAAGATTTAGTGCCAAACATTTTATAGACTTCTTCTTCTAGCATTTGAGCGCAATTTTCCTTTCCATCATTCTCACGAAAGATATTAAAAAGATGAAGCATATGAGGCAAACTCAATTCCATTTTTTTGTAGTTTTCTTTAATAAACTAAAGTAGTGCTAAAACAAGAAACAACAATATTCGATTGCAAGATCTATAGATATACCTTCAAGCGCTAACCTCCCCAGCAACGGTGCCAGAAAAGAGCTTGATGTCTACTACACAACCTTCTTCTTGTAGACGTTGTTGGGCCCCCAAGTGCAGAGGTTTGTAGGACAGTAGCAAATTTCCCTCAAGTGGATGACCTAAGGTTTATCAATATTGGGAGGCGTGGGATGAAGATGGTCTCTCTAAAGCAACCCTGCAACCAAATAACAAAGAGTCTCTTGTGTCCCCAACACACCCAATACAATGGTAAATTGTATAGGTGGACTAGTTCGGCGAAGAGATGGTGATACAAGTGCAATATGGATAGTAGATACACTACAGGAATCAGCTATTTTGCCGTCTGCCACGGCGGACGGCAAAGGCATGAACGGCGGATGGCAAAGGCCTTTGCCGTCAGCCGCGGACGGCAAAAGGCTCCGGCAAAGTAGGCTACAGTAAACAGCTACTTTGCCGTCTGCTTCCTGGCGGCTGACGGCAAAGGCCCTTTGCCGTCTGTGGCGGACGGCAAAGAGAGCGGACGGCAATAATTGCGCTGTCAGTCCATTAAGTGGATAACGGCAGGCCTTTGCCGTCCACCGCTGACGGCAAAATTTCTAGTGTCTTTGCCGTCCGCCGTATGATGTCATCTACACATCACTACATGGCAGGTTCTTTGCCGTCTGCCACTGATGGAAAAGTGCAGGTTCTTTGCCGTCTGCCACTGATGGCAAAGTCTTTGTCATCTGCCACTGTAGGCAAACTGACCAAATGGGTCAGCTCCCAGGAAGCACAGCTAGATACCACGTGTCTTCTTTGCCGTCCGCGGCAGACGGCAAAGAGCCCGTTGCCGTCAGCGGCAGACGGCAAAGAGCCTGCATATTGGCTCTTTTATCTGTTTTTTATTAAATCCAACAATTTTCATCACAAATATATATGACATATATAGATATATTTCAAAAGGCCATTACAGAGCAAACATATAAGATATCCAACACATAACTTCATCATCCAACCATATATATTACATGCATAGTTCCATCATACATAACAAGTTCAACATAGAGGCATCCAACCATATATATTACAATAGTTTCATCCAACGATACATGCATAGTTCAACGATACAAAAGAAACAGAGAAAGGGATAAGGAGCACTCCATCTATGCAAGCTTTCGTCAAGTGAATGAAATCTGCAAAATGAAAAATAAGAAAGTCAGAACAAGAAGAGTAGAACAAGAAGAAGACTAGAACAAGAAGAAGACTAGAACAAGAAGAGTAGAACAAGAAGAAGACTAGAACAAGAAGAGTATGTCATTTATGAGCTAACTTACGTGAAATGGATCATATATGAGCTAACTAAGTTGAAATGGGTCGTTTATGAGTTAGCTAAGGTGAAATGGATCATTTATGAGCTAACTTAGTTGAAATGGGTGTTTATGAGCTAACTAAGGTCAAATGGATCGTTTTTGAGGTAACTAAGGTGAAATGGATCGTTTTTAGCTAACTTAGGTGAAATGGATCATTTATGAGCTAACTTAGTTGAAATGGATTGTTTTTGAGCTAACTTAGGTGAAATGGATCATTTATGAGCTAATTTAGTTGAAATGGATCTTTTTGAGCTAACTTAGATGAAATGGATCATTTAAGAGCTAATTTAGGTGAAATGGATCATTTTTTAGCTAACTTGGTGAAATGGATCGTTTATGAGCTAAATTAGTTGAAATGGATCGTTTATGAGATAACCTAGGTAAGATGGGTCATTTTGGAGTTAACCTAGGTGAAATGGGTCATTTTAAAGCTAACGTAGGTAAAATGGATCATTTAGGAGCTAATCTAGGTAAAATGGGTCATTTTTGAGCTAACTTGGATGAACTGGATCATTTATAAACTAACCTAGGTAAAATGGGTCATTTTAGAGCTAACTTAGGTAAAATGGATCGTCTATGAGCTAACTAAGCTAATTATGCAATTTTTGACATAAGTAAGCTAAGTACAGATCGTTTTAGAGCTAACTTAGGTAAAATGGATGGTTTTGGAGGTCAGTAAGCTTATTAAGTCATTTTGGAGGAGAAGAAGCTAAGTCTAGGTCATTATGGTAAGCATTGGAGGAAATAAAGCTAAGTCTAGGTCTTTATGCATGTGTTAAGCAAAACACTAGATAAACTTACCAAGATCCAGGAGGTGTAGGAGCGGGGTGGCTCGTGTCGGTAGCTGGAGAAGGATCGTGCGATGCTTGTCTGGAGTTACGCTGCACCAAAGATCATTTCCAATGTCTTGTTAGCATGATGACACTCAAATGTTAAGACTAGCAAGTAATGTCCATTCAAATAAAACTCACCGTGGTCCCAGGAGCAATCACTGGCATCGGCGGAGCGGTCTGACCTGTCTTCTCGCACACAGACTGCACATTTGGTTTTGACGACTCAGTCATACTAGTTAGTAATGAGACAAACACTACATGAATGTTTTGGCTAATCTGCAGAAGAAACTTACCACAAGGAGCTCGTACATGGCCCTTGCCTGCATGTCATTCCGTGCCCTCTCCTCCTCCATCATCTTTGTCGTCCTCTCCTCCAACTCCCGCTGCCTCTCCGCCGCCTCCGCCAGAAGTTTCTCCGTTCTATCTCTCTCACTCTGTATAGCAGCCTGCAACACCACTCACATGACCATTTGTAATCATTGATGGAAGCGCACACAATGTAATGGAGAAAGATAACTGAGTACGTATCACTAACCTTGATGGCGAGTTGCACTGGCCGTTCACGAGGCCTTATCTCAGGAGCGGAGCTCGACTGGCGCGCCTTGATCTCCGGGAGAGTGCTAGGACAACGGATAAGTCCATCTCCAATGGCTATGGAGCCATGGGACCTCCCGCCACCAGATATCATCACAGCTCTGGATCAATGGGACCCTGGCTCGGGTTAAAGTCCTCCCCTTTCCTCGCCTTCCCCTCATCTCTATATCTCACGAGCTTGTTGTGGGAGGAGATGTTGGTGAAGTTGTTTGCATCATCGAGGTCAGACTGAGAGAAAGCCTTGACTTTCTTGAAAGAGGCAGTGTGGGCCATGGCATACAGGTCGTACACCTCTGGCACCTTATCCGCCTTATTGTAGCGTGCCTGAAAGAGAGAAACAATGAAAATTAGTAATTAAAGGGCTCAAGCTAGCATGATGAATGAATTGCATGAATCATGAAGCAAACCACATACCCAGTTGCGCCCGAACTGATATAAGTTGGAGCTGCCTTGATGGTGTGGCACACCTTCCATTTGGGCACGTTTGTCCTTGGCCTCGTTGTGGAGGGCTAGCCATTGTTTTGAGCACCACTCATCGACCAACACCTCCCAACAATCCATCCGATCCGCACACCATCTCGGAGGCGCCTAAGTTAGCAAATAGAAACTTGAGCGCTACGGCTAAGAATTACTAAATGAAGGAACTTAAGTAGAGAAGGCCTTAAGAATTACCTTCATGTACTGCTCCTTACTCAGGAACTTATCGCGGCACGCCGGCTTGGTCTTCTTGATACCACGCAAGGCGTAGTAGTCTCGAACAGCCTGCACCCGAGCCTCGTGCCGTAAGTTCTGGAGTAGGCGCTTGCAGACGTTCTCGATAACATGTGCCGCGTCCTCCTCGTATCCCTCCTCACACCTGTAGAATGTCTGCAATCAAATGAGACAATATTGATTAGTACAATTAATAACTAGCTAGTTGAAGATTTTTAAATGTGTAAAGGAGAAATTACCCAGAACTTTCTGATCACCATGTCTGCCCTCGTGTCGCACACGACACCGTCGATAATCTCATCCGGCGGGGCCGGGGCAGCCACGTAGTGCTCCCAGCTCAATCCAAGCTCTGGAAGCCGACCCTCACCAGGCAACGTGACAAACCCCGGGAAGTTTTGCCGGCAAAGAACTCCAAGGACGGAGTTGGGCCGGCGGACACTATGATGGTGGTCCCAACCCCTGCAGCATGACAAGGCCAACGCATTAGTTATTTGAAGAAACGTGAATGCAGAAGGTACAAAAATATTAAATGCACTTACGTACCTCTCCCCATCAGGGAAAATCAACCACCTCTGCTCGCGGGTCACCGGCACGGACGGAAGCCGTGTAGCACCACGCTGGTAGACGTTGCCCCCTCCCCCCTCCTCATCAGTAGGCTCCCCGCCATCATCAGATGGCCACTCGTCCCCGATCATCAGCAGGCCACTCGCTCCCAGGCTGACCCGACCAGTACCCCATCCAGACGTGTGCTCCTCCCGGGGATCTCGTGGGGCCGAAGGCCCGTCGACCCGAGGCTCGTGGGCCGAAGACCATGGACCGGAGGCTCGTGGACCGGAGTCCGTGCAGCCTCCTCCTCAGACGAGTCCACCCTAGCAGTCACGTGCTCGGGTGAAACAGCTGGGGGCGGTGGCGAGGAAGGCGCCGTAAGAGTCACCCTACCTCCTCTCCCGGACCACGTGCTCCACCTCCTCTCTTCTTCTTACCTCGTCCCCTGCTGGGCACCTGCGGTCGACGAAGAAGGGCCCGGCGGTGTCGCCATACTGTCCAGCAACGCTCGGCGGAGAGGTGCGTGTGGAATGGAAGACCTCGCACCACGCGCCGACGAAGAAGGGGCCTCGGCGCGCTCCCGACCAGCGCCCACCATCTTTCAACACCTGCCATGACAAAGAATAAACGAAATTAGTACAACATAAAAAAAGTACCGACATGAATAATAATATGTATATCACTTAAGTGTATCATCATCAAGTACAACATAAAAAAATTGAATACCTGACACTACTAATAATCTCGATCAGTATCATCAATAAATGCATAATCATCATCATCACTATAATCAATGATGGGCTCATAGGGTTCATTGGCATCAACATGTGCAAGGCCACCTTGACGTAATCGGTCAAGCATTGACAGGTCATCCGCAGCAGTAACCTCTTCTTGTTCCGGCTCTTCTTGTTCCTCCTCTGGGGTGATGTCGGATTCATTGTCGCTGTCTACTTCAATGTTTTGGGGTGAAGTATAGCGGTTCTTGAAACGCTTTTTGGAAAGACGTGTCTCTTGGAAGAATTCTCCTTCATATGTGTCTGGGTTAATGTGAGGTTCATAATCCTCTTCCTTTGGGGGAGAAAGTCTAGCACGTGGCGGCACTTCATAAACGACATCCCAACCTTTCAGATTTGGATTAGTTTGGCAGGCCCACGGTAGATAGAATACTTGGGTCGCCTGTTGAGCCATAATATAGACATCAGGAACATCTAAATGAGTGCTTTGGTTGATTTCAACTAGCCCTATATGTTCATGAGTCCTTCTAGTCTCCTTCGGCTGAAACCAATAACATTTGAAGACTACGACATTCGGTGGGTTTTCACCATAGAACAGAAGTTCATAAATTGCTTCAACTCTCCCATAATACTCGGTACCTCCTTCGCCGATAGCAGATACACAACAATTTGTAGACTTTCGGTCGGCCATAGATAGCTCTTTGCCATAGGTACGAAAGCGATACCCGTTGATGTCGTACTTGTCAAATGAACGGACCTTATAGTCAAAACCATTAGCGACTTGTCTCAATTCGGCGTCCATAGACTCTGAATTAGCCTACAAGTTTAATATGAAAGGATTGTTGCATTATGCACAAATTAGCGAATGAAATGAAATTGTCTAATAGAAATTACCGTTTGTTTGAACCAAGAGATGAAACCGGGATAGCCACCTCCTTGCTTTGCGAGAAGCTCATACTCTTCGACGGAATCCTTTTGGATCTCCGCTCCATACGAGAATATGGCGACGTATCGACTGTATGACATATCCAGGAATAAGAGTAGTTCAAAGGAAATAGAAGTTGCGAAACAATGTACCGAGAACTTACTCGATGTACGGCCGCACTTCTATCAGGTTGTTGAAGATATACAACGAAATGGTCCGCCATTCTTCGTTATCCAAAGATACTGGATGTGAAACACTAGCTGGTGCGAGATTCCCTTTGAATAGGCTGAGGTTGGATCCACCCTTTTTAGGCTCGTCAGCATTGTACCGAGGCTTCGGATTATGCAAATGACGATTTTTGGCTTCGTAGTGCGCTGTTACGAAGTTTGCCGCCTCCTCTGTGATGAATGCCTCAGCCATCGATGCTTCAATTCTACGTTTATTTTTACATTTTTCTCGAAGCGTCTTCTGCATCCTCTCAGTTGGGTAGCACCAACGATTTTGCACGGGCCCCCCCAATCTTGCCTCGGTCGGGAGATGCAAAATCAAATGCTGCATTGGATTAAAGAAGCCCGGTGGAAAGATCTTCTCTAACTTGCAGATCAACTCCGGCGCCAACTCTTCCATTTCTTCTAGCACGCCAGGCGATAGTTCTTTCGCACAAAGAACACGGAAGAAATAGCTGAGTTCTGCCAGTACTAGCCATTCATCCTCAGGGATGAAGCCACGCAACATCACCGGCATTACCCGCTCAATCCATATGTGCCAATCATGACTCTTGAGACCAAATATCTTCAGTTTATCAAGATTCGCTCCCCTCTTTAGATTCGCTGCATACCCATCGGGGAACATCAACTGCTGTTGCACCCACAAGAGAATTTCCCTCATAGCTGGCCTTCCAAGATTGAACCATGCCTTTGGCTTCGTCCAGTTCTGCTTTCCTTTCGGTTCTTTCATGTTTTGTAACGGCCTATCACATAGCGCCTCCAGATCGACTCTAGCCTTAGTATTATCCTTTGACTTCCCATCTATGCCGAACAATGTACCAAAAAGTGCCTCGGCGATATTCTTCTCAGTGTGCATCACGTCGATGTTGTGTGGGCAAAGGAGGTCTTTGAAGTAAGGCAGATCCCATAAGCATGTTTTGTGAGTCCACGCGTGCTTAGTATTATACCCCTTGAAGTACCCTGGACGTTGTGGATCTGGCTCGAGAGCGTTTAACTGATCCAGGGTCTGTTGGCCTGTCAATGCAGGTGGTGCAGAGTTTTTGACAACTCTACCCCTGATGAAGTTCTTCTTGTCTTTCCTGAACTTATGGCGAGGATCCAGGAACTGTCTATGCATGTCGAAGCAAGAAAACTTGCGACCGGCCTGAAGCCAACGAAACTCAAGAGCTCCCTTGCATGTGGGGCACGGGAACCTTCCATGCACACACCAGCCAACGAATAGCGCATACGCCGGCAAGTCATGCGTCGAGTACATGTACCAGACACGCATTATGAAGTTCCGTTTGCTAAAGGCGTCGTATGTCTTGAACCCATTATCCCAGGCTTCTTGCAATTCGTCCTTAAGCGGCTGCATGTACACATTCATATTTTTGCCCGGATAGTTGGGTCCTGGAATTATCAACGTCAGGAAAATGTTCTTTCTTTGCATAATCTGTCCGGGGGGGAGATTGAGTGGAAAGACAAATACGGGCCAACAACTGTATTGGGCTGCCGTCATACCAAACACACTGAACCCATCCGTGCTGATGCCGACTCGAGGATGCCTCGGATCTGCCGCTTTGTCAGCATGTAATTCATCAAACTTTTTCCACGCAACACCATCCGATGTGTGTACCATCATCAGATTCCCATCTGCATCTAGTTCGGTTCTTTTGCCTGTTTTGTGCCATGTCATCTGTCTGGCCGTCTCTTCGACCATGAAAAGACGTTGAAGTCTTGGTACGATTGGCATATACCGAAGAACACTAACGGGGATTTTGGTCTGTGTCTTCTCACCCATACCGTTGTCTACCACAATATACCTGGAAGACTTGCAAATGGGACAATAGTTCAAGTCCGCATAGTCAAGCCTAAATAAGGCACATCCTTTCTCACAGGCATGTATCTTCTCATAGGGCATCTTCAGTGCACGGAGGATTTTGTCCGACTGGTACAGGTTTGCAGGCATTACATGGCCTTTGGGTAGAAAGCGTCCAAATACTGTCATAATTGCGTCATAGCATTCTCTGCCCAAGTTGAACTGAGCCTTCAGAGCCATTACTTGTGAGATGGCATCCAACTGACAAAGCTCAGTGTGCTCGTGGAGCGGACGTTTCGAAGACTCCAACATTTCATTGAAGGCCTTTGCAGATTCCTCCATCTCCTCGTCCGAATCCCGAGCATCATCATAGCCTTGCACCATGTTTTCCATCCCGGTACCATGCTCGTCGGTGCGACGACGATCCACCTCAGCTCGGTCACGTTGGGCAGACTCACCATGAAATGTCCACACCGTATAATCGGGCGTAAAACCACTCTTCTGCAGGTGTTTGCCCATTTCAGCCTCTGTCTTCTTTTCCCAATTGCCGCACCGGAAACAGGGGCACCAGGTTTTCTTTTGGCCATTTGCAAATGCGGCTTGCACAAACCCCTTAGTTTTTGTGAACCATTCAGCGCTCCATTTGTTCTGACCAGTGTGACCGGTATACATCCAAGCACGGTCACTCATCTTGACTTTCAGAGCTACTGGACACACAACAATTATATATGTAATTCACCATGTATATATTCATCAGTTGATCTACTTTGTCAATTTTATTACGTCCATGCAACCTACACTCTAATAGGTAATGATAGGTCCTAATCCCACCCGTGTATGTGTAGATTGGGTTCATTTTCCCATGCTATGCTCCGGATCCGACGCAAAATTTCGGCAGCACCTCCCCGCTGTTCTCCTGATACACGTCTCTGCAATAAACAGAGAGGATGTGTACCCGGAGAACAACAGGGGAGGCACTGACGAAATATATGTGTCGGATCCGGAGCAAAGCATATGGGAAAACGAACCCAATCTACACATACTCGGGCTGTCCATGGATAGCGTTGGACAATTCGAAAGAATCAAGGTTATAAATATGCAAATGCATGCATATTTATAACTATGACGCTTTCGAACGGGAGACACATATTGGTTACGCATACTGATGATTCAAGACACATATATAGCTAGCTATCAAGTTTCATCGGAATAGATCAAATAATTAATGGGGGAGGAGGACTTGTCATTTGTGCTCACCCACGAATGAAGGGGCAGAGGTCGTCAAACGCACGGCGAGGTCGTCGAACACCAAACCTCGCAGCGATGAAACAACTGCACATTTAAAACTACACGATCAACACAATTATATATGATGTTTTTCATAACAAAATCGAAAAATATATGACCTAACTAATAATTCACAAATATATGACCCCGTCGGCCTCTGGAAGGCCAAAGAACACCTTTTCGGGAGGTGTCGGGGTCGGGGTGTCGTGGTGTCGGGGTGCCGTGTCGGGGTCGGGGTGCTGTTTCGGGTCGGGGGTCGGGGTGTCGTGTCGATGTCGGGGTAGTGCCGTGTCGGTGTCGGGTGTTGTTGGGTCGGGGTGGTGTGTCGGGTCAGGGTGTCGGGTCAGGCTCGGGGTCGGGGTGTCGGGGTCGGGGTCGGGTGTCGGTCGGTCGGGGTCGGGGTGTCGGGGTCGGTGTCGGGTCGGGGTGTCGGGGTCGGGGGGGGTCGGGTCGGGGTCGGGGTGTCGGGGTCGGGGTCTCGGGGTCGGGGTCGGGGTCTCGGGTCGGGGTGTCGTGTCGGGGTCGGGTACCGTGTCGGGTCGGGTTTTTTTCCTTTTCTTCTTCTTCCTCTTCTTCCTTTTCTTCCTTTTTTCCTTCTTTTTCTTCTCTTCTTCTTTCTTCTCTTCTTCTCTTCCTCCTTTCCTTTTTCCTCTTCTTCTTCTCCTCCTCTCCTCTTTTTTCTTCTTCTTCTTCCTCTTCTTCTTTTTTCTTCTCCTCCTCCTCTTCTTCTTCTTCTCCTCTCCTCTTTTTCTCTTCTTCTTCTTTCGTAAAACTAAACTAAACCTAAACCTAAAACTAAAAAAAACAGAAAAAGGAAAAAACTAAATCTAAACCTAAAACTAAACTAAAACTAAACCTATAAACCTAAAACTAATCCTAAAACTAAATCTAAACTAAACATAAACCTAAAACTAAAAAACAGAAAAAGGAAAAAAGGAAAAAAAAGGAAGCAGAGACTCACCTGGGTGGAGGAGGGGGGCGGTGCGGCCTGGGGCGGCGGAGGAGGGGGGCGGGGCGACCTGGGGCGGCGGAGGGGGGGGGGGGCGGGGCGGCCTGGGGCGGCCTGGGGCGGCGGTGCCGGGCCCGGCCGGGGCGGCGGGGTGCGGAGGTGCCGGGGCACCGGGGCATGGCGGCGCCCAGACGGCAGGGCGGCGGGGGCGACGGGGCGGGGGGGCACCGGGGCGGTGGCGGGGTGGTGGGGCAACGGGGCGGGGGGCGCTGGGGCGGTGGCGGGGTGGTGCGACGGGACGGGGCGGTGGGAGAGAAAGAGAGAGAGGGGGGTGTGGGGCGCGGCTGTTAATGTTACGTGGGGCCCTCCCTCTTTGCCGTCCGCCACCCTTTGCCGTCCGCCTTCTTGCTCTTTGCCGTCCGCTAGCAGACGGCAAAGAGGGGGGCCGTTAGGTTTTTTTTGCATCTCGTCAGTGGGGCCCCTCCCTCTTTGCCATCCGCTAGCCGACGGCAAAGAATCTTTGCCGTCCGCTAGCAGACGGCAAAGAACTGGCTGATGGCAAATTTGGTCTTTGCCATCAGCCAATTCTTTGCCATCTGCTTTTTGGAAGCTGATGGCAAAGAGCTTCTTTGCCGTCTGCTAGCGGATGGCAAAGAACTGGCAGATGGCAAAGTAGCTGATTCCAATAGTGATAATGGTTTTTGTAATCTGAAAATATAAAAATAGCAAGGTAACTAATGATAAAAGTGAGCACAAACAGTATTGCAATGTGTTGAGACAAGGCCTAGGGTTCATACTTTCACTAGTGCAAGTTCTCTCAATAATAATAACATAATTGGATCATATAACTATCCCTCAACATCCAACAAAGAGTTACTCCAAAGTCACTAATAGCGGAGAACAAAACGAAGAGATTATGGTAGGGTACGAAACCACCTCAAAGTTATCCTTTCTGATCGATCTATTCAAGAGTCCGTAGTAAAATAACACGAAGCTATTCTTTCCATTCAATCTATCATAGAATTCGTACTAGAATAAGACCTTAAGACACAAATCAACCAAAACCCTAATGTCACCTAGATACTCCAATGTCACCTCAAGTATCCGTGGGTATGATTATATGATATGCATCACACAATCACAGATTCATCTATTCAACCAACACAAAGAACTTCAAAGAGTGCCCAAAAGTTTCTACCGGAGAGTCAAGACGAAAACGTGTGCCAACCCCTATGCATAAGTTCACGGGGTCACGTGGATATCAAGTGGATCACATGATATCCCATTGTCACCCCAGATAAGCACGTGCAAGACATACATCAAGTGTTCTCAAATCCTTAAAGACTCAATCCGATAAGATAACTTCAAAGGGAAAACCCAATTCATCACAAGAGAGTAGAGGGGGAGAAACATCATAAGATCCAACTATAATAGCAAAGCTCGCGATACATCAAGATCATATCACCTCAAGAACATGAGAGAGAGAGAGAGATCAAACACATAGCTACTGGTACATACCCTCAGCCCCGAGGAAGAACTACTCCCTCCATGTCATGGAGAGAACCGGGATGATGAAGATGGCCACCAGAGAGGGATTCCCCCTCCGGCAGGATGCCGGAATGGGTCTAGATTGGTTTTCGGTGGCTACGGAGGCTTCTAGCGGCGGAACTCCCGATCTATTGTTCTCCCTAATGTTTTTAGGGTATATGGACATATATATAGGCTAAAGAAGTCGGTCAGGGGTGCCATGAGGGGCCCACGAGGGTGGGGGCGCGCCCAGGGGGTAGGGCGCGCCTCCCTTCTTCGTGCCTCCCTCGAAGCTTCCCTGACGTCTACTCCAAGTCTCCTGGATTGCTTCCATTCCAAAATAAGTTCCATGAAGTTTCAGGTCAACTGGACTCCGTTTGATTTTCCTTTTATACGATACTCTAAAACAAGGAAAAAATAGAAACTAGCATTGGGCTCTAGGTTAATAGGTTAGTCCCAAAAATCATATAAATGCATATAAGACATCCAAGGTTGATAATATAATAGCATGGAACAATAAAAAATTATAGATACGTTGGAGACGTATCACTTCCCCTCTCATAATAATTTTCAGTGGCATCATGAATGAATTCAACAATATAACCATCACATAAAGCATTCTTTTCATGATCCACAAGGATAGAAATTTTATTACTCCCCACATAAGGAAATTTGTTCTCATCAATAGTGGTGGGAGCAAACTCAACAAAATAACTATCATGGGATTGAAAATTAAAATCATGATGACAAGTTTCATGGTTATAATTATTCAATATAGCATACATTTCATCACCATAATCATCATAGATAGCAACTTTGTTTTTATATTCAATTGAAACCTCTTCCAAAGTAGTGGATTCATCACTAAATAAAGTCATGTCCTCTCCAAATCCACTTTCATCAATATAGTCATCATAAATAGGAGGCATGCAATCATTATAACAAATTTGCACATCAAAACTTGGGGGACTAAAAATATCATCTTCATCAAATATAGCATCCCCAAGCTTATGGCTTTGCATATCATTAGCATCATGGATGTTCAAGGAATTCATACTAACAACATTGTAATCATGCTCATCATTTATACCAAACATTCTATTGAATTCTTCTTCTATGAATTGAGCAAAATTTTCCTTTCCATCATTTTCATGAAAGACATTATAAAGATGAACAATATGATGTAACCTCAATTCCATTTTTTTAGTTTTATTTTATAAACCAAACTAGTGATAAACAAACTAAAAGATTTGATTTGCAAGATCTGAAAAAATACCTTCAAGCACTCACCTCCCCGGCAACGGCGCCAGAAAAGAGCTTCATGTGTACTACATAACTTTATCTTGTAGACACGTGTTGGGCCTCCAAGCGCAGAGTTTTGTAGGACAGTAGCAATTTTCCCTCAAGTGGATGACCTAAGGTTTATTAATCTGTTGGAGGCATAGGATGAAGATGGTCTCTTTCAAACAACCCTGCAACCAAATAATAAAAAGTCTCTTGTGTCCCCAACACACAAAATACAATCATAATTTGTATAGGTGCACTAGTTAGGCAAAGGGATGGTGATGCAAGTGTAATATGGATAGTAGATATTGATTTTTGTAATAAGAAAAATAAAAAACAGCAAGGTAGCAATTGATAAAATGGAGCACAAATAGTATTGCAATGTTTGAAAATGAGGCCTAGGGTCCGTACTTTCGCTAGTGCAATCTCTCAACAACGATAATCTAATTGGATCACATAACCATCCCTCAACGTGCGATGAAGAATTACTCCAAAGTTCTTATCTAGCAGAGAACATAAGAAGAAATTGTTTGTAGCAATTCTTTCCGATCGATCTATCCAAGAGTTCATACTAAAATAACATCAAGTTATTCTTTACGATCAATCTATCAAGAGTTCATACTAAAATAACACTAAGTTATTATTTTCGATCGATCTATCAGGAGTTCGTACTAAAATAACACCGAAGCAAATTCAGATTCATAATACTCAATCCAACACAAAGAACCTCAAAGAGTGCCCCAAGATTTCTACTAGAGAAACAAGGACGAAAACGTGCATCAACCCCTATGCCTAGATTACCCCAATGTCACCTCGGGAATCCGTGAGTTGAGTGCCAATACATATATCAAGTGAATCAATATAAGACCCCATTGTCACCAGGGTATTCATATGCAAGACATATATCAAGTGCTCTCAAATCCATAAAAGTATTCAATCCGATAAAATGAAATCTCAAAGGGAAAGCCTCAATTTATCATAACAAGATAGAGAGGGACAAACACCATATGATCCTACTATATTAACAAAGCCCGTGATACATCAAGATCGTGCCATCAAGAACGCGACAAAGAGAGAGAGAGAGAGAGAGAGAGAGAGATTGAACACATAGCTATTGGTACAAACCCTCATCCCCGAGGGTGGACTACTCCCTCCTCATCATGGGTAGGGGGTCCCGAACTGTGCGTCTAGGCTGGATGGTAACAGGAGGCAGGGGACACGATGTTTTACCCAGGTTCGGGCCCTCTTGATGGAGGTAAAACCCTACGTCTTGCTTGATTAATATTGATGATATGGGTAGTACAAGAGTAGATCTACCACGAGATCAGAGAGGCTAAACCCTAGAAGCTAGCCTATGGTATGATTGTATGTTGTAGTTGTCATTGTCCTACGGACTAAAACCCTCTGGTTTATATAGACACCGGAGAGGGTTAGGGTTACACAAGGTCAGTTACAAAGGAGATATCCATATCCTTATTGCCTAGCTTGCCTTCCACGCCAAGTAGATTCCCATCCGGACACGAGACGAAGTCTTCAATCTTGTATCTTCATAGTCTAACAGTCCGGCCAATAGAGATAGTCCGGCTGTCCGGAGACCCCCTAATCCAGGACTCCCTCAGTAGCCCCTGAACCAGGCTTTCAATGACGATGAGTCCGGCGCAGTGTTGTTTTCGGCATTGCAAGGCGGGTTCCTCCTCCGAATACACCACGGAAGAATTTTGAATATAAGGATAGTGTCCGACCCTGCAAAATAAGTTCCACATACCACAGTAGAGAGAATAATATTTCACAAATTCAATTTGCTGACGTATTTTGGCAACATGACATTACGTCACAGCCCGGTGATTATTCTAACCGTTTCCTTTAACTAGCCCCACACATAAGGCGAGGTGGTTTTTTGACACGTCCTGTCAAAGCAGAGATCGTGTCCCCTGATTACGGGATTCTCATTAATACGGGTGTGGGTAACCCAACCGCGCCATCGATTACGGCGCTTGGGGGATAAGTGAGTTTTACCAGGCTAGTGGGGACGCTTAGTTTCGGCCGCCCATATAAAGGGATAAGGATTCACCTTTTCATCCACGCCTTCTTCCTCCCTTTCTTATCCGTTTTCGCGCACTCAAGCTCTAGCGCCCAAGTCCGCACGTCCCACCTCAACCTTCCCCAACCATGTCCGGAGTGGGAGGCAGGTGGATGGTCTCCTCCATCATGGAGGGAGACATCAAGAAGCTGAGGAGAGCCGGATACCTGCCCGACGACATCGCGCACCGGCTCCCAGATGAGGGGCAGCTCATCCCCACCCCCAGGCCCCATGAGAGGGTGGTGTTCCTCACCCATTTCCTCCGCGGACTGGGATTTCCTCTCCACCCGTTTGTCCGGGGGCTCATGTTCTACTATGGCCTGGATTTCCACGATCTGGCCCCAAACTTCATCCTCAACATCTCGGCGTTTATCGTCGTGTGCGAGGCCTTCCTCCGCATCAAGCCCCACTTCGGCTTATGGCTGAAGACTTTCAATGTCAAGCCGAAGGTAGTGGGCGGCTGCCACGCGGAGTGCGGAGGCGCCATGGTGGGCAAGATGCCCAACGTCACATGGCTCGAGGGCTCCTTTGTGTAGACAATAAAGGGGTGGCAATCGGGGTGGTTCTATATCACCGAGCCGCGTGACCCTACACGGGTAGAGGCCCCCGAGTTCCGATCTGGCTTCCCCACACGGCTCACCTCCTGGTAAGAGAAGGGCCTGTCCTGGGGTAGTCCAGGAGAGCTGACCGGACTCCAAACATGCCTTCAAAGCATGGTGAACAAGAAGCTCAAGCTTCTCAACGTAGTCCAAGTTATGCTCATCCGCCGGATCCTCCCGTGCCAACAACGGGCCTTCAACTTGTGGGAGTTTGACCCGGCGCAGCACCGAACTCTGAACAGGCTCTTTGACACAACTCACGAAGACGCCTGGAGGGTGCTGTTCAAGAGCGCCGAGGCCCCCCCTCCTACTACTGAGGATCGCGGATTCAGCGTGAAGCCCCAAGCCAGCGCGGTAAGCTGCTTTTACCTCCTACATGATAGATGTTTTTCATAGCTTGGCTCCATGCAGGATCTAAACTCCCGTACCTTTGACATGATTGGCAGGAGACGGCCGGACAAACCGACTGTCCGGCTCCTTTGCCCGAAGGCCTAGCAAACGCTCTTCTGACGAAGATGCTGACTCCGGCTCCTTATACGGTGCCGGAGAAGACCAAGAAGGCCAAGGGAACCCGAAAGAGTTCCCGACACCAGGCGTCACCGGACTTACCGTCCGAGGACTCTACGACGCAATCCTTCCCCGAAGACGAGGAGGACGCTCCCCCTCCAGATGGGGGAGACAAGAAAAGGAAGGCCGCCCCAACTGGGGAGGCCAGAGGGTCCAAGAAAGGGCGGACCCTTCCTACAGACTACTCCACCACCGCTGCCGACAGCAAAGACGAGTGGTTGCCCAGGGCCAAGCCCCTGGGGAAGTCGTAAGTATTCGGATACCAGAGTAAGTCATAGTATTCCTTTGCCGCACTGCTTTCCCTAACGCCGAACATGATTATGCAGGCCGCCACGAGCCAGTATCGATGTATCATCGGACGGCTCCCTGGGCTTGTCGGATATGGATAGCAATCCAGTTCCGACTGCCACCTCCCCTCATCTTGCGGACGACGCCGAGGTGCTGTCTCAAGAGGCACCGGGTCAAGGGGAGAAAGTCCCAGAGGCGCCTCAAGGCGACCTCCCGGACTCCGGGAGCCGAGGGGACGGGGCCCCTGAGAGCTCCGAGTTTGGCCCTCAGCCGAACACCGTGTCGGAACCTCCAGTGGTTCCGGGCTCGGGTAGGCGGCCTCCTTCTAAGAGGGGCGAGACACCTGCACCGGCGACCTCTGTCCATCTAGAGGCGCCGGACAATCTGCTGGAAGTGCTTCGCACTGCTTCCATCGACGAGGAGCACCGCACTATTATGAGTGTGGTGACCCAGAAGGTTCAGTCCGCTAAGAGCGGATTGACTGAAGCATGTGCCAGCCTTCTAACAGGCTTTGAGGTAAGCGTTTAAAGTATAGGCAAAATATTACCGCATAGACAGTAGCCCCTGATGCTTTGTTCGGTGTTCACAAAGAAAAGCCGAATAGAGGATCAAACAATATCGCAGGAGTCTAATAGAAGTATGTCAATATGCATATGCAGGCTTCGCTGCTGGCGTCCGCCGCACTGACTGCGGAGGTCGCCGTACTGAAGCAGGACCTTAAAGGGTCCCAAGACGAGCTCGGCCTTACCAAGAGGCAGCTCGAGGAGAATAAAGGTAAGTAGTACCTAGTCTATATATATGTATAAAAATAATGCGATTGCAAAATGACAGGATTATCATGAATTTGCCAGGGGCCACGACCGAAGTGGTGACCCTAAAGCAAGCGTTGTCCGAGGCCGAAGATAAAGTGGCCAAGGAGCGCACCGAGCGAGAGAAGCACGAGGCTCGGGTGGGCGAGGTGCAGCAAGAGCTCCAGGCTCTCGTGGCGAAGCATGAGGCGTTGGAGCTTGACTTGAAAACGCGAGAGTCTGAGCTTGCCGCGGCCCTCGAGAGCACAAAAAGTGCAAAGGCCGAAGCCCAAAAGGCCCTCCAGGAGATCGATGCAATGAAGAAGATAGCGGCGGGTAAGGCTTTCTATATGCAAAGCAAGCATGTAAAAGTAAATTACCGATTACTTACCCGAATCCGGAGCTCTCCAGGAGCATTCACAGATTTACCCCGCAGCGTGTCCGATGCCGCACAATTTTACCAGGCCGAGGATGGAAGCTCAATGGAGAAGCTGTTCTGGTCTCAGTATACTGAGGCCGAACACCTGGTGCCAATGAGCGACCAGCTGAAGCAGATGGTCGAGCTACATAAGGCGGCCGAACAGGCCATGAAGGGCTTTATAGTCCGGCTATGGCCTGGCAACGCCCTTCCGAGCAGCTTCTTTAGCCTGGTGAGGTGGCTTGTGGATGCCTGCCCGCGGCTGGAGGTCGTCAAGCGATTCGTCTGCATTGAAGGTGCACGCCGGGCTTTCGCCCATGTGAAATTTCAGTGCGTCAAGCTAGACATCGTGAAGCTGACCAAGGAAGGGCCACCGGAGGGCAAGGAGCACCGCCACCCCGAGATGTACTATGAGGGTGTTCTGCCGGGTGCCCGTCTTATAGCGGATGAGTGTTCAAAAGATGTAATATTTGAGTGAGACTTGCTCGTTTTATCCTGTATTTATGAAAACTTGTTTCATATGCGCTATGCAACGCTTGTTTGAATTTAAAATATTGCCTTTTGTTTGGCCATTTATCCAATCTAAGAGATGGCTAGTCCTCGGCTTCTGCCCCCATGCCACGAGTGCTAGGGTGTTCAGGATAAACCTGTGCACTCTTGTTCCCATGTTTGGGTCCTTCGAGGGAGGTGCTCAGCATAGCGAACAAGGCAACCGGACTAATAATGCTTTATCACTCTCACTTAGCCGTAGAATTCTATAATTTTAAATTTCGGCGAAGCCCCTGGTATTCGGAAGGCTGAATTCGGGGCGCGATACACGCCTTTAAGCCGGACAGGGCCGGCCCCTCGCCCTAAGCGGCATGAGTCTTTAGGGACTCAAAAACCTCGCCGAACAGCGACCAGTCTCTCGCCTTATCATGACAGTCAGTTTTAGCTTTCTCTACTGAGGGGCTAAGCCTGGCAGAACCGGGGCACAATCACAGTAGTTCTCCTAGCGCTACCTTAGCCGATAGAGCGGAACGTAAGGTACCAAAACATAGGAGCCGGGCAAACCCAAAATTTGACCAAAGACATGATTCGGAGCTGATGCATATAATGCTATAAGTTCAGGGTGCCGCACTTGTGAAAGTGTTCGGACTTTTCACACCATATTGTGGGGTATGTAAGCCCCTGGTGTATTGGCCATACCAAAGTGTACGGTTGCAAGGCGTCGTTAATGAACATATATATATATATATAACAAGAATGCAATAATAGTCGTAATGTCATGCATTGTTTATTCAAAAAATTGTGTTAAAGCGGAATGATACAGATAGTGCGATAAGCAAAGAGTAGGACTATGTCCCTTCCAAGGGCAAGCTGAGGAATGATATTAAATCGGATATTTCGCTCGTTACTGTAATCCACCTAGTAATTCCATGGTGTGACGCATCTGTCTGCCTCCTTGGTTGCTGCATCATGTGTTCGGCAATAGTGCTACCGGACAGTGTTTCCAGAGATTAAGGTCCTGAAAAAAAGAGAGAAGTATAACCAAACGGGGAGCCCCTAGTGTGGTTTAAGCCGCGTCTTGGGGCATGCCGCAGTTGTGCCCCCTTCCCCACCTGTGCCCATGGTATTTTTAATGCGTAATTATGTACGCGTGGCACAAGTTTCACCGTCTGGCTGGGACTGGGGTGGGGGCCGCATTGCTACGCGAGCTCAGGTCACGCCAGACGGTCTGTTTGCCGATTGCTCCGAGCACGCTTGACAGTGTCCAGGTTTTGAAACGCCGAACTGGTTGGTTGCCTTGAGAGGCTGCTTTGCACTTCTGCTGCGAGGGCCACGGTGTGCTCCTCTGTTCGGAGAGAGCGCTTTGTGTTTCCATTTACAGTAATAACTCCACGAGTTCCTGGCATCTTGAGCTTGAGGTATGCATAATGCAGTACCGCATTGAATCTAGCAAATGCGGTTTGCCCGAGCAGTGCATGATAACCACTGCAGAACGGGACTATATCGAAGATTAACTCTTCGCTTCGGAAATTATCCGGGGATCCGAAGACCACTTCCAGTGTAATTGAGCCCGTGCAATGGGCCTCTACACCTGGAATGACGCCTTTAAAGTTCGTTTTTGTGGGTTTGATCCTCGAGGGGTCTATACCCATTTTACGCACTGTGTCCTGATAAAGCAGGTTCAGGCTGCTGCCGCCATCCATAAGGACTCGAGTGAGGTGAAATCCGTCAATGATTGGGTCTAGGACCAATGCGGTGAATCCGCCATGACGGATACTAGTGGCGTGGTCCCTACGGTCGAAGGTGATTGGACAGGAGGACCATGGGTTGAACTTTGGGGCGACAGGCTCCAACGCATATACGTCCCTGAGCGCACGCTTCCGTTCTCGTTTGGGGATGTGCGTTGCATATATCATGTTCACCGTCCGCACTTGTGGGGGGACCTCTGCTGTCCTCCGGTATTCGGCTGCCGGGTCTCCTACTCGTCATCGCTATGTGGCCCCTTATCTTTGTTTTCGGCCATTAACTTGCCGGCCTGCTTGAATACCCAACAATCCCTATTGGTGTGGTTGGCTGGCTTGTCGGGGACCCCGTGTATTTGACACGAGCGATCGAGTATGCGGTCCAAACTGGACGGGCCCGACGTACTTTGTTTAAATGGATTTTTCCGCTGACTAGGTTTAGAGCCTTTGAATCCGGCATTGACTGCCGTATCTTCAGTATTATCGCTGTTAATGCGGCGCTTATGTTTGTTGCGACGCGACCTGCTATTGCCGTCCTTGGTATCCGAAGTACCATGGTTCTTTGACATGTTATTGTTGCGAGCCAGCCAGCTGTCTTCTCCCGCACAAAAGCAGTCATGAGTGTCGTGAGGGCTGCCATAGATTTCGGCTTTTCCTGACCAAGGTGCCGGGCTAGCCACTCGTCAGTGATGTTGTGTTTGAAAGCCGCTAAGGCCTCTGCATCCAGACAGTCGACGATTTGATTTTTCTTTGTAAGGAACCGAGTCCAGAATTGTCTGGTTGACACTTCTGGCTACTGAATTATGTGGCTCAAGTCATCGGCATCTAGCGGTCGCACAGAAGTGCCCTAAAAGTTGTCGAGGAATGCGGCTTCCAGATCTTCTCAATAGCTAATGGAATCCACTGGCAAGCTGTTAAGCCAATGCCGCGCTGGTCCTTTAAGCTTTAGTGGGAGGTATTTGATGGCGTGTAAGTCATCACTGCGGGCCATGTGGATGTGGAGGAGGAAATCCTCGATCCATACCACAGGGTCTGTAGTGCCGTCGTATGATTCAATATTTACAGGTTTGAAACCTTCTGGGATTTGATGATCCATTACTTCGTCTGTGAAGCATAGAGGGTGTGCGGCGCCTCTATATTGGGCTACATCACGACGCAGCTCGAATGGGTCTTGCCCGCTCTGTTCGGCCCAGCCGGATTTACTTTTACTATATCCGGTGTGACGTTTATCGTCTCGCATAGTGGCGCGCCCTCGTGATCCGTAGATCGATCTTGCATGCTTTGCTTTGTCCTCCAATACGTCTCGCAGGTCTGGCGCGTTTCCCCATGCTTTTTTATTTGAATGGCATTGGGGTGCGGGCTGAGATTTTGGCTGGAATGCCTCTCTATCACGGCCACGAGGTGGCCGATCAGCCACATCATATGCTTCTTCCTCCAGTCAGGGTAGCAACCTGCACTTTGGGTAACTCTTGGAGGGGCGCTCGATTTTGTATTCCTCGGTAGCGAGGACTTCAGTCCATCTGTCAGCTAGCAGATACTGATCAGCTTGAAGATGCTGCTGCTTTTCCTTCAGGCTATTTGCCATGGCCATAAGCCGGCGCTTGAAGCGCTCTTGTTCGACGGGATCCTCTGGCACGGCGAATTCATCGTCGCCGAGGCTTGCCTCGTCTTCGGAGGGGGCATGTAATTATCATCCTCCTCCTCTTCGTCTGCCGCTCTCTCAGGAGGGCTGGCTCCTCCATCCTCCTGCTCTAAATATTGCTGGAGGGGATTGTTGTTGTCTTCGGCACTATCCGGAGTGTTATTATCTCATGTGCCAGTATCACCACTTTTGCTTTGGTGGGACTTAGAGCAGCGCCGCTGACGTTGGCGCTTGGGTTGCTTCTTGGAGGGGTCATCCTCCGCTATCTCGTCGCCATTGCCTTCTTTCGGTGTATCCACCATGTATATATCGTATGATGAGGTGGCTTTCCAGTGCCCTATAGGCGCTGGTTCATGTTCGTCTCCTACATCGTCGTCCATACCGTCGATGTCTTCGGAGTCGAAGTCGAGCATGTCGGTTAAATCATCGACAGTGGCTACGAAGTGGGTGGTGGTTGGGCGTCGAATTTCTTTGTCGTCCGCATCCCAATCTTGTTGGCCATAGTCCGACCAGGGCTCTCCTGACAAAGAGAGAGACCTTAGTGAATTCAGAATGTCGCCGAAGGGCGAGTGCTGAAAGATATCCGAAGTGGTGAATTCCATGATCGGAGCCCAATCAGATTCGATTGGCAGGGGCGTGGAAGGTTCAGAGTCCGGAAAGGAGTCTGGCACCTTGGAGTCACGGGCTTCGTAGAGGATGAGGCTAGTGTTCGGCTCGATCGCCGTTGAGACCGCAGCCCCCGAGGCGGTGTCTAGCCACCCGTCCTCGATCGGCGCGGTTGGCTCCGAGCTAAGGGTCGGAGCTGATGCGAGCGCGGCCTCCAGGGCTTTGTTCGGTGGCAGAGCTAGGTCATACCCATCGTGACAGTGGGGCGCGCTCGGCTGTGGCTCGAATCCGTCGAAGATCAAGTCTCCGCGGATGTCAGCCGTGTAGTTCAAACTTCCAAATCTGACCTGATGGCCAGGGGCGTAGCTTTCAATCTGCTCCAGATGGCCAAGCGAATTAGCCTGCAGTGCAAAGCCGCCGAACACGAAGATCTGTCCGGGGAGAAAGGTCTCACCCTGGACCGCATCATTGTTGATGATCGGAGGAGCCATTGGGCCTAAAGATGACGACACAGAGGAACTCTCAATGAAAGCACCAATGTCGGTGTCAAAACTGGCGGATCTCGGGTAGGGGGTCCCGAACTGTGCGTCTAGGCCGGATGGTAACAGGAGGCAGGGGACACGATGTTTTACCCAGGTTCGGGCCCTCTTGATGGAGGTAAAACCCTACGTCTTGCTTGATTAATATTGATGATATGGGTAGTACAAGAGTAGATCTACCATGAGATCAGAGAGGCTAAACCCTAGAAGCTAGCCTATGGTATGATTGTATGTTGTAGCTGTCGTTGTCCTACGGACTAAAACCCTCCGGTTTATATAGACACCGGAGAGGGTTAGGGTTACACAAGGTCGGTTACAAAGGAGGAGATATCCATATCCGTATTGCCTAGCTTGCCTTCCACGCCAAGTAGAGTCCCATCCGGACACGAGACGAAGTCTTCAATCTTGTATCTTCATAGTCTAATAGTCCGGCCAATAGAGATAGTCCGGCTATCCGGAGACCCCCTAATCCAGGACTCCCTCAGAGACCATAGGGATGATGAATATGGCCTCCACCGGTGATGATTTCCCCCTCCGGCGGAGTGCTGGAACGGGGTCCAGAATTGTTTTCCATGGCTATAGAGGCTTGTGGTGGTGTAACTTCCGATCTAGGGTTACCCCGAGGATTTTTGGAATATTTGATGATTTATAGGGTGAAGAGGGGGTACGGGAGGCCATTGAGGTGGGCACAACCCACCTGGGCGCGCCTGGGCCCCCAGGCGCGCCCTGGTGGGTTGTGCCCCCCTCGGGGCACCCCCAGGTGCTGCTCTGTCCCATTGGATGTCTTCTGCTCCATAAAAAATCCACAAAAAGTTTCACGGTGTTTGGGCTCCGTTTGATATTGATTTCCTGCGATGTAAAAAACAAGCAAAAACAGCAAGTGGCACTGGGCACTGGGTCAATAGGTTAGTCCCAAAAAATGATATAAAGTTGCTATAAAATGATTGTAAAACATCCAAGAATGATAATATAACAGCATGAATACTTCATAAATTATAGATACATTGGAGATGTATCAATCATCACCAATAATAGAAAAATACCGGAAGCTAAAATCTCCACCATGCTTGCTAATTATAGTTTTAAAGATGGAGTACCTAAAAAACTTGGAGATCCGGGAATACCAACTATACCTTGCTGCATCAAAAGAAATTATGTGAAAACTACTTTAATTGATTTGGGAGCTTGTGTTAGTGTTATGCCTTTCTCTTTATACAAAAGACTTGATTTGAATAAACTCATACCTACTAAAATATCTTTGCAAATGACTGACAAATCATCTGCCATTGGTTTTTCCCTTGAAGAGGAAAGGGTGATGCAGCAAAGTAGAGATAAGTATTTCCCTTAGTTTGAGAACCAAGGTATCTATCCAGTAGCAGACAACGCACAAGTCACCGAATACCTGCAAAAACAAACAACAACTTGCACCCAACGCAATAAAGGGGTTGTCAATCCCTTCACGGTTACTTGCAAAAGTGAGATCTGATAGAGATAGATAAATGGTAAAGTAAATATTTTTGGTTTATAGATCGGAAAGTTAAAAATTGCAAAAGAGTAAATCGGAAACTAAAATTATAGATCAGAAACTAAAATTATAGATCGGAAACTTATATGATGGAAAATAGACCCGGAGGCCATAGGTTTCACTAGAGGCTTCTCTCAAGATAGCAAATAATACGGTAGCTGAACAAATTACTACCGAGTTATACGTCTCCAACGTATATAATTTATGAAGTATTCATGATGTTATATTATCATTCTTACAATCATTTTATGGCAACTTTATATCATTTTTGGGACTAACCTATTGAGCCAGTGCATGTTGCTGTTTTTGCTTGTTTTTTACATAGCAGGAAATCAATATCAAACGGAGTCCAAACACCACGAAACTTTTTGTGCATTTTGTAAGGACCAGAAGACAACTAGTGGGCTAGTGCAGCACCTGGGGGTGCCCTGATGGGGGCACAACCCACCAGGGCGCTCCTGGGGGCCCAGGCGCGCCCAGGTGGGTTGTGCCCACCTCGGTGGCCTCCCGCACCCCTTCTTTGCCCTATAAAATCCCAAATATTCCAAAAACACTCGGGGTAACCCTAGATCAGAAGTTCCGCTACCGCAGGGCTCTGTAGCCATCGAAAACCAATCTAGACCCCGTTCCGGCACTCTGTCGGAGGGGGAAATCATCACCGGTGGCCATCTTCATCATCCCGGCGGCCACCAGGATGAGGAGGGAGTAGTCCACCCTCGGGGCAGAGGGTTCGTACCAGTAGCTATGTGTTTAATCTCTCTCTCTCTCTCTCTCTCTCTCGAGTTCTTGAGATGTCACGATCTTGATGTATCGCGGGCTTTGTTAATATAGTCGGATCATATGGTGTTTCCCCCTCTCTATCTTGTTGTGATGAATTGAGTTTTTCCCTTGGAGATTTCGTTGTTATCGGATTGCATACTTTTATGGATTTGAGAGCACTTGATATATGTCTTGCATATGAATACTCGTGGTGACAATGGGGTATCATATTGATTCACTTGATATGTGTTTTGGCATTCAACTCGCGAATTCCTGCGGTGACATTGGGGTAATCAATGCATAGGGGTTGATGCACATTGTCGTCTTTTGTTTCTCTGGTAGAAATCTTTGGGTACTCTTTGAGGTTCTTTGCGTTGGATTGAGTATTATGAATCTGATTATTTGGTGTTATTTTAGTATGAACTCTTGGATAGATCGATTGGAAAAAATAGTTTCGAGGTGGTTTCATACCCTACAAACGATTTCTTCGTATGTTCTCCGCTAGATAGGAACTTTGGAGTGATTCTTTGTTGCACGTTGAGGGAGGGTTATATGATCCAATTATATTAGCATTGCTGAGAGATTGTACTAGTGAAAGTACGAACCCTAGGCCTCATTTTCAAGCATTGCAATACCGTTTTTGTGCCAGTTTACTATTTTCTATCTTGCTGTTTTTATTTAATCAGATTATCAAAATATATTTCTACCATATGTATTACACTTTTATCACCATCTCTTCGCCGAACTAGTGCACCTATACAATTTGCCATTGTATTAGGTGTGTTGGGGACACAAGAGATTTCTTGTATTTGGTTGCAGGGTTATTTGAGAGAGACCATCTTCATCCTACGCCTCCCATGGATTGATAAACCTTAGGTCATCCACTTGAGGGAAAATTTCTAATGTCCTACAAAACTCTGTACTTGGAGGCCCAACATGAGTCTACAAGAATAAAGTTGCGTAGTAGACATCATCGAGCAATTGATAGAAAAGTGCAAAGTTATGACGATGTCTAAGGCAATGATCATGAATATAGGCATCACGTCCGTGTCAAGTAGACCAAAACGATTCTGCATCTACTACTATTCCTCCACACATCGACCCCTATCCAGCATGCATCTAGAGTATTAAGTTCATAAAGAACGGAGTAACACATTAAGCAAGATGACATGATGTAGAGGAGTTAAATCAAGCAATATGATGAAAACCCCATCTTTTTATCTTCAATGGCAACAATATAATACATGCCTTGTTGCCCCTACTATCACTGGGAAAGGACACAGCAAGATTGAACCCAAAGCTAAACACTTCTCCCATTGCAAGAAAAACCAATCTAGTTGCCAAACCAAATCGATAGTTCGAAGAGAATTACATAGATATCAAATCATGCATAAAAGAATACATAGGAGATTCAAATAATATTCATAGATAAGATGATCATAAATCCACAATTCATCGGATCTTGGCCAACACACCGCAAAAGAGTATTACATCGAATAGATCTCCAAGAACATTGAGGAGAACATGGTATTGAGAATCAAAGAGAGAGAAGAAGCCATCTAGCTACTAGCTATGGACCCGTAGGTCTGAGGTAAACTACTCACGCTTCATCGGAAGGGCAATAGAGTTGATGTAGAAGTCCTCCGTGATTGAATCCCCCTCCAGCAGGATGCCGGAAAAGGCCCCTAGATGGGATCTCATGGGTACAGAAGGTTGCAGCGGCGAAAAAGTGTTTTCATGGTTGCCCGTATTGGTTTGGGGATATATGGGAATATATAGGCGCAGAAACTAGGTCAGGGAGTGCACGAGGGGCCCACAAGGGTGGCGACACGCCCTACCCCCCTAGGCGGGCCCTCCGTCCTTGTGGCCGCCTCGTGGCTCTTTTTACTTCATCTCCAAGTCTCTTGGTTGTTTTCTAGTCCAAGAAAAATCCTCGTGAAGGTTTTATTCTGTTTGGACTCCGTTTGGTATTTCTTTTCTGTGAAACTCAAAAAGAAGGAAAAACAGGAACTGGCACTAGGCTCTAGGTTAATAGGTTAGTCCCAAAAATAATATAAAATAGCATATTAATTCATATAAAACATCCAAAACAGATAATATAATAGCATGGAACAATCAAAAATTATAGATACGTTGGAGACGTATCAAGCATCCCTAAGCTTAATGCATGCTCGTCCTCGAGTAGGTAAATGATAAAAACATAATTTTTGATGTGGAATGCTACCTAACATATTTATCCATGTAATAGTTCTTTATTATGGCACGAATGTTCAGATCTGTATGATTCAAAACAAAAGTTTAATATTGACATGAAAACAATAATACTTCAAGTATACTAGCAAGGCAATTATGTCTTCTCAAAATAACATGGCCAAAGAAAGCTTATCCCTACAGAATCATATAGTCTGGCTATGCTCCATCTTCATCACACAAAATATTCAAATAATGCCAACCCCAATGACAAGCCAAGAAATTGTTTCATACTTTTGATGTTCTCAAACTTTTTCAATTTTCACGCAATACATGAGCGTGAGCCATGGACATAGCACTATAGGTGGAATAGAAGGGGGTTGTGGAGAAGACAAAAAGAAGGAGATAGTCTCACATCAACTAGGCGTATCAAGGGCTAGGGAGATGCCCATCAATATATATCAATGTGAGAGCGTAGGGATTGCCATGCAATGGATGCACTAGAGCTATAAGTTTATGGAAGCTCAAAAAGAAACTAAGTGGGTGTGCTTCCAACTTGCTTACTCATGAAGACCTAGGGCAATTTGAGGAATCCCATCATTGGAATATACAAGCAAAGTTGTATAATGAAAAATTCCCACTAGTATATGGAAGTGACAAAATAGGAGACTCTCTATCATGAAGATCATGGTGCTACTCTGAAGCACAAGTGTGGTAAAAGGATAGTAGAATTGCCCCTTCTCTCTTTTCTCTCATTTTTTGGGCCTTCTCTCATTTTTGGGCCTCTTTTTTCCATCCGGAGTCTCATCCCGACTTGTGGGGGAACCATAGTCTCCATCATCCTTTCCTCACATAGGACAATGCTCTAATAATGAAGATCATCACACTCATATTTACTTACAACTCAAGAATTACAACTCGATACTTAGAAAAAAGTAGGACACTATGTGAATGCCTCCGGCAGTGTACCGGGATGTGCAATGAATCAAGAGTGACATGTATGAAAGAATTATAAATGGTGGCTTTGCCACAAATACGATGTAAACTACATGATCATGCAAAGCAATATGACAGTGATGGAGCGTGTCATAATAAACGAAATAGTGGGAAGTTGCATGGCAATATATCTTGGAATGGCTATGGAAATGCCATAATAGATAGGTATGGTGGCTGTTTTCAGGAAGGAATATGGTGGGTTTATGGTACCGGCGAAAGTTGCGCGGTAGTAGAGAGGCTAGCAATGACGGAAGGGTGAGAGTGCGTATAATCCATGGACTCGACATTAGTCATAAAGAACTCACCTACTTATTGCAATAATTTATTAGTTATCAAAACAAAGTACTACGCGCATGCTCCTAGGGGGGTAGATTGGTAGGAAAAGACCATCGCTCGTCCCTGACCGCCACTCATAAGGAAGACAATCAAAAAATATCTCATGCTCCGACTTCTTCACATAACGGTTCACCATACGTGCATGCTACGGGACTCACAAACCTCAACACAAGTATTTCTCAAATTCACAACTACTCACTAGCATGACTCTAATATCACCATCTTCATATCTCAAAACAATCATAAGGAATCAAAGTTCTCATAGTATTTAATGCACTTTTATATGAAAGTTTTTTATTATATCCCTCTTGGATGCCTATCATATTAGGACTAAATATATAAACAAAGCAAATTACCATGTTTTTTAAGGATTCTCAAAATAATATAAGTGAAGCATGAGAGTTCAAAAATTTCTATGAAATAAAACCACTGTCGTGCTCTAAAAAGATATAAGTGAAACACTAGAGAAAAATTGCCTAGCTCAAAAGATATAAGTGAAGCACATAGAGTATTCTAATAAATCATGATTCAAGCGTGTCTCTCCCAAAAGGTTTGTACAGCAAGTATGATCGTGGTAAACTAAAAGAAAATACTCAAATCATACAAGACGCTCCAAGCAAAACACATATCATGTGGTGAATAAAAATACAGCCTCAAGTAAAGTTATCGATAGATGAAGACGAAAGAGGGGATGCCTTCCGGGGCATCCCCAAGCTTAGGCTCTTGGTTGTCCTTGAATATTACCTTGGGGTGCCTTGGGCTTCCCCAATCTTAGGCTCTTGCCACTCATTATTCCATAGTACATCAAATCCTTACCCAAAACATGAAAACATCACAACACAAAACTCAACAGAAAATCTCATAAGCTCCATTAGTATAAGAAAATAAATCACCACTTTTGGTACTGTTGTGAACTCATTATTTATTTATATTGGTGTAATATCTACTGTATTCCAACTTTTCCATGGTTTATACCCCCCGATACTACCCATAGATTCATCAAAATATGCAAACAACACATAGAAAACAAAATCTCTCAAAAACAGAACAGTCTGTAGCAATCTGTAACTCTCAGATACTTCTGTAACTCCAAACATTCTGAAAATTTAGGACAAACTAATAATTTTTTATCAATCTTGTGCAAAAGAATCCGTATTTTATCGCACTTCTGATAAACATGAAAATTAATTTCCTGGGCGCAAAAGTTTTTGTTTTTCAGCAAGATCAAATCAACTATCACCGTAAGCTATCCCAAAGGTCTTACTTGGCACAAACAATAATAAAAACACAAAAACCACATCTAACCAGAGGCTAGATAAATTATTTAATGCAAAACAGGACCGAAAAAGCAAGAACAAAAATAAAATTGGGTTTCCTCCCGACAAGCGCTATTGTTTAACGCCCCTAGCTAGGCATAAAAACACGAATAGATCTAGGTATTGTCTTCTTTGGTATGCAATCCATAAGTGGATATAGTAATAGATTCATATGGCAATTTAATTTTCTTTCTTGGAAAGTGTTCCATGCTGATACGTCTCCAACATATCTATAATTTTTGATTGCTCCATGCTATATTATCTACTGTTTTAGACATTATTGGGCTTTATTATCAACTTTTATATTATTTTTGGGACTAACCTATTAACCAGAGGCCCAGCCTAGAATTGTTGTTTTTTGCCTGTTCTAGGGTTTCGAAGAAAAGGAATAACAAACGGAGTCCAAACAGAATGAAACCTTTGGAAACGTGATTTTCTCATCAGATAAGATCCAGGAGACTTGGAACCTCCGTCAAGAGAGCCACGAGGTGGTCACGAGGGTGGAGGGCGCCCCCCCTAGGGCGCGCCCCCCTGCCTCATGGGCCCCTCGAAGCTCCGCCGACGTACTTCTTCCTCCTATATATATCCACGTACCCCCAAACGATCGGGGACGGAGCCAAAAACCTAATTCCACCGCCGCAACTTTCTGTATCCACGAGATCCCATCTTGGGGCCTGTTCCGGAGCTCTGTCGGAGGGGGCATCGATCACAGAGGGCTTCTACATCATCATCCAAGCCCCTCCAATGAAGTGTGAGTAGTTTATTTCAGACCTAAGGGTCCATAGCTAGTAGCTAGATGGCTTCTTCTCTCTTTTTGGATCTCAATACAGTGTTCTCCCCCTCTCTCGTGGAGATCTATTCGATGTAATCTTCTTTTTGCGGTGTGTTTGTTGAGACCGATGAATTGTGGGTTTATGATCAAGTCTATCTATGAATAATATTTGAATCTTCTCTGAATTCTTTTATGTATGATTGGTTATCTTTGCAAGTCTCTTTGAATTATCAGTTTGGTTTGGCGTACTAGATTGGTTTTTCTTTCCATGGGAGAAGTGCTTAGCTTTGGGTTCGATCTTGCGGTGTCCTTTCCCAGTGACAGAAGGGGCAGCAAGGCACGTATTGTATTGTTGCCATCGAGGATAACAAGATGGGGTTTTTATCATATTGCATGAAACTATCCCTCTACATCATGTCATCTTGCTTAAGGCGTTACTCTGTTTTTAACTTAATACTCTAGATGCATGCTGGATAGCGGTCGATGAGTGGAGTAATAGTAGTAGATGCAGAATCGTTTTGGTCTACTTGTCTCGGACGTGATGCCTATATACATGATCATACCTAGATATTCTCATAACTATGCTCAATTCTGTCAATTGCTCAACAGGAATTTGTTCACCCACCGTAGAATACTTATGCTCTTGAGAGAAGCCACTAGTGAAACCTATGGCCCCTGGGTCTCTTTCTCATCAATCTCCATCACTTTATTATTTCTTTGCTTTTACTTTGCTTTTACTTTTTACTTTGCATCTCTATACCAAAAATACCAAACATATTATTTATCATCTCTATCAGATCTCACTTTCGTAAGTGACCGTGAAGGGATTGACAACCCCTAAGCGCGTTGGTTGTGTTGAGCTATTGTTTTTGTGTAGGTACAAGGGACTCGAGCGTAGCCTCCTACTGGATTGATACCTTGGTTCTAAAAAACCGAGGGAAATACTTACGCTACTTTGCTGCATCATCCCTTCCTCTTCGGGGAAATCCAATGCAGTGCTCAAGAGGTGGCAAGAAGAATTTCTGGCACTGTTGTCGGGGAGTCTGCGCAAAAGTCAACATACCAAGTACCCATCACAATCCCTATCTCCCGCATTACATTATTTGCCATTTGCCTCTCGTTTTCCTCTCCCCCACTTCACCATTGCCGTTTTATTCGCCCTCTCCCTCTCTATCCCCCCTCTCTTTCTCTATTTGCCTCTTTTTGCCCGTTTCTTCTTTGCTCGTATGGTTGGAATAGTTGTTTATTTATTACTAAGCAGAGAACCTAAGATCTATGGATCCTCATCCACTTGCTAATCTTTTTAAGGGATCCATTTATGATGAACCAATTGCTAGTGAGTTTTGTGCACTAGATTATCTTTATGAAGTTTTGCTTGAAATTTGTGAATCTGAAAAGTGTGATGAATTACTTTATGAAGCGATTCACAATAGATCTTTGAATAAAAAGCATGATTGCAATGATTTTACTATAAATTCTCTTGATGTCAATTGTGCTAATAATATACAAAACCCTAAGCTTGGGGATGCTAGTTTTGCTATGTCTACTACTTGTTGTAATGATCATGATTGGGGTGATTCTTCTTATGATATTGAAAATTTATTTAAGCCCCATGATGAATATGAGATTGATAATAGTTTTTGCAATATTATTGAAAGTGGGTTTGAAAGAGTGTCGACTTTAGATCCCACATATTTGGAGAATGTTCAATCTTATGAAATTTTTGATAAAAGTGGGTTTGTAAAGGTCATGACTTTAGTTAATGTTAATCCCACTATTTTGGAAGAGTGTCAACTTTGCATGCATATGGATCGTGTTGAAAATATTTTGTGTCATATCTATTTTGTTGAATTTGCTTATTATCCCTCATGCAATTATTATGAGAGAGGAAAATATGGTGGTAGAAATTTTCATGTTACTAAATTACCTCTCGTTATGTTGAGATTACTATTGTTTCTTTCCGCTTCCTTGCATATGCTAGTTTTTGCCTTCCTTGACAATTTTTTTGTATATAAAATGCCTATGCATAGGAAGTATGTTAGACTTAGATGTGTTTGTCACTTGTTTTATGATGCTCTCTTTGTGCTTCAATTCTTGTCTTTCATGTGAGCATCATTGAAATATTATGCCTAGCTATAAGGCTTTAAAGAAAAAGCGCTCGTTGGGAGTCAACCCAATATTTATCCTTGCTGTTATTTAATAAATAAATTATTTAACCTCTGTTTTGGTTGAGTTTTTGTTTTTAATTAGTTTTTGTGCCAAGTAGAACCGTTGGGAAGACTTGGGGAAAGTCTTGTTGAACTTGCTGTAAAAAACAGAAACTTTAGCGCTCACGAGAACTGCTGTCATTTTTATTTGGAAAGTGATATTTAGTTAATTATTTTTGAATATAATTAATAGGTAAATTCCTCACGTCCAGAAATTTATTTTAGAATTTTTGGGGTTCCATATCTTGCTCTAGCTACAGATTACTACAGACTGTTATGTTTTTGACAGATTCTGTTTTTCGTGGGTTGTTTGTTTATTTTGATGAATCTATGGCTAGTAAAATAGTTTATAATCCATAGAGAAGTTGGATTACAGTACGTTTAACACAAACATAAATAAATAGTGAGTTCATTACAGTACCTTGAAGTGGTCTTTAGTTTTCTTTCGCTAACGGAGCTCACGAGATTTTCTACTTTAAGTTTTGTGTTGTGAAGTTTTCAAGTTTTGGGTAAAGATTTGATGGATTATGGAACAATGAGTGGAAAGAGCCTAAGCTTGGGGATGCCCATGGAACCCCCAAGATAATCTAAGGACACCAAAAAGCCAAAGCTTGGGGATGCCCCGGAAGGCATCCCCTCTTTCGTCTACTTCTATCGGTAACTTTACTTAGAGCTATATTTTTATTCACCACATGATATGTGTTTTGCTTGGAGCGTCTTTTATGATTTGAGTCTTTTCTTGTTAGTCTACCACAATCATCCTTTCTGTACACACCTTTTGAGAGAGCCATACATGATTTAGAATTTGATAGAATACTCTATGTGCTTCACTTATATCTTTTGAGCTTTATAATTTTGCTCTAGTACTTCACTTATAACTTTTAGAGCACGGTGGTAGATTTGTTTTATAGAAAGTTAGAAACTATTGATCTCTCATGCTTCACTTAGATTATTTTGAGAGTCTTAATAGCATGGTAATTTGCTTAAAATCCTAATATGCTTGGTATGCAAGATTAATAATAAAACTTTTGTATGAGTATGTTGAATACTAAGAAAAGTTTGATGCTTGATGATTGTTTTGAGATATGGAGGTAATAATATCAAAGTCATGCTAGTTGAGTAGTTGTGAAATTGAGAAATACTTGTGTTGAGGTTTGCAAGTCCCGCAGCATGCATGTATGGTAACCGTTATGCAACAAATTTGAAACACGAGGCGTTATTTGATTGTCTTCCTTATGAGTGGCGGTCGGGGATGAGCGATGGTCTTTTCCTACCAATCTATCCCCCTAGGAGCATGCGCGTAGTACCGAGGTTTTTGATGACTTGTAGATTTTTGCAATAAGTATGTGAGTTCTTTATGACTAATGTTGAGTCCATGGATTAGACGCACTCTCACCCTTCCATCCTTGCTAGCCTCTACGGTACCGTGCATTTTCCTTTCTCACATTGAGAGTTGGCGCAAACTGCGCCGGTGCATCCAAAACCCGTGATATGATACGCTCTTTCACACATAAACCTCCTTATATCTTCCTCAAAACAGCCACCATACCTACCTATTATGGCATTTCCATAGCCATTCCGAGATATATTGCCATGCAACTTTCCATCATTCCGTTCATCATGACACATTCATCATTGTCATATTGCTTAGAATGATCATGTAGTTGACATAGTATTTGTGGCAAAGCCACCGTTCATAACTCTTTCATACATGTCACTCTTGGTTCATTGCATATCCCGGTACACCGCCGGAGGCATTCATATAGAGTCATCTTTCTTCTAGTATCGAGTTGTAAATAAATAGAACTGTGATGATCATCATTATTAGAGCATTGTCCCAAGTGAGGAATAAAAAAAAGAGAAAGGCCATAAAAAATAGAAGGCTCCAAAAAATAGAAAGGCCACAAAAAAAGAAAAGGCCCAAAAAATGAGAGAAAAAGAGAGAAGGGACAATGTTACTATCCTTTTACCACACTTATGCTTCAAAGTAGCACCATGATCTTCATAGTAGAGAGTCTCTCATGTTATCACTTTCATATACTAGTGGGAATTTTTCATTATAGAACTTGGCTTGTATAATCCAACAATGGGCCTCCTCAAGTGCCCTAGGTCTTCCTGAGCAAGCAAGTTGGATGCACACCCACTAGTTTCTTTTGTTGAGCTTTCATACATTTATAGCTCTAGTGCATCCGTTGCATGGAAATCCCTACTCCTTGCATTAACATCAATCGGTGGGCATCTCCATAGCCCATTGATTAGCCTCGTTGATGTGAGACTTTCTCCTTTTTTGTCTTCTCCACATAACCCCCTCCATTATATTCTATTCCACCCATAGTGCTATGTCCATGGCTCGCGCTCATATATTGCGTGAAAGTTTATAGGTTTAAGATTACTAAATTATGAAACAATTGCTTGGCTTGTCATCGGGGTTGTGCATGATGATAGCATCCTTGTGTGACGAAAATGAAACATGACTAAACTATATGATTTTGTAGGGATGAACTTTCTTTGGCCATGTTATATTGAGAAGACATAATTGCTTAGTTAGTATGCTTGAAGTATTATCATTTTTATGTCAATATCAACTTTTGTCTTGAAAATTTTGGATCTGAATATTCATACCACAATTAAGAAGAATTACATTAAAATTATGCCAAGTAGCACTCCACATCAAAAATTCTTTTTTATCATTTACCTACACGAGGACGAGCAGGAATTAAGCTTGGGGATACTTGATACGTCTCCAACGTATCTATAATATTTGATTGCTCCATGCTATATTATCTACTGTTTTAGACATTATTGGGTTTTATTATCCACTTTTATATAATTTTGGGGACTAACCTATTAACCGGAGGCCCAGCCCAGAATTGCTGTTTTTTGCCTGTTTTAGGGTTTCGAAGAAAAGGAATATCAAACGGAGTCCAAACGGAATGAAACCTTCGGAAACGTGATGTTCTCATCAGATAAGATCCAGGAGACTTGGACGCTCCGTCAAGAAAGCCAGGAGGTAGTCACGAGGGTGGAGGGCGCCCCCCCCCATAGGGCGCGCCCCGTACCTCGTGGGCCCCTCGAAGCTCCACCGACGTACTTCTTCCTCCTATATATATCCACGTATCCCCAAACGATCGGGGACGGAGCCAAAAACCAAATTCCACCGCCGCAACTTTCTGTATCCACAAGATCCCATCTTGGGGCCTGTTCTGGAGCTCCGCCTAAGGGGGCATCAATCACGGAGGGCTTCTACATCATCATCCAAGCCCCTCCAATGAAGTGTGAGTAGTTTAAGGTCCATAGCTAGTAGCTAGATGGCTTCTTCTCTCTTTTTGGATCTCAATACAATGTTCTCCCCCTCTCTCGTGGAGATCTATTCGATGTAATCTTCTTTTTGTGGTGTGTTTGTTGAGACCGATGAATTGTGGGTTTATGATCAAGTCTATCTATGAATAACATTTGAATCTTCTCTCAATTGTTTTATGTATGATTGGTTATCTTTGCAAGTCTCTTCGAATTATCAGTTTGGTTTGGCTTACTAGATTGGTTTTTCTTGCCATGGGAGAAGTGCTCAGCTTTTGGCTCGATCTTGCGGTGTCCTTTCCTAGTGACAGAAGGGGCAGCAAGGCACGTATTGTATTGTTGCCATCGAGGATAACAAGATGGGGTTTTTATCATATTGCATGAAACTATCCCTCTACATCATGTCATCTTGCTTAAGGCGTTACTCTGTTTTTAACTTAATACTCTAGATGCATGCTAGATAGCGGTCGATGAGTGGAGTAGTAGTAGTAGATGCAGAATCATTTCAGTCTAGTTGTCTCGGACGTGATGCCTATATACATGATCATACCTAGATATTCTCATAACTATGCTTAGTTCTGTCAATTGCTCAACAGTAATTTGTTCACCCACCGTAGAATACTTATGCTCTTGAGAGAAGCCACTAGTGAAACCTATGGCCCCTGGGTCTCTTTCTCATCATATCAATCTCCATCACTTTATTATTGCTTTGCTTTTACTTTGCTTTTACTTTTACTTTGCATCTCTATACCAAAAATACCAAAAATATTATTTATCATCTCTATCAGATCTCACTTTCGTAAGTGACCGTGAAGGGATTAACAACCCCTAAGCGCGTTGGTTGCGTTGAGCTATTGTTTTTGTGTAGGTACAAGGGACTTGAGTGTAGCCTCCTACTGGATTAATACCGTGGTTCTCAAAAACTGAGGGAAATACTTACGCTACTTTGCTGCATCATCCCTCCCTCTCCGGGGAAATCCAACGCAGTGCTCAAGAGGTAGCACATGCCCTTGCTTAACGGAAATTAAAATCTAATGTTTCCTTCTTTCATAACAATAATTGAACCAATCGTTATAAGGAAAGGTCTACCAAGAATAATAGGACATGTAGTATTGCAATCAATATCAATAACAATGAAATCTACGGGCACATAATTCCTATTTGCAATAATAAGAACATCATTAATCCTTCCCATAGGTTTCTTAATAGTGGAATCCGCAAGATGCAAATTTAAAAATCAATCATCAAATTCACGAAAACCTAACACATCACATAAAGTTTTTGAAATAGTGCAAATGCTAGCACCCAAATCACACAAAGCATGGCACTCATAATATTTAATAATAATTTTAATAGTAGGTTCCCACTCATCATAAAGTTTTCTAGGGATAGAAACTTCCAATTCAAGATTTTCTTCAAAAGATTGCATCATAGCATCAACGATATGTTTAGTAAAAGCTTTGTTTTGATTATAAGCATGAGGAGAATTAAACATGGATTGCAACAAGGAAATACAATCTATTAAAGAACAATTATCATAATTAAATTCCTTGAATACCAAAAGAGTGGGTTCATTGCTACCTAAAGTTTTCACCTCTCCAATCCCACTTTTATTAATTTTTGCATCAAGATCTAAAAACTCCAAATCATTGGGACGCCTTTTAAGTAAATTTGACTCATCTACAGTCCCATCTTTATCAAGATTTATGTTCAATAGGAGTCGCATCAATCACTTTAAGATCTTCATCATTATTTTTACGGAGACTAGAAGAACATGTTTTCACAAACCAATCTTTTTTAGCATGCATCTTAGCGGTTCTTTCTTTGCACTCAACAATGGAAATTCTCATAGCTTTGAGGGACTCATTAATATCATGCTTGGGTAGAATAGATCTAAGTTTCAAAGAATCAACATCAAGAGAAATTCTATCCACGTTCCTAGCCAAATCATCAATCTTAAGCAATTTTTCTTCAATCAAAGCATTGAAATTATTTTGCGAACTCATAAATTATTTAACACTATTCTCAAAATCAGAGGGCATCTTATTATAATTTCCATAAGAATTGTTTTAGGAATTAATTATTAGAGGAATTACTAGGAAACATCCTAGGATTAAAATTACCTCTATATGCGTTACTACCAAATTTGTTCCTACCAACAAAATTCACATACATAGATTCATTATTATTTTCAATCACAGTAGACAAATGCATATCATTAGGAAAAATAGGAGCACTCTTGCTAGCAAATAATTTCATAAGCTCATCCATCTTTTCACTCAAAACATTAATCTCTTTAATCGCATGCACTTTTTTACTAGTTGAAGATCATTCAATATACCATTGAGAATAATTAACCATAATATTATCTAGGAGTGTAGTAGCTTCTCCTAAAGTAATTTCCATAAAAGTACCTCCCGCGACCAAATCTAAATGATTTCTAGAAGCAAAATTCAATCCGGCGTAAAAAATATATATAATCATCCACAAATTCAAACCATGAGTAGGGCAATTTCGTATCATCAATTTCATCCTCTCCCAAGATTGTGCAACATGTTCATGATCAAGTTGCTTAAAATTCATAATATCATTCTTGAGGGAGATGATCTTAGCGGGAGAAAAATACTTGGAAATAAAAGCATCTTTACACGTATTCCATGAATCAATACTATTTTTAGGCAAAGATGAAATCCAAGTTTTAGCACAATCTCAAAGCGAGAATGGAAAAGGCTTCAATTTAACAATATCATTATCCACATCTTTTTTTCTTTTGCATATCACACAAATCAACGAAATTGTTTAGATGGGATGCGGCATCTTCACTAGGAAGGCCGGAAAATTGTTCTTTCATAACAAGATTCAGCAAAGCGGCATTAGTTTCACAAGATTCCGCATTAGTAGCGGGAGAAATCGGAGTACTAATAAAATCATTATTATCGGTGTTGGAAAAGTCACACAATTTGGTATTCTCTTGAGCCATCATGACAAAGCAAGCAATCCAACACACGAGCACACAAGAAGCAAGCGAAGAAGACGAACGGAAGAGGGGTGAAGAAAAGGAAAATCTTTTCGAAAATCATTTTAGAAGTGGGGGAGAGGAAAATGAGAGGCGAATGGCGAATAATGTAATTCAAGAGATTAGAGTTTATGATGGGTACTTGGTATGGCCTGACTTGGCGTAGATCTCGTCGGCAACGGCGCCAGAAATTCTTCCTGCAACTTCTTGAGCTTGCATTGGTTTTTCCCTTGAAGAGGAAAGGATTATGCAGCAAAGTAGAGATAAGAATTTCCCTTAGTTTGAGAACCAAGGTATCAATCTAGTAGGAGACAAAGCACAAGTCACCGACTACCTGCACAAAGAAACAACAACTTGCACCCAACGCGATAAAGGGGTTGTCAATCCCTTCACGATTACTTGCAAAAGTGAGATCTGATAGAGATAGATAAATGGTAAAGTAAATATTTTTGGTATTTTTGGTTTATAGATCCGAAAGTAAAAGATTGCAAAAAGAGTAAATCGGAACTTAAAATTATTGATCGGAAACTTATATGATGGAAAATAGACCCGGGGGCCATAGGTTTATCGGTGGGAAACGACACCTATGGGGTCACTGGGATCCCTTCTACGGTTGGCGGGCATGGGGTTGTGCAAAGAGCACGTCTGGTGGTCAGCACGCAAATCGTTTACCCAGGTTCGGGTCGCGGAGATGCGTAAAACCCTAGTCCCACTTTCATGTATATTTGAGTGTTCTTGTGTTCTTGAACTAGTTACGGTGTCTATCTAGTCCAAAAGATCTGAATCCCTCTCTAGTACGCCTCAGGCCTCTTTTTATAGACAAAAGGGGTAGCCACAGTGGCACAGAGGAGGCGGAAAGGTGTACAGGGGCTGAGGGCTTAGTCGGACAAAAGCATTTAATGCGCTGCCGACGTGCCCCTCTTGCTTTATTGGGGACGACAAAGAAGCCCGTCCTAGCTGTTGTCGCCTTGCCTGACTCTGACGCGCGTCCAAGCTGATGAGGCATTGTAGCACCACGTTGGCTGGCTGCTGGGTTGGCGCGGTGGTGGAGCTTTCATGAAGATCTGCATGCCACCACGGAGGTGCTTGCTGAGTTGGTGTGGAGGCCGCGTGCTGCCACGCAGATGCCTGCTCAGCTGGTCGAGCTAGCAGCTACGTGGGAGCGGTGGTGGAGTCTTGGCAGGTGTGGGCCTGGCTGCGGCCCCACAGGTGTCTTCGGCAAGGGCCTTGCCGGGGGCCCGGCAAGGATCTTGCCGCGGCACCGCAGTCATCTTTGACAATGATCTTGCCGGGAGTCTCGTGGACTTCCTTGGCAAGGATCTCGCCAAGGATCGTCATCTTCTGGTTCTCGCCTAATCTTGCGTATTTAGGATCTCTACAAAGATCTGCATGCCACCACGGAGGTGCCTCCCGAGCCTTAGTTCCAATGTAGTTGATGGCGTTGGAAACCCTCGGGCTCAAGGGTGGCACGCTCCGCTGGCGTCAGGCAAGTTGCCCCGGCAAGGATCTTGCCAAGGCTGCGGAAGCCACCCCGGAAAGGGTCTTGCCGGGGGAGTCCACCTCGCCCTCTTGCTCTGTTTGTGCCTCTGGTCTTGGCGTTGCTTTGGTCGTCTTGTGTTCTGGCTTCCCTCCTCTGCCTGCTTAATGTAGCCGTGGGCGCGACTCTGATTGCCCATGCACAAGTAAAGGGGTGCAAAAGGATAGCCCCTACTTTTGTACACTAACAAGAGCCCCCGGGCCTGGGCCACAAATAAGCGCGATGTGTTTTTGGGCTAGGCCTAGAACAGTGCGTGGGCAGGTGGGGCAGACTTTTACTGCAGTAACTTCTCCGTCTGCTGCACTTCCCCATGACCCACGTTGAACGCGTGATGTGGGGGTCATGCGTGATGTGGGGGTCATGCGTGCGGCGGTTTCCGCATGCATGCATCACATCGTGGTAAAGAGGCGGCTCGCGCCTTCCCCATAAAAAGAGGAAAACGCAGAGGCACGGCTCATTTACTGAGTGGGCTCGGGTCGTGGTCTTCAAGGCGCTCGCGCCCCACGACCACGGGGCGGAGAACGACCATCTCATCTGTCCCCTCAATTTCTGCTCACCTGCCACGTGTCCCCCGTGCTCTAAAGATGGTAGGTGGTGGGTGCGGGCCTTGAATGACGAGGCGGGGAAATGGGCCGCTACTGATTGGGCCAGCGGGTCATCCTCGATTCTCTGCGTCCCCGATGGTCGGATTGGCTAAGTGGGGCTGCCAAGTCCCGACCCCGCCCCTTTATAAAAAGGGGCAGGGGATGGCACCCCACAATCTTTCATCATCCCTCTCCTTCCACCTCGGCTCCGCTCTTTCATCTGCCATGGCAAGAGGGGGCGCCAGTCCTTTGACGGTGGCGGCGAGGGTCTCTGCTCGACAGCGTGTCCCTCCATCCCAAGAGCCCGCGGCAGCAGAGCTGGCCACGAGAGAAAGGGGGAGGGGGCGAGGCCGAGGCCGGCGTGACGCTCGGGGAAGAGGGGGACTGGGTGGTGCACCGGCCTTGTCTTCGCCAGCGATGCCTCCCTCAATGGAGGGCCACGTCGGGGACCAGCCTCGTGAGTTCTTCATCAGGCTGCGTCGGCCACCGTGCCATCGCCTTTGTCTCCCTGTGCCATTCGCTCGGGAGATGGAGCTCGATCTGCCCCAGACCCCGAGGTTGCATATGAGGGGCTGCGAGAACGGCGGCACGCGGGTCGATGTTGACTTTCCCGCCCCTCACGTCATGTACCTTCGCCGCGGATGGAGGACTTTCGCTCGTATCCACAGCCTGACGGCGGGGCTCATTCTCTATTTCAAATTAATGGGGAACGGCCTGCTCTCTGTCAAGGTCTTTGGAGACTCTAGAACTCGCCTGAAGTGCTGCGTGGAGAGCTCCTCCGATGATGAAGACTCCTCCTCAGGTGGGAGTGATGAGGAGGACAGCGATAGCAACGACGAGAGCGTCGAGCGAGGGCACGTCGACCTCATCTCCGACTGACCGCGTTGCCCCTCCCTCCACCGTGCGCTCTGCCGAGGGCCTTCCTCGTCAAGCTCTCCATCAGCGTTTTCCCCATCTCCTCCTTTTTGCCTTCACCTACCACACCTGGGAGGAAAAGGGCAAGAACGGGGATCACCGGGCACTTATCTTTTCTAGTTGTAAGCCTGCGGGCACTCGTTAAATTTCAAATTTTGTAATCCCCGTGCTCGTGTACCCATTCCATATGAATTGTACTTGTTTGCAACGTATGAATGAAAGGAAGGGTGTTTGTCGGGTTTCGTTTGCGCGTGGGCGAGGGCCACACTGAGGAACGCGCCCTCGTTATCTTAAGATAAACATGGTATCCCGGCAACAGGCCTTGCCGTCCTCCTGCTCTATGGCTCGACTATACTCACGCTCTTGGCGGAGGTAGGGGCTGAGTAGGATTAAGCCTTTCGCTCGCCCTCTTCCCATCGCACTACAACCAAGTTCCGGTCCAAAGTAGAGTTTTCAGACATGGGACGGAGGGGGCAAGATGGTATGAGAGCGAGCGAAGCCTTATACGTTCAAGGTTCATACGGGCGCACAGAGTGGGGGAGAAAAACTTATCTAACGTTGCAGCCCCTGGCAACCTTGGTTTGCTGGGGCCGGAGCGCCGGCTTGTTCTTTTTCTTCCCAATAGCTCAACAGAAATGTCTATGTACCCTGCGAACCAAAGAGGACGGAAAGGAACAGAGTGACGCACACTCGACCTCTATGCTAGGTGTTAGCCGCCGGTAAGCACTATCGACCCTAACCGAGGGAGAGACTCGACCTAGCATGCATGCTAAAACTTAGGGCGTCAGCGCTTCATTTATTTATGCTCAGGGTCTGCGCCTGGCTTTGTACAAAGGGTTACATGCCTCACCGGCAAGGCTTGTACAAAAGGTGGTTTGCCGGGGGGCCCGGCAACCGCGCGTTGTGGATAAAACTTGCGAAGATGTTCGATGTTCCAGGAGTTGCTCACTAGAACACCATCTTCGGTCTCTAGGCAAACTGCGCTAGGCCTGGAGACTCGTATTACCCGGTAAGGGCCTTTCCACTTCGGCGTCAACTTGTTGGAATTCTTGGCCGACTGAACGTGCCGAAGAACAAGGTCGCCTTCCTCAAAGCTCCGGCATGAACCTTGTCGCTATGGTAGTGGCGCAAGGCTTGTTGGTAGCGTGTTGCTCGTACAGCCGCCCGAAGATGATCGAGCGTTGCGTCATCTTGCCACAACTGCTCTTGCTCAAGCTCATCATAAGAGAGCACTCAAGGTGACCCGTATGTGAGTTTTGTGGGGAGAACTGCTTCTGCCCCGTAAACGTGGGAGAAGGGTGTCTGACCGGTGGCTCGATTTGGCGTTGTTCTGATTGACCAAAGAACTGTCGGCAATTCATGAATCCAGCATCGTCCACACCTGCGTAGCCTGTCGAAAGTCCTTGTCTGGAGGCCTCGCAACACTTCAGCATTTTCCCTCTTGGCTTGGCCGTTGCTCCGTGGATGTGCAACAAAAGCAAAACAGACCTTGCTACTGAGGTCCTGGATGTACTGCATGAAGGCGTGGGTCGTGAACTGTGTGTTTTTGTCAGTGATGATTCTATTTGGCACACCGAAACGACAGACTAGCCCCTTAAAGAACTTGACGGCTGATTGTGTTGTCACCTTTCTCACTGTCTCCACTGCCGGATCACGGGTTCCAGCAAAATCCTTAAGGTTCGAACACTAGGGTGCGCGTGAAGATCTCCCCCCCTATCAATCCGCATCCTAACTTAGTTTAGATCTCACGAACTAACTCAACGAACTCGCAACACAAAGAACACGAGATTTATACTGGTTCGGGCCACCGTTGTGGTGTAATACCCTACTCCAGTGTGGTGCTGGTGGATTGCCTCTTGGGCTGAGGATGAACAGTACAAAGGGAAGAACAGCCTCCTCATGTTGAGGTGTTCTTGTGCTTGGTGCACTTGTGTGGCTGAGGATGATCTTCGATTCTCCCCGCCTATGGTGGTGGCTAGTCCTATTTATAGGCCCTGGTCCTCTCCTCAAATATTGAGCGGGAAGTGTCGGATTTCGGGTTCCGGCAGACCCTTGAGGTTCGAACACTGGGGTGCGCGCGGAGATTTCGCCTCCTACCTACCTGCACCCCTCCGCCTTGCTAGGATCTAAACTAAGGAAAGAACAACACAAGAGACACAGGGTTTATACTGGTTCGGGCCACCGTTGTGGTGTAATACCCTACTCCAGTGTGTGGTGTGGTGGATTGCCTCTTGGGCTGATGATGATGAACAATACAAGGAAGAACAGCCTCGCGAGGGTCTGTTCTTGGCTGGGGCGATGAACTGCTGGGAGGAGCTCAGTCACCTTTCTCTCTCTCTCTCCCTTTCTTTCTCCGTCTGTCCTCTCTCTCTTTCTCTGTCCGTCCTCCCCTTCTGTCTAGCGGGTGGCTGATCCTATTTATAGGGGCCCTGGTCCTCTTCCCAAATATCGAGCGGGAAGGGAGCCAACAATGGCGGGCTAATTTGAAGGGGGACAGCTAGTACTAGCTACCCTGACAAAAGTAGTCTTCGCCTGTGCAAAGCTCTGGTGATAACGCCGTCTTGGGCTCCACGGTGACCTCCGTCTCGTAGTCCCCCTGGTCTTGGTCTCGTTGCACCGAAATGGCAACCTTTGCCTGATGCCTCGGTACTCCGCGGCTGCGCTTGCCCCCCTTGCACCAAAGAGGGAAGGAGGACACTGCGCGGGCTGGCACCCGCCAGGCGCCCTCGGTCGTCATGGCTTGCGTCACGGGCACCTCGTGAGGTACCCCGCCTTGATCTCTCCGCCTCCTCGTGAGCCAGCCTGACGAGGCCATGCCTGAGGAAGCTCCGCGTCGTCTGCCCCGTGAGGCTTGGCCCCTCGCAAGGGTCTTGGGTTTCTATTGGTGAAGATGGGCCGCGCTGGGCCCCCCTTTGAGCCACGCCGCAGGCCGCAGGCAGGCAAGTCTGGGGACCCCCGTTCCCAGAACGCCGACAGTAGCCCCCGGGCCCAAGGCGCGCCCGGACATGGCCATGCAGGGAGGCGGAAGGGCAAGAGCGAAGCGCCGCGGGCCCTAACAGCCTGCAGCCTTGGGCGCCGCGTGGCGGCTGATTGGACGTGGGCGGCACTGTTCCCCCACGCCCTCCTTATTTTGCGCCATGCTAGGCGGACCCGTAGTTGTACACAGCCATTCCCCTTTTTGGTTGCTCGATCGCCCTCTGTCCTTCCTCCGCTCGAACTCCGGTTTCTGTTCTCAACTCAATCTTGAACTCCCCCCCCCTTCCCATCGCCATGGCTCCGACGAAGAAGGGAAGAGGGAAGAAACCCGTGTCTCCGCCTTGCCCGCCGCTGTTGGCGGCCCCCGCCAAGGGTTTGGGCAAGGTCAGCTTGGCCCTGGCCACCATCTTCAATGAATGCGGGAGGACGACGGCCTGGCCTGCGTCCCACTTCTCCATCGACAGGATAGCCACCGAGGTCCCGTACTTTGCCGACACCCTGTGGGCGGGTCTGGTTCCTCCTTTTTCCGATTTCTTCAATGCCGTGCTTTCCCACTATCAGATCCACATGATGCATCTGGGTCCTAAATCCATCACTCTCCTTTCGGTCTTCGCCTTTGTTTGCGAGGCCATGATGGGCATCCTTCCTTCGGTCGCCTTGCTGCGCCACTTCTTCTCGCTGCGCCTTGTTGACCCTACCCAATGCTGGGCGTGTGTGAGCTTCATTGCCGCGCCTGAGACAGCAGCCTCTGGGATCGACTTCAAGCTCCCTCTGCCCGCGGCCGGGTTCCGCGAGCGGTGGCTATATGTGGATGCTGGGGTGCCCAGCCCCCTGCTGTCGGAGCCAACTTCGCCGGCTGTCCCCAATTCACGCTGGGGCCAGGAGACGCTTGAGAGCCCCCGGCTCGTCTTCGTCTGGCACCGCTTCGCGTTCTTGAGGTCGCTTGGCGCGACAGCGCCCAAGGTGGTGAAGGAGTTCCTACTTCGCCGCGTTGCTCCTCTCCAGCGCCACTCCCGCCGGATGTGGGCCTTCACGGGCGCGATGATCGTATGAGGCTCCAGGAAGAGGACCTGACGCCTGAAGTGCTGAGGACGGCGCTCTTGACCCTGATGGGGGACCCCAACCCTGGCAGTATCTAGCAGGAAGGGGCCTTGTTGTACCTCTGCCAGAGCGGGGGCGATTTTGTGAGGCAGATGCCTATCTTCGATGAGTGGGGGCCGCGCCCCGCCGGCCTCCAAGGGCCTCGCGAGAACCCAGTGGTGGTGACTGCCCTTCCAGTCGGCCAAGGCGACTCCTCCTCAAGTGGCGGAGCAGGGAGGCACGAGGCGCCAGAGGCCGAGGGGGCTCCCGGCGGGGTGACAGCGCCGGGCGAGGCTCGTGAGGAAGCAGTTATCGGGGCCCGTGCCGCCGAGGCTGAGGGTGACAAGCGGCTGCGCTCTGCGCCTTCGACCGGGGCCACCGAGGCTCCGGCGGCATCTCTTGGCGAGGCGATTGGCGGCGCACACCAGGCAGGCGCCCCTGACGTGGATCGCCTTGATGCTCCATCTTCGTCGCAGGTTGATCCCTGCGCCCGACTCTTAGGTCGCTTCCGCGTGGACTTTCAGGCCCTCCGGAAGAGAAGGTAGGCCCTGGGTGACGATTACCCTTGTCGCCTGCTGAAGCGTAGGAAGTACTTCGCCACTGATGAGTAAGCCTTCTCCTTTCCCAGCTCCCGATCCTTCTGTTGCTCTTACTGACTCTTGCTCCGCAGGCCCCTTCTAGCCGAGCTTGCGGAGACGGCTGAGGAGCCGTCCCTCTTGGCTTCGCCCCCTCCATCATCCTCAAGCGCTCCAAGAAGTGGAGCCCTTGTGGTGAGGGCGACTGACGAGGTGAACCATCCCGAGGCGTATCATGGCCCTGCGCACCTCGCGATCCTTCGCGGGCCTTCTCGTGGCATAGCCAGCCTGCCGTGGGCTTCTCGCCTCGTCGTGGACTGCGATCGGCTAAGGCGCTTCCTGCACTCTTCACCTGGGGACGGGCTGGCCCCCGGTCGGGCTTCTGATGTGGCGTGCCCGGCCGTCGCGAGGGTGCCAGCCCCCAGCCCGGAGGGGGAGTGCTGGCTCGCGGCCCCCGGCGCTTGCTTGGGGCAGATGATGGTGTGGAGGACGTGCTCGAGCGTGCTCGGGAGCGTCGCGCTCTCCGCCAAGGATTCCTTCGAAGGGCGGCTGACGCGGTAAGCCTGCTTGGAGAGGATCTTGCCGATAAAGACGGGCACCTTGAGGCCAAGGGCCTGCGCCTGGCTGCAGAGAGGCGCGAGCTGGAGGGCGCCATCGCCCTTGCACGCCGTCAGCGCGATCTTGACGATGCAGAGGCCAAGGCGTCATTGGTGGCCTCTCGGGAGGCCCGATCTTGGGCTGCTGAGGAGGCTCGGGAAGCTGACCGGCGGCGAGCGGCGGCGGAGGAGCGGGTTCGGGAGCTCCTGGCCTGGTGCCACTCGCTGGAGGAGTAGGTGGAGCTGTGCGAGGCAGCCCTCGCGTCGATGAAGGTGGCCTCCGGTGACTTAGCAGAGCTCCAGAAGCGTGAGGAGGCACTGATGCTGGAAGCCGCCGAACGTACCCGAGAGTACGAGCGTCTGGAGACGAGGGAGCGCTTGGTGACGTAGGCGGAGGATGATGTTGCTGCATAGGAAGCCTGCATCCTGGAGGAGATCGGACGTCGAGTGGCGATGGCGCATTCGAACCTCGAGCACGAGTTCGAAGAGAAGCTGGGGTTGATCCGGGCCGAAGCTGAAGGCAGGACTGCTGCCTTGAGGGCCAAGCTGGAGGAGGCGACGCGGCGGGCCGACGCTTTCCGGGCCGCTCTTGAGGTGGCGCAAGGTGACCTAACCGCCTCCCAGGCCGAGGTGCTCCTTCTCCGCTAGCAGGTGGAGGAGGCCGAGGTCATCGCGGGCCAGAACGCGGACGAGATACGTCAGCGACGGATCCTGGAGCACGAGCACGGCCCCATGCTCACCATGCTCCGGGGGAGAGCCAACGCAGCCTTGGGCAACATCTGCGAGGCGGCTGTTGGCGAGCCGCACGCAGTCAACTATGCTGGCAATCTTCAGTTCTTCACTAACATGGTGACGCAGCTGGAGGCGCGGTCGGTCAGGGCTGACAGGTTGGAGGAGGAGAGAAGCCGCGCCCTGCTTGGGCGCGCCTTTTCTCGCGTCTTCAGCCACCTCCGGAACATGGATCCCCACTTTGATTTTGACGCCGCCATTGCCCCAATGCCCCAGGCCGTCCAGGGCGACCTGGCACACTGGGTGGAGGACAATGTGGACGCTCTCATCAGGGCCTTCCCTTCAGACAACGACGACGCAATCGTGGCGGCCGTCGAGGGCGGCGTGGTGAACGGCCCCGACACCGCTGACGGCGACGCGGATAGTGATGGCGGGTTTAGCGACGCCAGCAACGGCTCGGGTGGAGCTCCTGAGAACGCATTGGGGGATTCATCTGACTAATTGTGCATCGCTCCTACTTCCTTACCCTTCATGAATAGAACTCAGGTTTCGGCCTGATTGAAGTGAGAGCATTTTGAAGGGGGAGCCCCTTATGTAAAACTTGTGTTCATCGTATTAGTAGACGCGACATTGCCCATGTGCCCGCGCCAAGTGGTTGGCCCAAGCGACACGCTGGTCGGCTAGTTTACCTTTGTCCCGTGCTGGCCCTGAGGCAGCCTGTGGGAGGTTATGGTGTCTTGAGTGTTCCCTGACTGGGTTCGTAGGATCTGCAGTAAAACACCCTCCCGAGGGGTCACGTCTGCGGCAGTCTGGGCTGCGCGCAAGCTAGGCCTGACCCGGCTCGCGAGGGGCTCGCGAGGGGAGGCAGATGAGGCGAAGCGATAACCAAAGCGCGAGAAATTGCTTGAACGAGACTAAGCATCCCTTCCCCGAACACACGCAAATCTCAAATTCGAATCCAACTTGAATCCAGCGGGGGAAAGCGACAACCAAAGGGAAAAGCAACGAAAGCAAACAAAAGGCCGCGTCCGGCACCTAGTCTAGTCTTGGACGTCTTCTCACCAGCGCGGAGCTAAGTGCTGCCACTGGGTGTGGGAGGGAGCCCCAGGGCCTGAGGCCGGCACCCCTGAGACTCCGGGGCGTGTACAACCCCACTCATTATTATGTGAGAGTGTCACGGGGCGGCGAGCTTCACAGGCACTGGGCCTTCTTCACAGGTACTGGCCTTGCTTCATATCGCCAGATGAGGGCCCCGCCTTGTGCCACACTCTAGTGCCATCAACGACTACCGGAAACCAGGACGCCGCCGATGGGGTAGAGCGGTCGCCAACGGTTCCCCCGACGACCACGGGTCCTCCGCCGGGGGCAGGCTCTGAGGCACCTCCCCAGCAGAGGGCCTACCTCCTGAGAACACCTTGCTCCGAATGCCGCGGTGGTGATGTCGGATCCCGGCCCCTCTCCTGCAGCCCCCTGCGCCCTCCTCCCGAGGGGCAGGGGACCGTGGGAGCGGGGTAGCTGCTCGCTGTGGTGACCTGCACCTCCTGCGATCCATGGTTAGCGTATACCTGCTCCTGAAGAATTAGCGGTACCCGATAACCATTGCCCCTAGCGTGGCCAGTAGGACCATCCCGGGGCTCCCAGAAAGGCTCAGCTTCTGGCGCCTCGTCCCCCCAGCTTGGGCTGAGGAGCGAGCCTTGTTCGCTCTCGTGTGGGTGTCCTTGGTCCATCATGATGGGCACGTATTCCTCCGGCGCCGTCATCCCGAATGCCACACCGTAATGCCCCGCATGCCACGCGGTCCTGCCTGACGCGCCCACCGTGGGGTGGCAGCGCGGCTGCCCACTGGGGCCGCGGGTCGCGTCGAGTCCTTCTTCTTCATGGACCGAGAGCGGGGGCAGCGCCGCCGCCGGTCCGGCGCTGACAGCTTCGCTGGCATCGGAGTAGCCTTGGAGCCCACGGGCGCGCGCGGAGCCCCCACGCGGGCCGCCCTGGGCTTGAGATGGGAGCTGGGTGGAGAAGGGGTGAGCCCCCGAGGCGGCGAAGCCCAGGAGCTCTGCCACTCGCTCCAGCAGCACGTCGTGGCCGCCCTCCAGTTCTTGGGCCACTGTGAGCACGGCCCTCGAGTTCGCCTGATCCCTGCGAGTGTACGGCGTCGTGGTCGCGGCGTGATTGGAGGCCCTTGCTGCCGACCGAGCCTGCCATGGCGTGAGAGCTGTCGAAGCCTGTCCGCGTCGCCCGCGGCCCGCAGCGCCCTGCGGACCGCGAGCTGCCTGGGGCACGGGGTCGCCCGAGGCAAGCGGCTCTGCGCAGGCGGGCCACACCGCCCACGGATCTGGATTGCCCGCCTGGTCGCCGGACATGGTGATGACGACGCGACGGGGCGCGAAGCGGTAGAAGGTGGACTCCGGCGCACCCCTACCTGGCGTGCCAAATGTCGGATTTCGGGTTCCGGCAGACCCTTGAGGTTCGAACACTGGGGTGCGCACGGAGATTTCTCCTCCTACCTACCTGCACCCCTCCGCCTTGCTACGATCTAAACTAAGGAAAGAACAACACAAGAGACACAGGGTTTATACTGGTTCGGGCCACCGTTGTGGTGTAATACCCTACTCCAGTGTGTGGTGTGGTGGATTGCCTCTTGGGCTGATGATGATGAACAATACAAGGAAGAACAGCCTCGCAAGGGTCTGTTCTTGGCTGGGGCGATGAACTGCTGGGAGGAGCTCAGTCACCTTTCTCTCTCTCTCTCTCCCTTTCTTTCTCCGTCTGTCCTCTCTCTCTCTCTCCTTCTCTGTCCGTCCTCCCCCTTCTGTCTAGCGGGTGGCTGATCCTATTTATAGGGTCCCTGGTCCTCTTCCCAAATATCGAGCGGGAAGGGAGCCAACAATGGCGGGCTAATTTGAAGGGGGACAGCTAGTACTAACTACCCTGACAAAAGTAGTCTTCGCCTGCGCAAAGCTCTGGTGATGACGCCGTCTTGGGCTCCATGGTGACCTCCGTCTCGTAGTCCCCCTGGTCTTGGTCTCGTTGCACCGAAATGGCAACCTTTGCCTGATGCCTCAGTACTCCACGGCTGCGCTTGCCCCCCTTGCACCAAAGAGGGAAGGAGGACACTGCGCGGGCTGGCACCCGCCTGGCGCCCTCGGTCGTCATGGCTTGCATCACGGGCACCTCGTGAGGTACCCCGTCTTGATCTCTCCGCCTCCTCGTGAGCCAGCCTGACGAGGTCGTGCCTGAGGAAGCTCCACGTCGTCCGCCCCGCGAGGCTTGGCCCCTCGCGAGGGTCTTGGGTTTGTGTTGGTGAAGATGGGCCGCGCTGGGCCCCCCTTTGAGCCACGCCGCAGGCCGCAGGCAGGCAAGTCTGGGGACCCCTGTTCCCAGAACGCCGACAGGAAGGGAGCCAACAACAGCCAATTCGAAAGGGGACAGCTAGTACAAGCTATCCTGACAAAAGCTGGTCTTCGCCTGCCAAAGGCTCTGGTGGTGATGCCGCCCTGGGCTCCATGGTGACCTCCGTCTTGCCGTCCTTCTGGCCTTGGTCTCGTTGCACCAATATGAAAACCTTTGCTTGATGCCTCGGTACTCCGTGCATGTGCTTGCCCCCTTAGCACCAAAGAGGAAACAAGGACGCTGCATGTGCTAGTGCCCGCCTGGTCTCGATCGTCATGGCTTACGTCACGAGAACCTCGCGAGGTTTGCCCGACCTTGAACTCTCCGCCCCTCACGAGCCGGCCTGATGAGGCTGCTCCTGAGGAGGTCTTGTGTCATCCGCCTTGTGAGGGTCTTGATTCCTTGTTCATGAAGATGGGTCATACAGACCTGCCAGCAAAGCCACGCCACGGGCCGCACACACATAAGTCTGGGGACCCCCATTCGCAGAACGCCGACAGTAGCCCCCGGGCCCAAGGCACGCTCGGGCTTGGCTTCGAGGCGAAGCCAAGGGTCAAGTGCGGAGCACCGTGGGCCCCACTAACCTGCGGCCTTGGTCGATGCATGGCGGTTGATTGTACGTGGGCGTCTCCGCTTCCCCATGCTGCCTCGGCAACTGCCCGACGTGACAAGGCTGGCGTGGACAACGTTCGGCCTCACTGTTTCCTTCCGCCTTGCTCAGATCCCCTTTCTAGTGCAGACGCTCGAGGAGGTCGTGGAAGGCATCGGTCCTATGGCGGAGGCAGAGGCTCGCGTCCTTTCCTCAGCCGCGCTGACACGGGTCTTCAGCCACCTACACCTTCGCGACCCCAGCGCTCGTCTTGACGAGCTGCTGGAACCTGTAGCTGACGAACACTGCGCGGCTGCCGCCGCGGCTGTGAAGGGTCAAGTAGAAGCCTTGCTAAAGAAGTTCGACGCCTTCGCCCCCGTGCCCTCAACCGGTGATGCAGGTGAAAGCAATGCTACCCAGGAGGGGGCACCTTTTGGAGGTGCCGACGGTGTCTAGGGTGACTTGCGGCTGCTTTCCTGCTTTATTCCTGCAACATGTACCATGCCTCGTGGAGCCGTTAAACTTGCGTTTGATATTGTGAGAACAATATGTGTTGTAATATTTGCTTTTAGATTTTGCGCCTTTCTTCCTACTTGCTTTGTGTTCTGCATCCGCAGAGCCCGACCTCGCGCATACCTCGACCGCCGTTCAGCCGACCGGAAACCAGGACGGACCAAGGAGCGAGGGGCTACGTGACCAGTTAGGCTCCTGAGTCGCGATGCTCAGGAGTCCCCCTTGACGCGCAAACAGCCTGTAGGAAGGATACGCGAGGATAGGTTATCCTGAGTCGCGATGCTCAGGAGTCCCCCTTGACATGCAAACATTCTCTGTACCTTTGCCCTCGCCGAGGCTCGGCTCGGGAGGGGCGTGCGACGACCAGGTCGGGGGGACCTGGTTGGGAGGCATATGCTTGGGCATGACCCGAGCGCAGCCCCTGTGCCCAGCCCCCTCGCGCGGCTCTCCCGAGGGGAGGCGTTGCAGTGAGGCTGGACCCTGAGCTCTGGGGCTCCCTGAGGTTGGTACGGCCGTGAGGCCACCCTCAGTTGTTTATCACCAGAGCGGAGCGTAGTGCTTCCGCTTGTGCACGGGCATAGCCGCTCCTCAGCAGTGGTGACGACCAGCGCGGAGCATGGTGCTTCCACTTGGGCGTGGGAGGGGGACTCCCTACTGCGGAGAGCCCTCGGGGCGTGTACAGCCTCGCCCTGACACGTGGCTTGCACGGCAGGGCTAGACAAGGTGTATCTGGGCACTCATGAGATAGCGTGGGACTCACGAGGCCCTACCTCAAGGCGGGTTGCGCCTGGTCTTGATTCTTGTTCGTTATCCTGGTCCTGCGAGGTGGTTAGACAACCTGCGCCGAACGAATATCCGGAGGTCATCGCGTGAAGAAGCCAAGCACCAATGGCCCCAGGAGGTGACATGAACAGGGCCGGCCCGCTAGACAGAGCTCAGCCGCTGGATTTATCGACGCTGCAGGGATGGGCCCGAGCATAGATGTCGTGCTTAACTTACTCACGGAAGGGGTTCTGAAGAAAAACGGCCGGCGTGCGGCTCTCATGGTGGGTGACAATCAAGCAGGCGATAGTCATAGATAGATTAAGCATGGAAAGCAACCTAGCTCAGGTAAGTGCAGGGAAGATGCATGCCACCGGGTCCGGCCCGAGTGGCTTGGGGATGATGCAGCCCAAGGGGCGTCCCCATCAGGGTAAGCTAAAGACATAAAAGGAAGGAAACGCGCCACAGGGACGACCCACGCGGCTTGGGAATGATGCAGCCCTGGGGGTGCTCCCAGCTGAATGAACTTTGAAAAATGTCACCTGGCTCTGTTGATGAAGGAGAGTTGAGGTAGCCGAAGGCGTGTGGCGAGAGGGCTGCCCCTCATGAGCCACTGGGGCCCTGAGGCTCGGGAGGCCCTGGGGGCCCAGGGGGTTCCTCGAGGACCTTCTTCATCTCCATCAACACCGCGTGGTGCCTGGCCTCCTGAGCCACCAGGATGCTCCGCGGGTTGCGATGATAGGCGGCCGCCACGCTCGGCAGACCGAAGGGCATGCGAACATAACTGTGAGGTGGGCCCTCGCAGCGTCCCACGTGCGAAGGCCAGAGAAGCTCCTGAGAGGCGGCCCGATTGAGCCCCTGAACGTTGGTGCAGAAGCGCAGCCCGGCATCCTCGCCTGGATGGGGAGCTGCGCCTGGTGAGCGGCGGCTGCCGCGCATGGCCCTAGCGTCTTGCAGTTCCTGAGTGGTCTTGGTGATGAACTCCTGAGCGGTGGGCATTCCTTGCCCTGTGTTCTCCTGAGGGAAATGTGCCGTGAAGCACGCCTCCAAGTGGTGTACAAGCGCCTCCCTTGTGATGCTGGCAAAGTCTGAGGCCCTCCAGAAGAGATCCCTCGAGCCCTGCCCGAGAGGGGCACTGGGCACGCCTCCCTATGTGATGGAGGGAGGCGCCCCAGGCGCAGACGCCAATCCTGACGAGGAGTCGCTTGCCTGAGGCCATGCGTGACGCAGCTGCTTCTTCTTCTTGGGGGTGGCCTCAGGAGGGTGCTCGCCCTAACTGTCGGGGTCGTCGATTGCTGCAGCTTGGAAGGCACGCTCGAGGGAGCACACCATGTCTCTTTCTTCGCATGGGACTATGATGATTCCGCCGCTTCCCGGCATCTTGAGGACATTGTAGCCGTGATGGGTCACCGCCATGAATTTGGCCAGGGCTGGATACCCGAGGATGGTGTTGTATGGCAGGTGGATGTAGGTGACGCCGAAGTCGATGAGTTCGGTGTGGTAGTTGTTGCGTTCTCTGAAGGTAACAAGGAGGCGGACCTGCCCGATCGGAGTAGTAGAGCCGTCGGTCACTCCTGAGAAAGGCTTGGTAGGCTGAAGATGATCATATGGCACTTGGAGGTTGTCGAACGTGTCAATGGATAGGACATTGAGCCCTGCGCCGCCGTCGATGAGGGTCTTGGTAACTTGCACGTTGCTGATGACTGGCGAATAGAGCATTGGGAGGACGCCGGCAGTGGCCGCGCACTTGAGATGATCTGCCGAACTAAACGTAATGGGGCACCTGGACCATCTGAGTGGGCGTGTGGGCTCGAGGTTGGGGAGAACTGCATTCACTTCATGGGCAAACTGTTTGAAGATATGCTACGAGGCTGGGGCTTGAGCTCCGCCCAAGATGCAGGCGACAGCACATGGCTCCTGGAAGCCCCCACCCCCCTCGTCTTGATGGTGGTCGTCATTCTTTCTGGGTGGTGGTGGTAATGGAGGAAGGCCTACGTTGCCTTGAGAACGAGCCTCACGAGGCTGGTCCCCCTAGGCGCCCTCACGAGGCTGATCCTGCCAGCGGTCCTCACGAGGCCAGTCGTGCCACTCCTGGCGCGGGCCACGGACGTCCCAGCATCCGCCACCACGTCCTCCTCCTCGTCCGTAGCCCCGGTCGCTGAGCTCGGGGCGTCAACTGAAGCATCCTTCTCGAATGGCTCTGAGCTCTTGATAGTCGCTGGTGTTGTGGGCTTGCAAGTTGTGGAAGGCGCAGAACGGTCAGCTGCCCTTGGATGACTCGGGCTAGTCTCTGCCGCACTTGGTGTCTGGTTCTGCCGCGAGCACGGCTGCTCCCTTGCGCTTCATGTCCTTGTCCTTGGTCTTTTTCTCCTCTGGTCTGCAGGAGGGAGCTCGAGGATGGAGAGGTGCCCCTCCTCAGCTCTTGCACACTTGGTTGCGATGTTGAACAGCTCTAGGGTCGTGCACAGCTCTTCGTGGATGGCAAGCTCCTCCTTCATCTTGACGTCGCGGACACCGTCGGAGAACGCTAAGATGATGGCCTTGTCGGTCACCTTGGGGATTTTGATGTGTGCGCTGTTGAAGCGCTGAATGTACTTCTGCAGTGTATCTCCTGGTTGTTGCTTGATGCGGCGTAGGTCACCCGCAACCGGGGGGCGGTCGCGAGTGCCCTGGAAGTTGGCGATGAAGCGGTTGCGCATTTCGTCCCAGGAGGAAATTGATCCTGGAGGCAGGTTCAGGAGCCAGGAGTGGGGGCCATCCTTGAGAGCCATGGGAAACCAATTTGCCATGACTTTCTCATCGTCATTGGCCGCCTCGATGCTCAGCTTGTAGAGCTGCAGGAACTCCGCGGGATCGGGGGTGACGTCATAGCGAGGGGGCAAATCTGGCTTGAACTTGCTCGGCCAGGCGACGCTACGCAGCTCGCGAGTGAAGATGCGGCAGCCGGCCGTCGTCACCGGGGCCTGCCTTGGAGGTGGAGCTTGGCCTTGGCGCCCGAGCACCACTACGGCCAGCGGCGCGGGGTGTTGCCGCAGCAAACGATACTGGCGCGGTGGAGCGAGGAGTGGTGGAGCGTTCACTTGCGGTCGAGCGACTTCCTAGCAGCTTCTTTCTTCACGCGCGGGCGCCGGACATGGTGGGTCGCGCCGCGGAGCCGCGTGCCTTGGCGCTAGGGCGCCGTCTTGGGCAGAGGTGGCGGAGGTGCTTCTTGAGCTGCGTCGCCCGTGGCTGGTGGGGGGCGAGGCAGAGAGTGGGACGGCGTAGGGGAGCCTCCTACGGCACGGACAAGCTCGGCGATGTGGTCAAGCTAGTCCTCATAGAGGTCATCAACCGTGCGGTAGCGCAGGAGCTCGTGCGCCATGAGAAGCGCGGCCCGTGCGTCTGTGGGTATGCGACGAGCGTGAGATGACGAACCAGCGGGAGTCAGCGATGGAGTGGCGGTGCGGCCATCCTGCCACACTGAGGGGTGCAGCGAGGATGCTTGCTGCTTGTTCCCCGCCGGGCCGGTGGTGGCGTTGGCGGCAGGCGACGGGGTGGACCGCTGACAGGGGCTGTCTGAACGACGCGGGTGGTGAGGGCAGCCCGGCGCTTGGCACGGGCGTGACGTGTGTCCTCCATGGAGACGATGGAGCGACGAGATGCGGAGCGATCGAAAGGAAGCTTCGGCGCACCCCTACCTCGCACTCCAAATGTCAGATCATGGGTTCCGGCAAAACCCTTAAGGTTCGAACACTGCGGTGCGCGCGAAGATCCCCCCCCCTATCGATTCGCATCCTAACTTAGTCTAGATCTCATGAACTAACTCAACAAACTCGCAACACAAAGAACACGAGATTTATACTGGTTTGGGCCACCATTGTGGTGTAATACCCTACTCCAGTGTGGTGGTGGTGGATTGCCTCTTGGGCTAACAGTACAAAGGGAAGAACAGCCTCCTCAGGTTGTGGTGTTTTTGTGCTTGGTGCACTTCTGGGCTGAGGATGATGTTCGATTCTCCACGCCTATGGTGGTGGCTAGTCCTATTCATAGAGGCCATGGTCCTCTCCCCAAATATTGAGCAGGAAGGGAGCCAACAACGACCAATTTGAAAGGGGACAGCTAGTACAAGCTATCCTAACAAAAGGTGGTCTTTGCCTGCCAAAGGCTCTAGTGGTGATGCCACCCTGGGCTCCATGGCGACCTCCGTCTTGCCGTCCTTCTGGTCTTGGTCTCATTGCACCAATATGGAAACCTTTGCTTGATGCCTCCGTACTCCGCGCTTGCGCTTGCCCCCTTAGCACCAAAGAGGAAATAAGGACGCTGCACGCGCTGGCGCCCGCCTGGTCTCGATCGCCATGGCTTACGTCACGAGAACCTCGCAAGGTTTGCCCGACCTTGAACTCTCCGCCCCTCACAAGCCGGCCTGCTGAGACTGCTCCTGAGGAGGTCTTGTGTCGTCCGCCTCGCGAGGCTTGGCCCCTCGCGAGGGTCTTGATTCCTTGTTGATGAAGATGGGCCATACAGGCCTGCTAGCAAAGCCACGCCACGGGCTGCAGGCACACATGTCTGGGGACCCCCATTCCCAGAACACCGACATCCACTTCCGGCCACTTTGTGAACTTGTCGATTGCAACGTACAAGTACTCAAATCCCCCGACATCATGGGAAAAGGGGCCCAGTATGTCGAGCCCCCAGACCGAGAATGGCCAGGAAAGAGGGATTGTTTGGAGCGCTTGAGTTGTTTGATGAAGCTTCTTCGAATGGAACTGACACGCTTCACACTTGGTTACTAGTGTCGTTGCATCCTGGAGGGTAGTGGGCCAGAAGAAACCTTGTTGGAATGCCTTGCCGGCAAGGGCCCTCCATCCTATGTGGGAGCCACATATGCCTCCGTGTATCTCTTCCAACAACTCCAATCCTTCCTCCCAGGGAATGCACTTCAATTTCACACCGTTTGGTCTTTTTCTGTACAGGACGTCATCGACGAACTGATGCATGGCAGACCGACGGGCTACTTTCTTCGGTTCTTCCTGCTCCTCAGGGAGTTCCCCTGTTTGGAGGAATCAGACGGTATGTTGTGCCCATGCCGGAGCCTGAGGCTTGACGGCAAGTACTAAAGGCACTTCCTCTTCCATGGGAGCAGATGTCTCTACAGCTAGGACTTGACGCCCCGCCGGAGTCGGTTGCCCCATGGCTGGCTCAGTGTCCACGGCGACATCCTTGCCAGCAGCTCCTGGGAGCTCGGCGGGAAAGTACTTGCCGGGGCCTGATTTCCTTCGCTTGTTCTGCTCTGTTGATGGTTCAACGGATGGTTGAGTCAGCCGAAGCACAAAAGTACCTAGTTCCACAGGTAGTTTGAAGGCGGCGCGCTTCGACAGGCAGTCGGTGATGTCGGTCTCCACTAGGGTACATGCTCCGCCAGTATATTGTCAAAGCACTCGTCGAACTTCCTTACCTCATCTGCGTAGGCCTCCATCAATGGGCTTTGATAATCTTTGTTGACTTGCCTGGCGACAAGCTGTGAATCACCCCTGACGATGAGCTTCTTAATCCCGAGGTCTGCCGCGATCCTGAGACCGGCAAGCAAACCCTCGTTTTCAGCAGTGTTGTTCCTGGACATCTCCCTGGGAAAGTGCATCTGGATTACATACTTGAGGTGCTCTCGGTGGGTGTGATGAGCAGCACACCAGCATCAGCGCCTTGCAGCGAGAAAGCCCCGTCAAAGTACATAATCTAGTTGCGACTTGCCTCCTTGTCGGGGAGGGTGGTCTCATGTATCTCTTCGTCGGGCGTTGAGGTCCACTCGGCAATGAACTCTGCCAAGACTCTTATCTAGATTGTCGAAGTACTTTCAAACTTCAAACCAAAGCTCGACAGCTCCACAGCCCACTTCACAATCCTCCCGGTGGCGTCTGGGTTATGCAATATCCGTTGCAATGGGAGGCGGGTGACGATGGTGATCTCGTGTGCTTGGAAATAATGGCACAGCTTCCTCGAGGCCATAAGGAGGCTGAAGAGCAATTTCCGCACACCGGAGTACCTTGATCTAGCACCCTGCAAGAGGGAGCTGACAAAGTAAACCAGGTGATGCATCATTTTCTTCTTCTTCAGCACTTCATCTGGTTGCGCAGACCCTGTCCCACCAGCGTCAGACCCTGCTGGGGGCCTTGCCTTGTCGACATCAGGCCCTGTCAGGGGGAGCTTTGGCTTGCCATCCGTTTGTCTTGCCATTGTCACTGCCTCTTCGTCGACCTCCCTCTGCGCCACTAGTGCGGCATTGACCACTCGATTTATCGCCAGATATAGCAGCAATGGCTCTTATGGTTTGGGCGCAACCACTATCGGTGTAGAGGAGAGGTATTTCTTCAAATCCTGCAGCGCTGCTTCGGCCTCTGGGGTCCATTCCATTGGGCCCGATTTTTTCAAGATTTTGAAAAAGGGAAGGGCACGCTCAGCAGACCTGGAGATGAATCTGCTCATGGCGGCAATGCAACCAGTGAGCCGACACACATCCTTGATCCGCTTGGGCGCCTTAATCTACTCAATAGCCTTGATCTTGTCTGGATTCGCCGCGATCTCATGCTGTGAGACAAACAGCCCGAGAAGTTTGCCGGATGGAACACCGAAGACACACTTCTCAGGGTTCAACTTGAGGTTGATCTTGCGCATATTCGCAAACGTCTCTTCCAAATCTTGTACAAGTATCGCCCTGTCTTTGGTTTTGACCACTATGTCATCCATATAAGCTTCCATATTTCTATGTAGCTAGGGCTCAAAACCAATCTGGATTGCCCTTGCAAACGTCGAGCCAGCATGGGGTGATGAACGTTGTCTTCTCTTCACCTTCTCTTGTCATGAAGATCTAGTGGTACCCTGAGTAGGCGTCAAGGAATGATAACAGATCACACCCGGCCGTGGAGTCAACAATCTGGTCAATGTGCGGCAACGGGAAAGGGCCCTTGGGACAAGCCTTATTGATATCTGTGTAGTCAATACACAACCTCCACTTCCCATTTGCCTTGCGAATCACCACCGGATTGGCCAACCACGTCAGATGGATTACTCCTCTCACCAAGCCTGTCGCTTCCAACTTCCTGATCTCCTCCGTCATGAACTCCTTTCGTTCCAAAGCTTGCTTCCTAACCTTCTGCTTGACAGGTCGCGCATGAGGACAGACACCAAGATGGTGCTCAATCACCTCCCTGGGAACGCCGGGGATGTCAAATGCTTGCCATGCAAACACATCGACATTCGCCCGCAGGAAGGTGACGAGCGCGCTTTCCTATTTTCTATCTAGGGTGGAGCTTATGGTGAAAGCCCCTCACGTGCCATCCTCCTCGATGGACACCCTCTTGGTCTTTGGTGGCACGTCTCTGGATTTCTTGCCCTTGTTGGTGGAGCTCGCTGGCACGTCCTCAACGGGAGCACAACACTCCGAAGAGGTGCGCTTGCCAGAGTGGGTGCGAGAGGTCTTGCTGGTCTTCTTCCCTGCCGGGGCTCCAGTGGCAGGAGCGAGTGCCTCAGCGGCAGTAACTGCAACTGCTTCCTAGTAGAGTTGGTCGGCGCAGATCAGTGCGTCCTTCTTGTCGGAGGGGACGGTGATGATGGTCATCGGCCCCGGCATCTTCAGCGTGTTGTAGGCATAATGCGACGCCGCCATGAACTTGGCTAGTGTCGGGCGGCCGAGGATCCCATTGTAGGGCAAGGTGATCTCGACTACATCGAAAACAATCCTCTCCGTCATGTAGTTTAACTCGCCTCCAAGCGTCACGGGCAGCGTGACCTTACCCTTCGGCTGACTCCTCCCTGGGTTGACCCCTTGAAACGTGCCCATCTCTCCGAGGTCTCCATCCGAAATCTGCAGCCTTTTGGTCACAACGGGCGAGATCAAGTTTAGACCAGCCCTGCCGTCAACTAGCATCTTCGTCACCTTGAGGTTGCGTATTGTTGGCGAGACCAACAACGGCAAACACCCGACCATAGTTGTGCGATTAGGGTGGTCCCTGGCATCAAAAATGATAGGCGTGCTGGACCACTTCAGTGGCCTCTGAGCATCGAGTGATGGTTCCGCTGCTGTGATCTCACGCGCCCACTGCTTGAGCTGGCGGTGAGAAGTGTGCAGCGAGGTGCCACCGTCGACGCACATGGCCTCCGTAGCCTTCTGGAACTCGTGCTGACCAGACTCGTCATCTTCATCATGATCATCATCTCCTTGCTTCTTGTCACGGCCCCGAGCGGGCCTCTCTTGTTGGTTATCCTTTCCGCGGTGACCTCCTTGGCCGCCACGCTTCTTGCTAGACCCCTCGGCACCATCCTAGCCCTTCTCCTTGTCCCGCCTCTCATACTCGGATTTTTGCTTCTCAGCAAGCAGCTCGACTTGCCGGCAGTTCTGGAGGTCGTGGCCCTCGGTGCGGTGGATCTTGCAAAATTGCTTGTCAGAACCTCCTGGCTTGTTGGCAGCCGCCAAGGCCCGGCAAGTGGCGCACCCGGAAATTTCCTTGCCGGGGTCGTCTACCTTGGCCTTCTTGGCAGCACCGGTGTCCTCGGATCCCTCGACGGCAAGCACGGTATTGCCCTTGCGCTTCTTGTTGCGGCGCCGGCCCTTCTTCGTCGGGGTGGCTGTGTCTTCGTTTGTGGAGTCGGTTTCCGCACCGGCGTCCTCGCCGGGGTACTTCCTCCCCTCTTCAGCTCGAGCGCACCTATCAGCCAGAACATAAAGTTCGGCCACATCTTGGACCTTGTTAATCGCGAGCTCTTCACGCATCTTGCGGTTGCGCACATTCTAATCGAATGCGCTGATCACTGCGGTAGGATGAACATCTAGGATGTTGTATTGCACCCGGCTGAACCTTTGTATGTACTTGCGCAGGGTTTCACCTTCCTTCTGGGGGATGATATGCAAATCGCTTGCCTGGCCATGAGCTTGGTGGCCTCTGGTAAAGGCGCCAAAAAACTCATGGCACAAGTCCGACCAAGAAGAAATGGAATCCGCTGGCAAGTGCATCAACCATGACATGACATTGGGTTTGAGTGCCAAAGGGAAGTAATTGGCAACCACCTTGTCGTTGCGGGCTCCAGCAGCTTGCATCGTGATGGTGTAGATGCTGAGGAACTCTGAAGGGTGGGTCTTGCTATTGTACTTCTCGCCAACGTCAGGCTTGAACGTGCGGTGGGAGGGCCACTGGAACTGCCGCAGCTCACGGGTAAAGGCTGGGCAACCCACCTCGTAGGGTAGGTCGCTAGAGCCCCCCGGTGCTGGGTGGTCCATAGTGGGCCCCGCCCGCCTATCTGACTGGTGGTGTGCATCGCGCCAGGGCTCGATGGTGGTTCGAGCGTCTTCACGGGCTCGCTCCCGAAGAACTTGGCGCTGATCGCGGTGGGTCTGTGGGTCGGACAACGCTATGGAAATGTTATCACAAGCGTCGTCACGATGGATCGACACCCACGGTGGCTGGCGTGGAGGAGGGGAGTGCACCATGGCTGCAGCAGCCCTGATCCTTCCTTCACTCGCATGCGGCGGCTCGACGGAGCGCCGGCCTGAGGGCCTGGCTGGTCGTGGCTCATCTTTGTTGGCCACACCGACGAGGCTTCAGATGGTGGCTCTCCACTCGTCGAGCTTTTCTACAGCAGGAGGGAAGTCGAGGAGCAACTACGCGCGTGCCAAAGCTTCTGCTGGCGTGGGTGGTGGCGAAAGCTGCGTGGACCGTGATGCGCTCCGACTTCTAACCACGTTAGAAGGAGCTCTATCACGGCCTGGCGGCTGTACGCCATTTTCGCCAGCGCCTCGGCGCGCGTGCTGGCCTTCTACGTCCCGCGAATGATACGCAGGACTCATCCCACGATGGTGCCCAGGGTCACCAGCATGGGGACGCTGCTCATCACGCACAACCTGGGAAGAGCGCGTCGGGGGTGCCGGCATAGGCGCCTCGGAAGTCGCCGCGCCGCCCCTGGGTGGCACGATGTCGCCCCTGGAGGGCCCCGCGCCGCCTGCGGGGGCCTGGCTCCGTCTTTGGATTTGGTGGCTTGTGGCCCGTCGTCTCGCGCACGAACGACACCGCTCGCCAGGCTTTGGCTGCCAGAGCGATGTGGGTGTTCGCAAGCCGCGCCTCAGCTTCCATCCGCGACCGCCCCACCACTCGCCCGTACTAGGACGGGCCGTTCGGCCCCCGATGAACCGATCGTTGTGATCGTCTTCTTCTTGGGAGCCATGGCGATCAAGAACTGCTAAACTAACTGCTAGACCGGATTTTCACAACTACGCACCCCCTACCTGGCGCGTCAGAGATGTCGGTAGGAAACTACACCTATGGAGTCACTAGGATCCCTTCTATGGTTGGCGAGCGCGGGTTGTGCAAAGAGCGGGTCTGGCGGTCAGCATGCTGATACATCTCCGTCGTATCTACTTTTCCAAACACTTTTGCCCTTGTTTTGGACTCTAACTTCTATGATTTGAATGGAACTAACCTGGACTGACCCTGTTTTCAGTAGAATTGCCATGATGTTGTTTTATGTGCAGAAAACAAAAGTTCTTGGAATGACCTGAAACTTCACGGAATGTCTTACAATAAATAATAAAAAATCCTCGCCAAAGATGAAGACTAGGGGCCCACACCCTTATCACGAGGGTGGGGGCGCCCCCCTAGGGCGCGCCCCCCTACCTCGTGGGCCCCCTGGAGACCCCCCGACTCCAACTCCAACTCTATATAACTGCTTTCAGGGAGAAAAAAATAGGAGAGAAGATTTCATCGCATTTTATGATACGGAGCCGCTGCCAAGCCCTAAAACCTCTCGGGAGGGCTGATCTGGAGTCCGTTTGGGGCTCCGGAGAGGGGGATTCATCGCCGTCGTCATCATCAACCATCCTCCATCACCAATTTCATGATGATCACCGCCGTGCGTGAGTAATTCCATCGTAGGCTTGCTGGACGGTGATGGGTTGGATGAGATTTATCATGTAATCGAGTTAGTTTTGTTAGGGTTTGATCCCTAGTATCCACTATGTTCTGAGATTGATGTTGTTATGACTTTGCTATGCTTAATGCTTGTCACTAGGGCCCGAGTGCCATGATTTCAGATCTGAACCTATTATGTTTTCATCAATATATGAGAGTTCTTGATCCTATCTTGCAAGTCTATAGTCACCTATTATGTGTTATGATCCGTTAACCCTGAAGTGACAATAATCGGGATACTTACCGGTGATGACCGTAGTTTGAGGAGTTCATGTATTCACTATGTGCTAATGCTTTGTTCCGGTTCTCTATTAAAAGGAGGCCTTAATATCCCTTAGTTTCCATTAGGACCCTGCTGCCACGGGAGGGTAGGACAAAAGATGTCATGCAAGTTCTTTTCCATAAGCATGTATGACTATATTCGGAATACATGCCTACATTACATTGACGAATTGGAGCTAGTTCTGTGTCACCCTATGTTATGATTGTTACATGATGAACCACATCTAGCATAATTATCCATCATTGATCCAATGCCTACGAGCTTTCCATATACTGGTTTACGCTTATTTACTTTCCCGTTGCTATTGTTACAATCACTACAAAATACCAAAAATATTACTTTGCTTTCATTACTACTTTGTTACCATTACCATCACTATCATATTACTTTTCTACTAAACACTCTGCTGCAGATACTAAGTTTCCAGGTGTGGTTGAATTGACAACTCAGCTGCTAATACTTGAGAATATTCTTTGGCCCCCCTTGTGTCGAATCAATAAATTTGGGTTGAATACTTTACCCTCGAAAGCTGTTGCGATCCCCTATACTTGTGGGTTATCAAGACTAATTTCTAGCGCCATTGCCGGGGAGCATAGCTCTGTTCTTTGAGTCTCTTGGGGTTTATATCTACTAGGCACTATGAAGAACTTGAAAGAACCAAGATTTATTCCTCAACTACGAGGGGAGGTAAGGAACTGCCGTCTAGCTCTGCACTTGATTCACCTTCTGTTATGAGTAAGCTTGCGACACCTAAACCTGCTTCTGCTATTCGTTCTGATATATCACATGTTATTGATGATGCTACTTCAGCTATACATGATACTTATGATGAAACTACCTCTATGTCTGATACTACTATGCCACTTAGTGATTTTCTCGAGGAACGACTTGCTAGGGATAGAGAGATTGAAAATATTGAATCTGATTATGATGATGAAAGTGATGATGAAGAATCACTTATTATTCCTGAGGGTTATTTATTTGATCAAGATGCTTCTTTAGCTATTTTAGCTTGCAAAGATAGATATGAACTCAAAAGCTAAATGGAATAAGCAATCTCTAAATGCTAGGATGAAACCTGACCCTGCTTTTGCTACTTCACCTATCTTTGTTACTGATAAGGATTATGAATTCTCTATTGATCCTGATATAATTATTTGGTTGAATCTGATCCTTTTCATGGCTATGAATCTGAAACTGTTGTGGCACATCTTACTAAATTAAATGATATAGCCACCATGTTCACTAATGATGAGAGATCTTGCTACTTTTATATCCTTAAAATATTTCCGTTCTCATTAAAGGGTGATGCTAAGATATGGTTTAATTCTCTTGATCCTGGTTGTGTGCGTAGTCCCCAGTATATGATTTATTACTTCTCTGCTAAATATTTCCCCGCTCATAAGAAACAAGCTGCTTTAAAGGAAATATACAACTTTGTGCAAATTAAATAAGAGAGTCTCCCACGAGCTTGGGGGAGGCTTCTCAAGTTACTTAATGCTTTTCCTGATCATCCTCTTAAGAAAAATGAAATACTTCATATCTTTTATAATGGACCAGCCGATGCTTCTAGAGATTACCTGGATAGTTGTGTTGGTTCTCTTTTCAGGGAAAGAACACCGGATGAAGCTGAAATCTTATTGAATAATATGTTGACAAATGAAAATAATTGGGCACCTCCTGAGCCAACTCCTGCTCCAATTATTGATCCTATTCCTAAACCAACTCTGAAGAAGAGGGGTAATCTATTTCTCAGTCCTGAAGATATGCTAGAGGCAAAGAAATCTATGAAAGAAAAAGGTATTAAAGTTGAAGATGTTAAGAATTTACCTCCTATTGAAGAAATACATGGTCTTGATTTACCACCTATTGAAGAAACATATTATCTCAATCATTTATTTATTGAAGAGCCTCCACACCTCGATAACCCGACACAGGTAGTAAAGGTAACTTCTCTCTATAGATATGATTAAGCTGAAATCCCTCCTGCTAAAATTGCTAGTCAATGCTTGGATGAGTTTGACAATTTTATGTTTAAGCAAGAAGACTACAATGCTTATTTTGGTAGACAATTAAAACAAGATTCCAATATGATTAAATACTTGGGTGATTATATGGCTAATATTAGAGGTGAACTTAAACTTGTTAGCAAACATGCTTCTATGGTTACCACTCAAGTAGAACAAGTACTTAAGGCTCAAAAGGAATTGCTCGATGAGATGAATAGTAAGAAAAATAATTATGCTGTTAAAGTGGCTACTAGAACTGGTAGAATGACTCAGGAACCTTTGTATCCTGAAGGCCACCCTAAGAGAATTGAGCAAGATTCTCAGAGAAATAAAATTGATGCACCTAGTTCTTCTAAAAGGAAGAAAAAGTAAAATGATAGAACTGTGCAAACTTCTAGTGAACCTATTGCTGAACCACCTGATAATCCAAATGATATCTCTATGTCTGATGCTGAAACACAATCTGGCGATGAACATGAACCTAATGAAAATGTTAATGATGATGTTCATAATAATTCTCAACCTAGTAATGATAATGATGTAGAAATTGAACCTGCTGTTGATCTTGATAACCCACAATCAAAGAATCAACGTTATGATAAGAAAGATTTTGTTGCTAGGAAACATGGTAAAGAAAGAGAGCCTAGGGTTCAGAAACCCATGCCTTTTCCTCCCAAACCATCCAAGAAAAAGGATGATGGGGATTTTGAGCGCTTTGCTAAAATGATTAGACCTATCTTTTTGCGTATGCAATTAACTGATATACTCAAAACCAATCCTTATGCTAAGTACAAGAAAGATATTATTACAAATAAGAGAAAGATACCTAAAGCTGAAATTTCCACCATGCTTGCTAATTATACTTTTAAGGGTGGAATACCAAAGAAACTTGGAGATCCCGGAGTACCTACTATACCATGCTCCATTAAAAGAAACTATGTTAAAACTGCTTTATGTGATCTTGGAGCCGGTGTTAGTGTTATGCCTCTCTCTTTATATCGTAGACTTGACTTGAATAAGTTGACACCTACTGAAATATCTTTGCAAATGGCTGATAAATCAACTGCTATACCTGGCGGTATTTGTGAGGATGTGCCTGTTGTGGTTGCAAACGTTACTATTTTAATGGACTTTGTTATTCTTGATATTCCCGAGGATGATAGTATGTCTATTATTCTTGGAAGACCTTTTCTTAATACTGCAGGGCTGTTATTGATTGCAACAAAGGCAATTTCACTTTTCATGTTAATGGTAATGAGCATACGGTACACTTTCCGAGGAAAAAACCTCAAGTTCATAGTATCAATTCTATCGGAAAAATTCCATCGATTATATTTGGAGGTTTTGAATTTCCTCTTCCCATTGAGGTAACCTAGTGTTATTCGAAATTTCTCCGGTTTCATGTTAATCGGAATGAGTTCGTTAACAAGACTTGATCAACCTTGTTAGTGGATTCCTTTTGATGAGCATGAGATGGATGAAACTAGAAGCACAACCTTTTGTACCCTCTCTATACTTTCTGTTATTTAGTTGAAATAAAGTAAAAATAAATAATTTTCTGACTGTTATCTGATTATCCGTGCAATATAAAAATACCTCAAAAATAAAAGTTCTCCAAATGCCCTGAAAATTAAATATGATCTTTTCTAGAATATTTGAGGATTTATGGAACAAAGAACACACCAGGGGGGCCAACCACCTTGCCACGAGGGTGGAGGGCGCGCCCACCCCCTAGGGCGCGCCCCCTGCCTCATGGGCTCACGGTGGCCCTCCTTCACTTATTCCTGCACCCATCCTCTTATTCTTCCTCCCACAAACACGAAAACCCAACTCAAGCACGAGTTCCAGGCCTCTTTGCTACCATTTTCGATCTCCTTGCTCAAAGCACCTCCCACAAAACTGCTTGAGGAGATTGTTCCTTGGTATGTGACTCCTCCATTGGTCCAATTAGTTTTTGTTCTAGTGCTTTATTCATTGCAAATTTTTGCTGCTTAGGTGACCCTGTTCTTGAGCTTGCATGTCAAATTTATATGGTCAAAAGTAGTTTTGATGCATGATATAGGCCCTAGGCACTTGTAGGAGGAGTTGCTATCAATATTATTGAGTTCGGTTTACTTTTATTTTGAAGTTACTAAAAATTTCAGAATTTTTCAGAAAATGATGAGGAGATTATTGAGGGGAGCCAAAGCTCGAAGGAAAAGGCACCGAAGCCTAAGTATAATTTGTCGTGCACCGCGGAGATTCGGGCGTGTGAATGGCCTTCTGATGATTTCTTGAGGGCAACCGGTATCTATGAAGATTTTCATGAATTGGCTCATAATGCAGGCCTCACCGCTTTCCTCCACGACCAATGCGATCAGTATCTCTTACTCACAAATACCTTTGTGCAAAACTTCCATTTCCATTCTAGGAACTCGCCACCCACGGTGGAGTTTCATTTATATGATGAGCATAAGGAGATGTCACTTTATGATTTTTATTGGATTTGTTTAATCCCTTTTGAGGGCAAGACAGAAGAACCACATCATGATGATGTGGAGGGGTTTATTGATACTATCACTGTAGGAGAAACTAGGAAGGTTTCCGATGCACGAATCACTAGCATACATTTTCCTGTTTTACGTTACTTTGCATTATTTGCTAGTCGTTGCTTAATTGGACGCGGAAACTGTGGAAACCTTAGCATCCCTGATATAATTATTCTGCTCCACGATTTATACAGTGATAACACTTTTAGTATCGGTGGCATTATTGCTAGACGGTTAAGTATGAACCGTGCCAAAGGCCCCATCTTTGGAGGCATCTATGACTCACGCCTAGCTGCACATTTTAACATACCTATTAGGCATGCTGAGAATGAAAAAAGATGCTACCCCATGTTTATCTAGATTATAAAAGTATGGTAGCACATGATTTTATTGTTAAGAATATGGCAGGAGAGCTTAAATATCAATTGTTCTTTAACAAACATCATCCTGAGACTATTACCCTGTCTGCTCCTTCTTTGTTTGATTTGACTGTAGGCATGTACCTTGTTCCGTTGACGGCTATCCACGCCTACTGGAACCCTGCACCAGCCGAGGAGCCAGAACTGGAACCACAATTTGATCCTTCATGACAGTCTAACTATCAGTGGGATCCGGAGATGATTGCCAGCCAGTGGCAATCGAAGCCTTCTTCTTCCTCATCACAGTATGACCCCAACAACTATTATTATGGATATCCGCCACGCTTGGCGTGGCCATAGACCAACTTAGTCCAAAAGCCTAACCTTGGGGGAGTACGTATTTCCCACCGACATTACATTTATGTTCACACACACTCATTGCTAGATGTCGGTGTTCATACTTTTTCATTGTATCATCCATGCTAGTTTATTTCCTTTTATGCTTTCTTCTTGTGTGTTTAATAAACCTTAAGAAAAACCAAAAAAATTAGTAGTAATTTACTTTCCATGCTTGTAGTAGTAATTAAAAAGAAAACCCAAAAATATTTCCCGTTCTTCTTTTGCTTGTTGGGAGCTTTCCCGTGTAAATAGTTTTATTTCTTTTCTTTTCTTTGGGGGTCAGTAGGAGAAGACCATGATTAAATTGTTGAAGTGGCTCTTATATGCATTATTGTTTATCTGACAAAAGAGCCCATATTGCTTTGTCTTCTCCTGTTTATTGAATGCTCGCAGATTCCAGCTTAGTCCAATGCACGTGCACTCTTATTATTATTCACATCGTTCGGTCATGCAAGTGAAAGGCAATTATGATGATATATGATGGACTAACTGAGATGAGAAAAGCGGGTATGAACTCGACCTCTTTTGTTTTTGTAAATATGATGAGTTCATCGTTCTTGATTCAGCTTGTTATGAATAAACATGTTTGCAATGACAATTAGAGATCATAGTTACTTGTGCCATGCTTGATTAGCTATGAGTTATAATGGTTTACCTTGCGTGCCAACATGCTATTAAAATGGTTATGATGTGGTATGATAGGGTGGTATCCTCCTTTGAATGATTTAAGTGACTTGACTTGGCACATGTTCATGCATGCAGTTGAAATAAATCAACATAGCCTTCACGATATTTATGTTCATGGTGTATTATATCCTACTCATGCTTTCATCCAATGTTTATTAATTTTAATGCATGTACATGGCTGTTGTCGCTCTCTAGTTGGTCGCTTCCCAGTCTTTTGCTAGCCTTCACCTGTACTAAGCGGGAATACTGCTTGTGCATCCAATCCCTTAAACCCCAAAGTTATTCCAGATGAGTCCACTATACCTTCCTATATGCGGTATCTACCTGTCGTTCCAAGTAAATTTGTATGTGCCAAACTCTAAATCTTCAATTAATCATCCTATTTTGTATGCTCGAATAGCTCATGTATCAACTAGGGTTGCATGTATCTTCCATGTTAGGCGGGTTATTCTCAAGAGGAGTGGACTCCGCTCCTCACTCACGAGATAAATGGCTGGTCACCGGGATGCCCAGTCCCATGCTTTAAGCAAACTAAATCAAAATAATTGCAAACAAAACTCCCCCTGGGACCTGATGTATGTTGGAGGCACTCATTGTTTCGAGCAAGCCATGGATTGATGTTTGTTGGTGAAGGGGGAGTATAAACTTTACCATTCTGTTTGGGAACCGCCTATAATGTGTGTAGCATGGAAGATATCGCCATCTCTTGGTTGTTATGTTGACAATGAAAGTATACCGCTCAAAATATTATTCACCTCTATTTCAAAACCGAGCTCTGGCACCTCTACAAATCCCTTCTTCCCTCTGCAAAGGTCCTATCTATTTACTTTTATGTTGAGTCATCACCCTCTTATTAAAAAGCACTAGTTGGAGAGCGCATCTGTCATTTGCATTCATTGTTGTTAGTTTACATTGGGTGTGACTATGATTGGATCTCTTTTACCATGAATTACAATGTCTAGTCAGTCATTGGTCTTTAAAGGTGCTCTGCATTTATGTTTTGCGGTCTCAGAAAGTACTAGCGAGATACCATCTTGTTATATAATATTATGATTGTTTTGAGAAAGTGTTGTTATCCGAGATTTATTATTATGGCTTGCTAGTTGATTATGCTATTGATATGGGTAATTATGAGACCTGAGAATTATTGCAAATGTGGTTAGTTATAATGTTTGCTGAAAACTTGAATGCTAGCTTGACATATTTATAACAACAAGAGCAAACAGAGTTTGTAAAAGTTTTTCTTTATTTCTTTTAGTTTGTCAACTAAATTGCTTGAGGACAAGCAAGGGTTTAAGCTTGGGGGAGTTGATATGTCTCCGTCGTATCTACTTTTCCAAACACGTTTGCCCTTGTTTTGGACTCTAACTTGTATGATTTGAATGGAACTAACCCGGACTGACGCTGTTTTCAGCAGAATTGCCATGATGTTGTTTTATGTGCAGAAAACAAAAGTTCTCGGAATGACCTGAAACTTCACAGAATGTCTTACAATAAATAATAAAAAATCCTCGCCAAAAATGAAGACCACGGGGCCCTCACCCTTCTCACGAAGGTGGGGGGCGCCCCCCCCCCTAGGGCGCGCCCCCCTACCTCGTGGCCCCCCTGGAGTCCCCACGACTCCAACTCCAACTCTATATAACTGCTTTCGGGGAGAAAGAATAGGAGAGAAGATTTCATCGCGTTTTATGATACGGAGCCGCCGCCAAGCCTAAAACCTCTCGGGAGGGCTGATCTGGAGTCCATTAGGGGCTCCAGAGAGGGGGATTCGTCGTCGTCGTCATCATCAACCATCCTCCATCACCAATTTCATGATGCTCACCGCCGTGCGTGAGTAATTCCATCATAGGCTTGCTGGACGGTGATGGGTTGGATGAGATTTATCATGTAATTGAGTTAGTTTTGTTAGGGTTTGATCCCTAGTATCCACTATGTTCTGAGATTGATGTTGCTATGACTAATGCTTGTCACTAGGGCCCGAGTGCCATGATTTCAGATCTGAACCTATTATGTTTTCATCAATATATGAGAGTTCTTGATCCTATCTTGCAAGTTTATAGTCACCTATTATGTGTTATGATCCGTTAACCCCGAAGTGACAATAATCGGGATACTTACCGGTCATGACCGTAGTTTGAGGAGTTCATGTATTCACTATGTGCTAATGCTTTGTTCCGGTTCTCTATTAAAAGGAGGCCTTAATATCCCTTAGTTTCCATTAGGACCCCGCTGCCACGGGAGGGAAGGACAAAAGATGTCATGCAGGTTCTTTTCCATAAGCACGTATGACTATATTCGGAATACATGCCTACATTACATTGACGAATTGGAGCTAGTTCTGTGTCACCCTATGTTATGACTATTACATGATGAACCACATCTGGCATAATTATCCATCATTGATCCAATGCCTACGAGCTTTCCATATACTGGTTTACGCTTATTTACTTTCCCGTTGCTATTGTTATAATCACTACAAAATAACAAAAATGTTACTTTGCTTTCATTACTCTTTTGTTACCATTACCATCACTATCATATTACTTTGCTACTAAACACTCTGCTGCAGATACTAAGTTTCCAGGTGTGGTTGAATTGACAACTCAACTACTAATACTCGAGAATATTCTTTGGCTCCCCTTGTGTCGAATCAATAAATTTGGGTTGAATACTTTACCCTTGAAAGTTGTGGTGTATATTTGAGTGTTCTTGTGTTCTTGAACTAGCTGCGGTGTCTATCTAGTCCAAAAGATCCGAATCCCTCTCAAGTATGCCTCGGGACTCCTTCTATAGACAAAAGGGGTCGCCATAGTGGCACACATGAGGTGGAAAGGTGTATAGGGGCTGACGTGCCCTGGCATCGTCGGACAAACGCATTTAATATGCTGCTGACGTGCCCCTCTTGCTTTATTGCGGACGACAAAGAAGCTCGTCCCAGCTATCGTCGCATCGCCTGGCTCCGATGCGCGTCCAAGCTGACGAGGCGTTGTAGCTCCACGTTGGTGTAACACCCCGTATGTAACTTGCAATATTTGTATTCCAACTCTTGCCATTTCCGGCACTAAGTTATAATATTTCCTCGTTGTCGGGTTTTTGTCTTCGTGTTGCTTTTGTCTTTGTCATGTATCTCATATCATGTCATCATGTCCATCGCATTTGCATACGTGTTCGTCTCATGCATCCGAGCATTTTCCCCATTGTCCGTTTTGCATTTCGGCGCTCCTATGTCCTCCGGTGTCGCTTTCTACCTCTTTTGGTGTGCGGGTAATAAACGTTCTCGGATTGGACCGAGACTTGCCAAGCGGCCTTGGTTCACTACCGGTAGACCGCCTGTCAAGTTTCATGCCATTTGGACTTCGTTTGATACTCCAACGGTTAACCGAGGAACTGAAAAGGCCTCGTGTGTGTTGCAGCCCAACACCCCTCCAAAATGGCCCAAAACCCACCTAAACCTCCTCCATCATCTAGGTCGTTCGATCACGATCGCGTGGCCGCAAACCGCGCTCAATTTGGAGCCTCCTAGCTCCTCCTATGTATAAATAGGCACTCCTCCCCGAAATTTCGGATCATTCCAACCCTAAACCTAGCTACCTCGTCCCTCAGCGCGCCGGACACGTCCGGGCGCGTTGGACACACCTCGCCGCCGCCACTCACCTCCTTCCATGTGGCCCGGCCGCCTCCTCCCACCGTGCGGCCCGCCGGAGCCCATCGCCCCCCCGGCCCGAAGCCGTCGCCGCCGTGATCCCTCCGCCCCGCCGCCCAGGCCTCCCGCGCCCTCGAGCGCCGCCGCCTGCCGCTCGGCACCGCACCTCGCCGCCACCGCTTCCTCGCCCAGTCACCGCCGCCCTGTCCTTGCCGCCTCGCCGCCCGACCTCCGTGTCGTCCCCGACTTCGGTCACCGCCCTCCGACGCCCCGACGAGTCCGGCCACCGCGGGGCGTCTCCGGCGAGCACTGTTCCGGTGACCTCGGTTTCCGTGCTGCCCGATCCGGATCCAGATCTTGAAACCCTAACGTTTGACCTAATTTTGCCCCATTTTAGTAATTTTTGCATATTTTCATCATGTCATAACTCATCATCTGTGGCTCCATTTTGGGCGTGTAGCATATCAAATTGTTCGCCTCGACGAGTACTTCATTTCATTATATTGCACCTTGTTCATTTGAGCTCATATTGATGCCCTAAATGCTGTTGAAAGAGTGCTAGTTTATATTAGTTTCAGATTCTTATCAGTAATTGGACTTTTGTCATTTTTTCCATGATTAATGTGTGCCTCCTATGAACTTGAGCCCTACATGTGTTTTGAAGTATGCCATGCCATCTTTACAGGGGTGTATGGCATGTATTTTTGTGATCTCTGTGGTGACTAGCACAAGCATGCAGAGTAGCTCTCGTAATGTTGCTGATTTCAGGGACTTAGAATTCTTCTAAGTCTTTGTCTTGTCAATATTTTTATGCCATGTATTCATGTTGCTACAGAGTGATCCATGCCTCTTTTGAGCATGATCAGTAAGGATGTTTTGTAGATATTGTGGTGCTCTATCCATCCATGTCTTTATTTGCAATTATGGAGCACCCTAGCTTGACTCAATCGAGCTCTACTTTTGCTATAAAATTTTCCTGGTAGAATGTTTACGTGTTAAGCATTTTTGCCGAGGTTGTTGTAGTTGATCCATGCATGATATGAGGTTGTTCTTGCCATGCTTAGCTTCTATTCCATGTCTACTTGCTGGGTGTATGCTTAGTTTGTTATGCAATGCCTTGTGGTGAGTGCATCGAGCTCGTAAACATGCCTACTTGATATCTGTTTTGCCATGTTCCAGTTTTCTACTAAGTCTGAATCTGTTAATGATAATTGCTATGTTCACATGGTTGCCATTGTGTTTTCTGATCCCTTTTGGCTTATGGTCAGTAAGGGAATTTTGTTGTATGCTTTTAGTAGCTTCATGCCATGCCTTGCTTTGCCATGATATATTCATGTAGCATGTTGTTATCTTGCTCTAAACATTGCTTCGTGATGTTAAATTCCTGACATGTTGTTATTTTCACTAAGTCTGTAACCTGATATCTTTTGCACTTTTGCCATGCTTGTTTGAACCTGCTATTGAGTGAATTAGCCATATCTCAATGTTCATATTTTATCAAGCATCTTGAGTGGATCCCTGCCATGTATTTTGTTGCTATGTTAGAGTGCAGTAGCTTGTTGTTCTTGATGCATTTAGATGGCCTTGTGCTGTTAATCGCAGATCAGTGTCATATTTGTTTTGCTTGCCATTTGCAAATCGTGCATCCGATTCCGGTGATCTTTATATCGATTTCGAAAGAAATCAACTCCTCTTTCCAGTGGCACTCTTGGATATCCAAGTTGAGGCCAAGTTCAATCTTTCCTTTCAGAAACATGCATATGCATTGCATATCGCATCCCGCATATCATGCCATGTATTACATCATGTTGTTTGTGCATTGCACGTGGTTGATTGTGTATCCCTTTGCTTGTGTTCTTGATTTGGGTAGAGCCAGGAGAAGAGTACGTGATCGAGGAGCCCATTGAGTATGCTTACGAGGATCAAGCTAACGTCAACTTAGAGAACTTTGCAGGCAAGATGACCATACCCTCGAAATCACTTCTATCTTTGCTTGCTAGATGCTCGCTCTTTTGCTATGCCTATGCTACGATACCTACCACTTGCTTATCATGCCTCCCATATCGCCATGTCAAACCTCTAACCCACCTTGTCCTAGCGAACCGTTGTTTGTCTATGTTACCGCTTTGCTCAGCCCCTCTTATAGTGTTGCTAGTTGCAGGTGAAGATTGGAGTTTGTTCCTTGTTGGAACATGTTTATTGTTGGGACATCATTATTATATCTTGTTTATCTTAATGCATCTATAAACTTGGTAAAGGGTGGGAGGCTCGGCCTTATGCCTGGTGTTTTGTTCCACTCTTGCCGCCCTAGTTTCCGTCATACCGGTGTTATGTTCCTTGATTTTGCGTTCCTTACACGGTTGGGTTATAATGTGAACCCCTTAACAGTTCGCCTTGAATAAAACTCCTCCAGCAAGGCCCAACCTTGGTTTTACCATTTGCCACCTAGCCTCTTTTCCCTTGGGTTTCCGGAGCCCAAGGGTCATCTTTATTTTAAACTCCCGGGCCAGTGCTCCTCTGAGTGTTGGTCCAAAACAGAGCCACTTGCAGCGCCACCTCGGGGAAACTTGAGGGTTGGTTTTAGTTGTACGTAGTGTTCATCCGGTGTGCCTTGAGAACGAGATATGTGCAGCTCCTATCGAGATTTGTCGGCACAGGGGGTGGTCTTGCTGGACTTGTTTTACCATTGTCGAGATGTCTTGTAACCGGGATTCCGAGTCTGATCGGGTTGTCTTGGGAGAAGGAATATCCTTCATTGACCGTGAGAGCTTGTGATGGGCTAAGTTGGGACACCCCTGCAGGGATTTGATCTTTCGAAAGTCGTGCCCATGGTTATGGGCAGATGGGAATTTGTTAATTTCCGGTTGTAGAAAACCCAAACTTAACTTAATTAAAATGAATCAATAGAGTGTGTGGCCGTGATGGTCTCTTTTCGGCGGAGTCCGGGAAGAGAACACGGTCTCGAGTTATGCTTGAACGTAGGTTGTTCTAGGATCACTTCTTGATCATAGTTTCTCGATCGTGCCTTGCCTTTCTCTTCTCGCTCTCTTTTGCGTATGTTAGCCACCATATATGCTAGTGCTTGCTGCAGCTCCTCCTCATACCTTTTACCCTTCCTGTAAGCTTAAATAGTTTTGATCGCGAGGGTGTGAGATTGCTGAGTCCCTGTGACTCATAGATTACTTCAAAACCAGATGCAGCGACCGATGATACCGCTCCAAGAGATTCGACTGAGCTCAAGTGGGAGTTCAATGAGTACTCAGGACGATACTACCTTTCCTTTCTAGACGATCAGTAGTGGTGCCCAGTTGGGGCGATTGGGGACTTTGTTGCATTTGGGGTTGTTCTTTATTTTGGTTCCATAGTCGGACCTTGATTGTATCTGGATGAATGTAATGATATTTATGCTATTGTGTGACGTGGCGAGTGTAAGCCAACTATGTACCTCTTTTCCTTATTCATTACATGGGTTGTGTGAATATTACCCCACTTGCGACATTGCTTACAATGCGGTTATGCCTCTAAGTCGTGCTTCGACACATGGGAGATATAGCCGCATCGTGGGCGTTACAGTTGGCTGGTTGCTGGACTGGTGCGGTGGTGGAGCTTTCACAAAGATCTGCATGCCACCACGCAGGTGCTTGCTGAGTTGGTGTGGAGGCCGCGCACTACCACACAGATGCCTGCTCAGCTGGTCGAGCTAGCAGCTGCGTGGGAGCGGCAGTGGAGTCTTGTCAGGTGTGGGACTAGCTGTGGCCCCGCAGGTGTCTTCGACAAGGGCCCTGCCGGGGGCCCGGCAAGGGTCTTGCCGCGACACCGCAGTCTTCCTCGGCAAGGATCTTGCCGGGGGTCTCGTGGACTTCCTTGGAAAGATCTCGCCAAGGATCGTCGTCTTCTGGTTCTCGCCTGGTCTTGCATATTTAGGATCTCTACAAAGATCTTCATGCCACCACGGAGGTGCCTCCCGATCCTTGGTTCCAATGTAGTTGATGGTGTTGGAAACCCTTGGGCTCAAGGGTGGCGTGCTTCGCTGGCGTTAGGAAAGTTGCCCTCGCAAGGATCTTGCCGAGGCTGCGGAAGCCACCCCGGCAAGGGTCTTGCCAGGGGAGTCCACCTCGACCTCTTGCTCTCTTTGTGCCTCTGGTCTTAGCGTTGCTTTGGTCGTCTTGTGTTCCGGCTTCCCTCCTCTGCCCTGCTTAGTGTGGCCATGGGCGTGGCTCTGACTTCCCGTGCACAAGTAAAGGGGTGCAAAAGGAGAGCCCCTACTTTTGTACACCGATAGTTTCAATAGAGGCTTCTCTCAAGATAGCAAATAATACGGTGGGTGAACAAATTACTGTCGAGCAATTGATAGAAAAGCGCAAAGTTATGACGATATCTAAGGCAATGATGATGAATATAGACACCACGTCCATGTCAAGTAGACCGAAACGATTCTACATCTACTACTATTACTCCACAATCGACCGCTATCCAGCATGCATCTAGAGTATTAAGTTCATAAAGAACGGGGTAACGTATTAGGCAAGATGACATTATGTAGAAGAATTAACTGAAGCAATACGATGAAAACCCCATCTTTTTATCCTCGATGGCAACAATACAATACGTGCCTTACTACCCCTACTATCACTGGGAAAGGACACCGCAAGATTGAACCCAAAGCTAAGCACTTCTCCCATTGCAAGAAAAACCAATCTAGTTGGCCAAACCATATTGATAGTTCGAAGAGAATTACAAAGATATCAAATCATGCATAAAAGAATTCAGAGAAGATTCAAATAATTTTCATAGATAAGCTGATCATTGTTGGCATTCTTGGAACGGGGGCACCCAGACTTTCCTGCTCGCGGCCCACGGCATGGCACCATCGATGTCCTGGTATGGCCCACCTTCAGCATCAACAACACAAGACCCTCGCGAGGGGCCAAGCCTCGCGAGGTGGACGACGCCAAGACCTCCAGATGTAGCAGCCTCCTTAGGATGGTTCCTGAGGAGCGGAGACTTCTATGCAAGCCCTCACCTCGTGAGGTTTGGATAACGCAAGCCATGACAACCAAGGCCAGGCGGGCGCCAGCGGGCGTAGTACATCAGTTTCCTCTTTGGTGCTAAAGAAGCAAGCGCAGGCGCGGAGTCCCGAGGCATCAACCAAAGGTTTCCATTCCTATGCAACAAGGCCAAGACCGCCACGACGGTAGGACAGAGGTCATCGTCGAGCCCACCACGGTGTCACAACCAGAGACTTTGCAGGTGAAGACTTCCTTTTGTCGGGACAAGATGTACTAGTTGTCTCCCTTCGAATTTGGCCATTGTGTGATCCTTTCCTGCCTTCGCTTTGAGGGAAGAGGACCAAGGCCACTATAAGTATAGCCTAGCCACCACCTTAGATGGGAGGACAACGAGGACGACGACGACGAGGTAGGGACGGACGGATCATTCAAACAATCCTCTTCCTCACCAGCACAAGAACACGCCTCCCGAGGTTGTTCTCCCACTATACTAGTTCATCCTCAGCCCACCTCGAGGCTAATCCACCACAAAGCAGGAGTAGGGTATTACACTACAAGGTGGCCCGAACCTGGGTAAACTACCTTGTTCCATTTCCTTCCAGTTCGTCGAGCTAGACTGCGAGATCGACGAGTAGGTAGACTGAGGAGGTTGAGTTCTTCACACGCACCCCATTGTTCGAATCTATCAAGGGTCTCCGGAGCCCTGAATCCGACATTTGGCGCGCCAGGTAGGGGTGCGTCCAAGCCTCTCTTCCTATGGTCGATTTGCCACCATTTCGCCGTTCCCATGGCTGATGCTCATCAAGTTTGTCCTGAGCGACGGGTCGCCCTCGCCGCATGCATCGCACGGAGGGCGCCTGCAGGCGAAGGCGCACCCCTCCGTTCCCCATCGCCTGCGGCCAACACCGCCACCGGCCCTGTGTGGCGTGATGGGGGAAACGCCACTCTATCGCTGACCCCGGCGGCCGCTTCATCGTCCCATGGCGACCGAGGGCCGGCGAACCCGCGGGCTGCGTTGCTCATGGCACGTGAGCTCCTATGCTATCGCCCGGCCAACGACCTCTACAAGGACTGGCTGGACCGCATCGTCGAGCTCGTCAGCACTGCGGGAGAGGCCCCTGCGGCATCCCGCTTGATGCCTCCTCCGCCGCCTCTCGCGGGCGACGTGGCCCACGGCGAGCCTCCTCCACCTCCCAGGCAAGACATTGTCCCCGAGCCAAGGCGTGAGGCCCCACGGCGCGACCCGCTGCACAAGGCGCCGTCGCACGATGAAGAAAGCTGCCAGGTGGTGCAGTGGCCCCATGGAGAGGCGCGTGCACTCCCAGCACCGCCACATCAAGACCGCGTGCTGCCCGAGGAGGTGGTGCGCGAGCGCCAAGATCAGGCTCCACCTCCATGACGGGCCCCGGTGAGTGCGGCAGGCTGTCGCGCGTTCACCTCGGAGCTGTGCCGCGTCGTTTGGCCATGAAAGTTCAAGCCGGACCTGCCTCCACGCTACGACAGCACCCCTGACCCTGCCGAGTTCCTGCAGCTCTATGAGTTGAGCATTGAGGTGGCCAACAGCGACGAAAAGGTCACGGCAAACTGGTTTCCCATGGCCCTCAAGGATGGCGCACGCGCGTGGCTCCTGAACCTCCCCGCAAGATCAATCTCCTACTGGGACGAAACATGAGGGCGCTTCATCAACAACTTCCAGGGTACCCGTAACCATACCCCCGCCGTGTGGGCGACCTGCGGCGCATCATGCAACAGCCAGGGGAGACCTTGCATAAATGCATCCAGCGCTTCCCCAACGTTCGCCTCAAGATTCCCAAGGTGTCGGGCGAAGCCATCATTTCAGTGTTCACTGATGGCGTCCGCGACGTCAAGATGAGGAAAGAGCTCGCCATACACGAGGACCTGTGCTCGACTCTGGAGATGTTCAACATGGCAACCAAATGCGCAAGAGCTGACGAAGATAGCCTCTCCCTCCTTGAGCTTCCGGAGGCCGGACTAGAAGACAAGAAGGACAAGGCCAAGGACGTGAAGCGCAAGGGTCCAGCTGTGCTCGCGGCCGAACCTGAGCTGAAGCGCGGCTGCGACCACCCGGAGTCATCCAAGGGCTGCAGCCCGTTCTGCGTCTTCCACGATGTGCACAGCCACAACACCAATGAATGCCAAGAGCTCAGGGCCGTCCGCGACTGGCGCCTCGGTCGTCGCTCCGAGCGCAACGGCCGGGGGTACGGCCGTGGAGGAGGCCGAGGCGGAGGACGATGGGACAACCGCGACCCCGCAAGGACTGGAGTGATCAGCCTCATGAGGACCGCTGGCAAGGCCACTCTCGCGAGGGCCCCTGGAGGGATTAGTCTTGTGAGGACCGACCTCAGGGCAATGTTGGCCTTCCTCCGCTGCCACCACCGCCAAGAAGGAACGAGGACCACCACCAAGATGACGGGGCTAGGGGCTTCCAAGAGCCTCGTGCCATTAATTGCATCCTGGGCGGCGCTCAGGCCCCTGCCTCCCATCGCATCTTCAAGCAGTTCCCTCACGAGGTGAACGCGGCCCTCCCCAAGCTTGAGGCGACGCGTCCGCTCAGGTGGTCCAAGTACGCCATCACCTTCGACTCTACTGACCAGCTCAAATGCACGGCCGCTGCTGACTGCTGGCAACTAGAACTACGTCGGTATTTCCCCGGAGAGGGAGGGATGATGTAGCACAGTGACGGTAGAGTATTTCCCTTAGTTATGAAACCAAGGTAACGAACCAGTAGGAGAACCAAGCAACACAACATAAGCAGCACCTACACACAAATAACAACACCTTGCAACCCGAACTGTTAAAGGGGTTGTCAATCCCTTTCGGGTAACGGCGCCAGAAATTGGCAAGTTGACGGGAGAAAGGTTGTAATAGATTGGATAAATAGATCGCAAATAAAATAAAGTGCACCAAAGTATTTTTTGTTTAATAGATCTGAAAATAAAAGCAAGGAAAAAGTAGATCGCAAAGGCAAATATATGAGAAATAAGACCCGGGGGCCGTAGGTTTCACTAGTGGCTTCTCTCAAGAAAAATAGCAAACGGTGGGTAAACAAATTACTGTTGGGCAATTGATAGAACTTCAAATAATTATGACGATATCCAGGCAATGATCATTACATAGGCATCCATCCAAGATTAGTAGAGCGACTCCTGCCTGCATCTACTACTATTACTCCACACATTGACCGCTATCCAGCATGCATCTAGTGTATTAAGTTCATCGAAAAACGGAGTAATGCAGTAAGAATGATGACATGATGTAGACAAGATCCGTTTGTCTATATGGTGGTAGATATATATCTCATCTTTTTATCCTTGGTAGCAACAATACATACGTGTCGGTTCCCTTTTTGTCACTGGGATCAAGCACCGTAAGATCGAACCCACTACTGGGCACCTCTTCCCATTGCAATATAAATAGATTGAGTTGGCCAGAGAAAACCCAAATGTCGGAGAAGAAATATGAGTCTATAAGATATCACGCATAAAAGAGATCAAAGAAACTCAAATACTTTCATGGATATAAAAACATAGATCTGATCATAAACTCAAAGTTCATTGATCCCAACAAACACACCGCAAAAGAGTTACATCATATGGATCTCCAAGAGACCATTGTATTGAGGATCAAGAGAGAGAGAGAGAGATGAAGCCATCTAGCTACTAACTACGAACCCGAAGATCTACAAAGAATTACTCACGCATCATCGGAGAGGCACCAATGGAAGTGGTGAACCCCTCCATGATAGTGTCTAGGTTGGATCTGGTGTTTCTGGAATCTGCGGCGGCTGGATGAATATTTCGTCGACTCCCCTAGGGTTTTGGAATATTTGGGTATTTATAGAGAAAAGAGGCGGTCCGGGGGGCACCTGAGGTGGGCACAACCCACCGGGGCGCTCTAGGGCCTCCTAGCGCGCCCTGGTGGCTTGTGCCCCCCTCGGGGCACCCCCTAGGTGCAACCAGGGCCCATATGCTTCCTTTTGGCCCATAAAAAATCAACGTAAAGTTTCGTGCCATTTGGACACCGTTTGATATTGATTTCCTGCGATGTAAAAAACATGGAAAAATAGGAACTGGCACCGGGCACTATGTCAATAGGTTAGTACCAAAAAATGATATAAAATGACTATTAAATGATTGTAAAACATCCAAGATTGATAACAAAACAGCATGGAATAATCAAAAATTATAGATACGTTGGAGACGTATCAGCATCCCCAAGCTTAACTCCTACTCGTCCTCGAGTAGGTAAGTGATAAAAACTGAATTTTTGATGTGGAGTGTTGTTCATCAAGTCATATCATATTCTTTTCTTTATTGCATGGACATTTGGACTTATATGTGACTCGAAGCAATAGTCTACTTTTGACATAATAATTTAGATACTCAAGCATATCAACAAGCAACCATGTCTTTCAAAATATCAACACTAAAATAAGTTATCCCTAGCCCATCATGCTCAAACATTGATCCATTCATGAAACACACTCGAATATTAACTACACCCAATACTTGAGCATGATCATATTGCCTCCTAGTTGGTGCATAATGTAAAAGAAAGTCCCTTCACAGAGGGAAGTAGGGATTGGTAGAGGTGCCAGAGCTCAAAGCAAAAAAATTGAGATAAAAACATTTTGGGAGGTGTATCCATCCCACCAACAAAAACGACTTAGAGTTCCGAACACTTTCCATGATAGATATGCCATAGGCGGTTCCCAAACAGAAAATAATGTCTATTCCTTTTTCCACCATAACTTTCACTTTCCATGGCTAACCCTATCCACGGGTGCCCTCCATTACAACACTTTCCAAGGAATTTATTATTTGACAACATAAAGTAAATTCATTTTTGTTTTTGCATTTCGGGACTGGGCATACCTAATACCTTTGCCTTACTCTCGTGCAATGACAAGTGAATAAACACTCGTCTTGAGAATAACACATCAAGCATGGAAAATATTAGCCACCCCTCACCGCTCTGCGAGCGAAACAAACACACAAAGGAGAAGTTTATTTTGAAAATTAGATATGGCACATGCAAATTTGCTTAGAATGACAAAAGAATACCGCATATAGGTAGATATAGTTGACTCATGTTGCAAAAGTGGTTTAAAGGATTTTGGATGCACACGTCGAAGTCATACTTAGTGCAAAATGAAGGCTAGCAAAATATTGGGAAGCGACCAACCAAGAAACGAATAATCTCATAAGCAAGTATTAAGCATAATTAACACCGAATAATGCACCACAAGTAGGATATAATTTTCATTGCATGATTATTGACTTTTGTCCATGCATAGGGAATCACAAACCTTAACACCAGTATTCCTACTAAAGCATAATTACTCATCAACATAACTCACATATCACATCACCATATCCCAAAACTATTACTAAGAATCAAGTTTATTTTGTCCAATGATCTTCATGACATTTTCTTTACTTTATCCTTCTTGGATAGCTATCACTTTGGGACTAATTTTCATGAGTTGCTTTTCATAAGCTCAACCAAATATAAGTGAAGATCATCAGCATAACAATTTTTCTTTCTCTCAAAATAATTTAAGTGAAGGAAGAGAGAATTTCTTCAAAATTTTACTAACTCCCAAACAAATCTAAGTGAAGCAAGAAAGCATTTATTCAAAAATAATAAAGCACATCGTGCTCAAAAAGATATAAGTGAAGCACTAGAGCAAGTCCTAGCTCATAAAAGATTTAAGTGAAGCATAGAGAGCAATTCTAACAAGTCATGACATAATTTTGGCTCTCTCAAATAGGTGTCTCCAGCAAGGATTGATAACTTAAAACACAAAATAAAACAAGAAAAGACACATATCATACAAGACGCTCCAAGCAAAACACATATCATGTGACAAAGAAAAATATAGTCTCGAGTAAAATACCGATAGTTGTCGGAAGAAAGGGGGATGCCACTCGGGGGCATCCCCAAGCTTAGTTGGTTGCTCATTCTTGGATAATAGCTTGGGATTCCGTGGCATCCCCAAGCTTAGGATCTTACATCCTTCCTTCATCCATCGTAAGATAACCCAAAACTTGAAAACTTCAATCACACAAAACTCAACAAAGCCCTCGTGAGATCCGTTAGTATAAGAATAATAAACCACTACTATAAGTGTTGTATCAAACCGATTCATATTTTGTTTTGTATTATATCTACTGTATTCCAACTTTTGTATGCCAAAAACCCATCAAACAAAACCATAGAGCCATCAAAATAAGCACACAACACAAAGAAAACAGAATATGTCAAAACAGAACAGTCTGAAGCAATCTGACTATTTCGAATACTTCTGTAACTCAAAAAACTCTTAGAAATTAGGCCGACCTAAGAAATTTGTATATTGATCTACTGCAATTTGAATGGGTATTTTATCACTCTCTGGTGAAAATGAAAATTAATTTCGTGAGCGCAAACTTTTCTATTTTTCAACAAGATCAAACAACTATTGCCCAAGAAGATCCTAAAGGCTTTACTTGGCACAAACACTAATAAAAACATAAAAAGACACAATCATAACAGTAGCATAATTGTGCTAACACTCAAGAACAAAAAGCAAAAAAGCAAAAATAAATTTTATTCATTGGATTGCCTCCCAACAAGCGCTATAGTTTTACGCCCTTAGCTAGGCATAAAGCAAGGATCTAAGTTTTGTCATCTTTGGTTCTTGATCCATAATATGCCCTCATGATTGATTCATAAGGTGGCTTAATTCTAGTTCTAGGAAAGTGTTCCATACATTTCCTCAAAGGAAATTGGAACTTCATATTTCCTTCTTTCATATTAATCATGGCACCAATAGTGCGTAAAAACGGCATACCAAGAATAATTGGACAAGACGGATTGCGATGAATATCAAGAACAATAAAATCTATGGGCACATAATTCCTATTTGCAATAATAAGAACATCATTAATTCTTCCCATAGGCTTTTTAATAGTAGAATTCGCCAAGTGCAAATTCAAGGAACATTCTTCAAGATTGGTAAGACAAAGCACATCACATAAAGATTTCGGAATTGTGGAAACACTAGCATCCAAGTCACACAAAGAAAAACACTCATAATTTTTAATCTTGACTTTGATAGTAGGTTCCCATTCATCATACAATTTTCTAGGAATTGAAACTTCTAATTCCAATTTTTCTTCAACAACTTTCATCATAGCATCAACAATATGTTTAGTAAAAGCTTTATTTTGTTCATAAGCATGGGATGAATTTATCATGGATTGCAACAAAGAAATACAATCAATCAAAGAGCAACTATCATAATTAAAGTCTTTGTAATCCAAAATAGTGGGTGCATCACTAGCTAAAGTTTGAACCTCTCCAAACCCACTTTCATCAATTTTCTCAACAAGATTTTCACCCTCCGAAATATTGCGACGCCTTCTACCTAAAGTTGAATCTTCTCCAGTCCCTTTTTCATCATTCTTAACTTTACTAAATAAGGAATGGATACGTCTCCAACGTATCTATAATTTTTGATTGTTCCATGCTATTATATTATGAACCTTGGATGTTTTATATGCATATATATGCTATTTTATATGATTTTTGGGACTAACCTATTAACCTAGAGCCTAGTGCCAGTTTCTATTTTTTCCTTGTTTTTGAGTATCGCAGAAAAGGAAAACCAAAGGGAGTCCAATTGACCGGAAACTTCACGGAACTTATTTTTGGACCAGAAGAAGGCCATGGAGTAAAAGAGTTGGGCCAGAAGAATCCCGGGCTGCCCACGAGGGTAGGGGGCGCGCCAACCCCCCTGGGCGCGCCTCCCTACCTCGTGGACAGCCCGAAGACCCCCTGACTTGTTCTCGACGCCAAAACCTCTTATATATACAGAAACCCCTAGAGCATAACCTAGATCAGGTGTTCCGCCTCCGCAAGCCTCTATAGGCACCGAAAACCAATCTAGACTCATTCCGGCACCCTGCCAGAGGGGGGAATCCCTCTACGGTGGCCATCTTCATCATCCCGGCTCTCTCCATGACGAGGAGGGAGTAGTTCTCCCTCGGGGCTGAGGGTATGTACTAGTAGCTATGTGTTTGATCTCTCTCTCTCTCTCTCTCTCTCTCTCTCTCTCTCTCGTGTTCTTGACTCGGCACGATCTTGATGTATCGCGAGCTTTGCTATTATAGTTGGATCTTATGATGTTTCTCCCCCTCTACTCTCTTGTAATGGATTGAGTTTTCCCTTTGAAGTTATCTTATCGGATTGAGTCTTTAAGGATTTGAGAACACTTGATGTATGTCTTGCATGTGCTTATCCATGGTGACAATGGGATATCACGTGATCCACTTGATGTATGTTTTGGTGATCAACTTGCGAGTTTCGTGACCTCGTGAACTTATGCATAGGGGTTGGCACACATTTTCGTCTTGACTCTCCGGTAGAAACTTTGGGGAACTCTTTGAAGTTCTTTGTGTTGGTTGAATAGATGAATCTAAGATTGTGTGATGCATATCGTATAATCATGCCCACGGATACTTGAGGGGACATTGGAGTATCTAGGTGACATTAGGGTTTTGGTTGATTTGTGTCATAAGGTGTTATTCTAGTACGAACTCTATGATAGATCAAACGGAAAAAATAGCTTCATGTTATTTTACTACGGACTCTTGAATAGATCGGTCAGAAAGGATGACTTTGAGGTGGTTTCGTACCCTACAATAATCTCTTCGTTTGTTCTCTGCTATTAGTAACTTTGGAGTGACTCTTTGTTGCATGTTGAGGGATATTTATATGATCCAATTATGTTATTATTGTTGAGAGAACTTGCACTAGTCAAAGTATGAACCCTACGCCTTGTTTACTAGCATTGCAATACCGTTTATGCTCACTTTTACAACTTGCTACCTTGCTGTTTTTATATTTTCAGATTACAAAAACCTATATCTACGATCCATATTGTACTTGTATCACTATCTCTTCGCCGAACTAGTGCACCCATACAATTTACCATTGTATTGGGTGTGGTGGGGACACAAGAGACTCTTTGTTATTTGGTTGCAGGGTTGTTTAAGAGAGACCATCTTCATCCTATGCCCCCCATGGATTGATAAACCTTAGGTCATCCACATGAGGGAAATTTGCTACTGTCCTACAAACCACTACACTTGGAGGCCCAACAACGTCTACAAGAAGAAGGTTGTGTAGTAGACATCAAGCTCTTTTCTGGTGCCGTTGCTAGGGAGGTGAGTGCTTGAAGGTATATCTTTAGATCTTGCAATCGAATCTTTTTGTTTCTTGTTTTATCACTAGTTTTATTTATAAAATAAAATTATAAAAATGGAATTGGGGATGCCTCATATGCTTCATCTTTTTAATATCTTTCAAATAAGGATTCCTATAATTGTGCCGAAGTGTTAGAAGAAGAATGCATTAGAATGTTTGGCACTAAATCTTTGTATGATGAGCATGATTGCAATGTTGTTAGTATGAACTGTTTGAATATCCATGATACTATTAATGATTGCACTAGTCATGATGAAAATGTCTCTTATAAGCATGTAAAATTTTGTGGTGTGCATAGAGTTTCAAGTACACACCAAATAGGGAAGATAGACTTTGCAAGAGGCATAAGTATTTAGAAACTAAATGGTTGCAAGAAAGGCTAGATGTTTGTGCTGAAAATTTAAATTTTCTTAGCCATCCTTGTGAACTTTGCAATGAACATGGTCATTTAAATATCCAATGCAAATTGTTTCATGATCGAATCGTGTCAAAAATTGTGACGACTTGATTTCCCTTGCGCATCATAATGAACTTAGTTTGCTTCTGGGTTATGAAGAGATGAAATGTATAATTAAGGATATTCCAGAATTTGCCTTCGATAATGTTTTTGATTTTGATCTAGAGGAAATTTATATGTATTGTGCGGTGAATTGCATTGAAAATCCTTATATTGCCAATTACATAAAGACAAGAAAGAAAATAGAAGATGAAGAGAATACTAATGAAAGGGAAGAGACTTCCCAATATCCTCCTATTATTTCTTATGATGAATCAGGTAACGAGGAGGAGCCTTCTATTCAACCAATCTCATTAATAACGAGCTCCAAAAAGAGGATTAAACCCACACATGATGTGAAGAAGAAAAAGAAAAGACGGAGAAGAAAAGGTAATAAGGTATTCCTCCTGAATGATGTTGCTCCTATTACTCATTGTGATGATGATAATTGTTACATTATTGGTGCTATCCACACTATTAAAGATGAGAGTGATTATGCTTATGATATGAAAAGGCCCAAGCTTGGGGATGCTATATTTGATGAGAATGACATGTTTCAGAATGTATTTGCTGCAATTAATATTTGTCCCAAGCTTGGGGATGCTATGATTGATGAAGATGATATTTTTTGTCCCCCAAGTTTTGATGAGCAAATTTATTTTGATGATAACATGCCTCCTATTTATGATGATTATATTGATGAAACTGGGTTTGGAAGAGTGTCAACTTTAGGAAGTAATGATCCCACTATTTTGGAGGGTGCTGAATCTTATCGTGACAATTATGAAAGTGGATTTGGAGAGGTCATGACTTTATTTAGTAATGATTCCACTATCTTGGAAGAGGTTTCAATCGATTATGATGAGAACAAAGTTGCTACTTATGATAATTATTGTGATGATACTTATGCTATAAAAAGTAGTGATGATTATATTTATAAAACTTGTCATGATTATGATTACCCTTTTTCTGAATTTTATTCTTTTAATGTGGAAACAATTTATAGTATTCGAGTTTCTTATGATACTCCCACTATTCTGAATGAGAAGAATTTTGCTTATGTGGAGAATAGTAAATTTTCTATGCTTGTAGATCATGAAAAGAATGCTTTATGTGATAGTTATATTTTTGAATTCATTCATGATGCTACTGAAAATTATTATTAGGGAGGAATATATGCTTGTAGGAATTGCAATAATATCAAGTTTCCTCTCTATGTGCTTAAAGTTTTGAAGTCTTGCTTGCTTTACCTTCCTATGCAAGTTGATTCTTGTTCCCATAAATTGTTTGCTCACAAAATCCCTATGCATAGAAAGTGTGTTAGACTTAAATGTGCTAGTCATATTCTTCATGATGCTCTCTTTATGTTTCAATTATTATCTTTTTATGTGAGCATCATTGAAATCATCATGCCTATCTAGGGGCATTAAACATAAGCGCTTATTGGGAGGCAACCCAATTTTATTTTTGTTCATTGCTTTTTGCTCCTGCTTAGTAATAAATAATTCATATAGCTTCTTTTTAGATGTGGTTTTATGTTTTAATTAGTGTTTGTGCCAAGTAGAAGCTTTGGGAAGACTTGGGTGAAGTCTTTGTGATCTTGCTATAAAAAACAGAAACTTTAGCGCTCACGAGATTAGCTACCATTTTTTACTAGAGAGTGCGATTAGGTTGATTCTTTTTGAAGATGATCAATGGACAAATTCTTCACGTCCACCAATTTATTTCAGAATTTGTTGAGTTCAGAAGTATACGTTTGATTGAGATTACTACAGACTGTTCTGTTTTTGACAGATTCTGTTTTCTATGTGTTGTTTGCTTATTTTGATGAATCTATTAGTAGTATCGGAGGGTTTGAACCATAGAGAAGTTGTAATACATTAGATATTACACCAATATGAATTTAGAATGAGTTCACAACAGTACCAAAAGTGGTGATTTATTTTCTTATACTAATGGAGCTTACGAGTTTTCTGTTAAGTTTTGTGTTGTGAAGTTTTCAAGTTTTGGGTAAAGATTCGATGGACTATGGAATAAGGAGTGGCAAGAGCCTAAGCTTGGGGATGACCAAGGCACCCCAAGGTAATATTCAAGGACAACCAAGAGCCTAAGCTTGGGGATGTAGCGACCTGACCCAAAATCGGTCAAATCTCTGTGTCTGTACCATCCCAAGATCATGCTGGTACTCACAGTACATCGATAAAGTAATCAAAGTTCAATCACACCTGAATTTTATTACACGATTCTCATATAGAGTCTTTATTACAAGGGAATAAATTCGGCTCAAGGCCAACTCATGAGAAATAAACTACTAATGCTGCGGAAGCGTCGAAGGTAAAGCGAGTCCATCCGACTCCAAAGGGCAATCGCCAAGCGCGGAGCGTAGCCTCACTCCTGATCGGAATATACCTCTGCAACATAAGACGTTGCAGCCATGTAGGTCAGCTTTTGGAATAAGCTGGCAAGTCATGAAGAATAACAATAATAAAGTTACTACACTATATGCATTTTGGCTGTGGAGCTCTAAGTTTCATCATTTTGCGTAAAGCCAATTTTATCCTACTACAGTGGACTTGTTTGCAAATTACTACAAATTGTTGGTAGTTATTGAGATGGTTCCGCCAACCAATATCTCGTTCCCAAATTATTAAGTCATAAACCCCTCAAATTAATTCATTAGTTTCAGTGTTGAGAATTCCGAATACTTCCAAGTTCCAGAGGCTCAAATGTCCGTAACCGGGGACACGGCTAATCGATTAGATCTTTAAACTCTGCAGAGGTTTGCGCACTTTCCCCGCAAGAATCATTCCCTCCTTTTAAAGTCTTCGCACTTCATGGTGTTTGAAGACGGGACGAATGAAACAGGGTCTTCCGAAGAGTTCTTCTGGCTACTGCCGGTACCCATCCAATCCTACCGTTCTTCTACATCTCGTAGTACCGTCCAGCCAGCGTCACTACTAGGGTCAACCCAGCCAGAGCCCATAATGGCTTGCGGCTGCACAGGTAAGCTTCCGGTCATGGGGCATCCATCCTTCTCTTCGTGGCTGGGTGAAGCTTTCCGCAGGATGTCATGGCGCTTCTCCATGCATCCCGGCCACCACTGGGTGCTCCAGGGTGCCCGTCAACCGTCCTCCACCCAGTAGTGATTTTCCGAAGTCCTTCTTGATCATTGTAGTTCATGGGGTTGTCATCATCATTGACTCTCACATCTTGCTTATGAATTTCACTCAACCCAAAACCCGTCTACGAGCATAGCAAAATAAACTACTTCGTCCCGGGGTCATGGTAACAAGGGGATTGGTTCATCCTACCACATGATACTACTCAAGTTTAATGACTTCAAGATTTCACTACTGCATGCGTGGTGGGGTGGTGACAATTCTAATGCACAAAAACATAGGTATAGAAATAACATGATCAAGACTTGCCTTGCTGATGATCCTCGTAAGTTAAAGAGTCGTAGTAGCAAGCTTCGCACTCCGGAAACTCTACCGAGACAAACAATGAACACAATAAGCAAAACAATAGGATCACATAACACAACATAACAAAAGTAACCTAACACAACAAAGCAACCAAAACCAAATCCAAAGGAAAACTCAAAGAAAAAATCACTCAAAGTTTCCCTACTTCAAACCATAGCAAAAAAAATAGTTTTTATATAATAAAAATTCCTTAATATAACCTAATCATGGTTTTAAGTTAACTTAACAGAAAAGGTTTCACTAAGCAACTAGGAGCAAAAAGAATTAATTAAAAAGCTATTATAAAACTCATTTTAGGTCTAATCCAATTTCTATTAAGAAAATAATTTAAAAACTTTTATTAATTATAAATAAAAGTTCAACTATTAGGATGACAGAAACTAACCTAGAATAACTAATCACAAGTTAAAAATAAATTAATTTACTAATTAATTTAATAGGAAAACAGGAACTAGTTAATTAATTAGGATTAATAGGATTCTGCTTTAAACTAATTATTTATTAATCCTAAAATACCAAAGTTAATTTCTAGGGTTTGGCAATGACAAAATAAAGTTGGGTCAAAAGGAATCATGCAAAAATAATTTTTCTAACTAAAGTTATAGCAGATTTACTATTCTGACTAAAACTAAAATAAAGCCATTTTAATTATTTTTAACATAGCTAAATATATATTCTACAGAAACTATAGAAAATTTGCAATCCAACAAAAAAAGAATCATCTAAAAATATTAAACAGAATAAAAGATATACATTTTTGAAAACAGAAACTATTCGGCTAAAACAGAAAATTCAAACTAAAAAGAAAAAGGCCTAATGGGCCTATACTGTGCACTAGGCGTAACTTAGTCTAAACGGGCCTAGGTTTAAACTAAACGAACCGGCCTAAAAATAGAAACCTAAACTAAAACTAAACCGATCGGAACCGGCCGGTTTTATGAATAAAACCTAACCCTTCGGGGTTTCTAATCCTAGCCCTAGATCTAGGATCGGACGGGGGAGGGCGATGCCGGTGACTTACCGGACTCCGGCGACGGCGGCGGCGGCGGCGAGAGTGCGTCGGGGCGTCCGGGCGTCGGCGAGCTCCGGCGACTCGTCGGGGAGATGCGGACGAGGTCGGGGAGGGGTTCGGTGGTGTTGGGGGTGGTCGGGGAGGACTAGGGCGTCGGCGGCGAGTAAAATGGCGGCGGCGGCGGCTCGGGTTTCCGGCGAGCTCGTGAGGGAGAGGGAGAGGGGGTCCGGCGAGGCTAGGGGGGGAATGGGGTGCGGAGGGGCTAGGCTTTATAGCCTGGGGGTCCGGCGAGCTTCGGAAGGGGATCGGGGCGATCGGGGGATCCCGGATCCTTCGGGATCCGGTCGATCTCCGGCGAGGTCGTGGCGTGGGCGAGGGGTTGGGGAAGACGGGGCGGGTCCCACGGGTCAGCGAGAGGGAGAGAGGGGCGAGGGGGTCGGGTGGAGCTGGGCTGGCCTGGCTCGGCTGGCCTGTTGGCCGAGTGGGCCGGCTGGCTTGGGCCAGGCGGGGAGGGGAGGGGTGCGGCGCTGGCTGGGCCTGGGGTGGCCTGGCTGGCGCCCCGGGGGTTTTTCTTTATTTTTTTTTAAATAAAACAAAAACAAAAATAAAACATTATCTATAAATATTTTATATAGGGTATATATATACCAAAATGATCAGGGGAATATTCCCTTTCATTTGAACATTTTTCCAAAGGCAAAATCCAAACTTTATAAAAATCCATTTTTTTCAAATTCAAATAAAATTCAGATTTGAGTCCAAATCCTTTGGCATTGTTTCCTCTGATGTTTTTGGAGTGTCATGTTTGCTCCTCTCATACTTTTGATCAAGTATTTATCAGGCTTAGTTTTTGAAATGTTTCCCACATGCCAAAGTTTGAAATTCAAATTCAAAACTCAAAATTCTCTGAAACTTCAAATGGCATTCAATTCAAACAGGATGCATAGGATGCTTAGCTATAATTGTAAAACATTCCAAATAGGAAATTTGGGATGTTACAAACCTACCCACCTTAAGATGAATCTCGCCCTCGAGATTCGGGTTGGCTAGCAAATAGGTGCGGATGGTCTCGACGAAGATCTTCTTCGCGTTCCCAGGTGGCTTCTTCCTCGGTGTGGTGACTCCACAGCACCTTGCAAAACTTGATGACCTTGCTGCGGGTGACTCTGCTTGCAGTCTCGAGAATACGGACGGGTTTCTCCTTGTAAGTCAGATCACTATCAAGCTGTATGGCCTCTAGGGGCACTGTGTCTCTCAACGGAACATCGGCCATGTCGGCAGGACACTTCTTCAGCTGAGAAACATGGAAGACATCATGAACTCCGGACAATCCTTCCGGCAATTCCAACTTGTACGCAACCTCTCCACGACGTTCGAGGATTTTGTATGGGCCAATGAATCGGGGTGCTAACTTTCCTTTGACTCCAAACCTCTTGATCCCACGAAGTGGAGACACACGAAGATATGCTCGGTCTCCGACTTCGTAAGTTACCTCCTTGCGCTTACTGTCGGCATAACTCTTCTGTCGCGACTGTGCTATCTTGAGTCTGTCTCGAATCAGCTTGACTTTCTCTTCGGAATCCCTGATAAGGTCGGAACCGAAAAGTGATCGATCTCCAACACTATCCCACAGCAATGGTGTTCTGCACCTCCTTCCGTATAGAGCTTCGAAAGGGGCCATCTTCAAACTGGATTGATAACTGTTGTTGTACGAGAACTCTGCGTATGGCAAATTATCATCCCAGCTAGACCCATAGTCTAGCACGCAAGCTCTCAACATGTCCTCCAGAATCTGGTTGACTCTCTCGGTCTGTCCATCTGTCTGCGGATGAAAAGCTGTACTGAATTCCAGCCTTGTACCCAAAGTTTCATGCAACTGCTTCCAAAACTTTGAGGTAAACTGTGTTCCTCTATCAGACACGATTTTCCTCGGAACTCCATGCAGACATACGATCCTGGTCATGTATATCTTGGCCAACTTAGCACTGGTATAGGTAGTCTTCACGGGAATGAAGTGAGCTACCTTGGTCAAACGATCAACCACTACCCAGATGGAATCATAACCTGAACGGGTCCTGGGTAATCCTGTGATGAAATCCATACCAAGTTTCTCCCATTTCCAATCGGGAATCGGCAAAGGTTGAAGTAACCCTGCTGGCTTCTGATGTTCTGCCTTCACTCGTTGACAAACATCGCATACGGCTACATACTCGGCAATTTCCTTCTTCATACCTGTCCACCAGAAACTTTGCTTCAAATCCAGGTACATCTTGGTGTTGCCGGGGTGAATCGAGTACGGTGAATCATGAGCCTCCTGAAGAATTAGCTTCCTGAGTTCGGGATCATTGGGCACATAAATACGATCCTCAAACCATATAGTTCCGTGTTCATCCTTACGGAATCCTTTAGCTTTTCCTTCCTCCATCTTTTGCTTTATCTCATCAATTCCCTTGTCCGACTTCTGGGCTTCACGAATCCTTTCGGCCAAAGTGGACTGTACTTCCAGAGTTGCCACAAATCCTCTCGGAACTATCTCCAGTCGGAGATCTCTGAGGTCATCGACTAACTCCTGGGGTAATCCTCCTGCTGTAAGAGTATTCACATAACTCTTACGACTCAAAGCATCTGCTACAACATTAGCTTTACCGGGGTGGTAATGCAATCTCATGTCATAGTCCTTTATCAATTCTAGCCATCTCCTCTGCCTGAGATTCAATTCCTTCTGTGTGAAAATATACTTCAAGCTCTTGTGATCTGTGTAAACATCACAACGGTTTCCGATGAGGAAATGTCTCCAGGTCTTGAGTGCATGCACTACGGCTGCTAACTCCAAATCATGTGTGGCATAATTCAGCTCGTGTGGTCGTAGCTGTCTGGAGGTATAAGCTACAACTTTTCCTTCCTGCATGAGTACTCCTCCGAGTCCCTGACGAGAAGCGTCACAATATACCTGGTAATCCTTGTGTATGTCCGGCAAAATCAGTACTGGGGCTGTAACCAAACGTTTCTTCAATTCCTGAAAACTGGCTTCACAAGCCTCGGTCCAAACATACTTGGCTTCCTTCTTCAACAGCTCAGTCATGGGCTTGGCAATCTTCGAGAAATTCTCAATAAACCTCCGATAATATCCTGCGAGTCCGAGAAAACTGCGGATCTCCTTGACTGTGGTGGGTGACTGCCAATCGGTGACTGATACAACCTTGGTGGGGTCAACTGCTATTCCTTCTCCTGAAATAACATGTCCGAGGAATCCGACTTCCTTCAGCCAGAATTCACATTTACTGAACTTGGCATACAACTGATGTTCTCGAAGTTTCTCCAGAACTAGACGCAAATGTTCCTTATGCTCTTCCTCGCTCTTGGAGAAAATCAGTATATCATCGATGAACACCACGACAAACTTGTCCAGATATTCCATAAATACCTTGTTCATCAAATTCATGAAGTATGCAGGAGCATTAGTCAATCCAAACGACATGACGGTATACTCATATAAACCATACCTGGTAGTGAATGCTGTTTTGGGTATATCCTTTTCACGGATCTTCAACTGATGATACCCTGATCGAAGATCGATCTTGGAGAATACCTTGGCTCCAACTAGCTGATCAAATAGATCATTAATCATCGGTAGAGGGTACTTGTTCTTGATGGTCACGTCGTTCAACGAACGATAATCAACAACCATTCTCAAGGTTCCATCCTTCTTCTCTACCAAAAGAACTGGGGCTCCCCAAGGTGATGAGCTTGGCCGAATATATCCCTTCTCCAACAGCTCATTAATTTGGTTCTTGATCTCCTTCAAATCGTTCGGTGGCATCCGATAAGGTCTCTTGGATATTGGGGCTGTGCCGGGCAACAACTCGATCAGAAATTCAATGTCCCTGTCCGGTGGCATTCCTGGTAATTCCTCCGGAAACACATCGGGAAAGTCTTGCACTACTGGCACTTCCTCCTGAACAACTCCCGTGAGGGAATGCACCTGATTCTTCATCTGGCTATGCCTGGCTACATACTTGATCCTCTTCTGCTCCGGGGTGGTGAGCAGAATCGACTTGCGGGCACAGTCTATGTTCCCTTCAAACTTCGTCAACCAATCCATGCCTAGGATTACATCCAAGGTCTGGGTTTCCAACACTATGAGGTCTGCGGGAAATTTATGGTTCCCGATGTTGAGGGTTGCATGACAGCCTAAGCCTGCCATCATTTCTCCTCCTGCAGAACTGACGCGAAGGGGGCTTCTAAGGGTTTTAGTGGGCAACCCGTACTTTTCCACAACTACCCTTGATATGAATGAATGCGTTGCACCAGAATCAAAGAGTACCAATACTGAACGTGAATTCAATAAAAACTTACCAACCACAGTGTCTGGCTGATCATAGACGTCCTCCACGTCGATGTGATTCACCTGAGCACGAGGGAACGGATTGGGCTTCTTCGCTGAGCCTCCATTGCCATTTCCATTCCTCTGCTTGGCCTCCGGGCAGTCGGTGGCGTAGTGCCCTGTCTTCTGGCACTTGAAACAGGTGATGTGGCTCAGATCCTTCGGAGCCGGGGCAGAACGATGCTGATTGCCATTGCCTGACTTGTTGTCCTGGTGACGGTTGTTCCCATTTCCTCCATGGTTATGACCTCCATGGTTATGATGGGTGTGCCCTCCTGAGTATGGTGCATAACGGGGCTTCTGCTGAGCTCCGGAGTTGTGTTTCCCCTGGCTGTACTTCCGCTTGCGGCTTTCTATCTGCTGCTGCTTGCCTTCAAGAATGGTGGCCTTGTCTACCAGCTCCTGGTAGTTGTTGAAGGTAGCCACAATGAGCTGCATGCTCAGTTCATCATTGAGTCCCTCGAGGAACTTCTCCTGCTTGGCGGCATCTGTGGCCACATCATCAGGGGCATAGCGAGCAAGCTTGCTGAATTCATCCACGTACTGTGCCACAGTACGGTTCCCCTGGCGTAAGTTGCGGAACTCACGCTTCTTCAGACTCATGGCTCCAGCTGAGACATGAGCAGTGCGGAAGGCCTGCTGGAACTGATCCCATGTGATAGCACCAATGGGATAAGTGGCGGTGTAGTTCTCCCACCAAGAAGCTGCAGGTCCATCAAGTTGATGTGCGGCAAAGCGCACCTTCTCAGCATCAGTGCATCCAACGGTGACTAGCTCTCTTCCGACTTTGCGGAGCCAATCATCAGCCACAATTGGCTCAGTGCTACTAGAGAACACTGGCGGATTCAACCTCAGAAATCGAGTCAAGTTGTCCACAGTGGGTGGTGGCGGTGGATTGTTGGCGGTGTTGTTCTGATTCTGAATAAGGAGCTGCATCAGTGCATTCTGCTGCTGGAGCAGCTGGGTGAGCTCCGGCGGGAAACCAGTGTCACGTCTCGGAGGCATCTGGTGTTTTGGAGTGGATGAGAAATTAGAATAGAACAATGGTCTATGAGGAATAACACTACCCATATGAATGCACAATCATATAACACACCAATCATTTATTCATTCCATTCAAACATGGTTCAATCTCGATTACAAAAGCTCATGACTAATCGAAGGAAAAACATCGGCCTAACTGATCGTCGAAAAAGTAAAAGATAACATGGTGGTCGACTAAAAAGTCTTCATCAGTGGCGCCTCCTCTTGGGGTTTCCTTCAGTGGTACTCCCTTCAAAATCCTGATCATTGCTCACGAGGGGTCCTTCATCTCCACTCGGATAAAGGTCCTCTCCCAAGTCCATCTTTTCCTCTATCGCGGCAAGCTTCATCTTCAGGTCGTCGACTATCTCCATGAAGTCCGTGATTTCTTCCTCATGGCCAAGGAAGTCTGCGCGTGCCTTCTCCTCCAGTTCCAGTTCGCGGAACAAAAGCTTCCGGTGTGTCTTCGAGTTACGGCGAGTCTGAATCTCTCGTTTCCTGAGAAGACACTCCAAGTCCTGGATGTACGAGAGAGTGGAATCGTCCTCAATGGTACGGATGATATCTCCATTCCTTGCCCTGCGAGAAACCATGGCGAGGTCTGAGTGATCGAGCTCGGCCCTGTACTCCTCTCGGAGATGTCCAAGTGCTCGATAGATCGCCACGTCCCTTCCGATGATCCAGTTGAACTCGGTGAACTCAAAGTTGATAGGCTCCGTGTGTCCTCCAAAGGTTCTCCCTGGGATATGCACTTCAATCCTGTAGCGGGTGTCCGTCGGAAGTGCATTGGTTGGCTTCCCGGTGATCGAGGGCAGAGCTATCTTCAGCTTCTTTACCATCTGGACCAGCTTCCTGCCGAAGGGCATCGTCTCATCGGGCTGGCAAAACTCCGGTAGCAAAACTGGGGTGAACTCGGCGGCCATCTAGAATGTTGCAAAGGGGAGAAGAGTCAGAATAGAACAGGGGAGAATTTACGGAATGAAAAGGATTTAAAGTAAATGGTCTCTGCTAATGGCTTTCCGATCCTAGGGGTTACGATCCTACGGTCAGCGTGTGCTCTGATACCATCTCTGTAGCGACCTGACCCAAAATCGGTCAAATCTCTGTGTCTGTACCATCCCAAGATCATGCTGGTACTCACAGTACATCGATAAAGTAATCAAAGTTCAATCACACCTGAATTTTATTACACGATTCTCATATAGAGTCTTTATTACAAGGGAATAAATTCGGCTCAAGGCCAACTCATGAGAAATAAACTACTAATGCTGCGGAAGCGTCGAAGGTAAAGCGAGTCCATCCGACTCCAAAGGGCAATCGCCAAGCGCGGAGCGTAGCCTCACTCCTGATCGGAATATACCTCTGCAACATAAGACGTTGCAGCCATGTAGGTCAGCTTTTGGAATAAGCTGGCAAGTCATGAAGAATAACAATAATAAAGTTACTACACTATATGCATTTTGGCTGTGGAGCTCTAAGTTTCATCATTTTGCGTAAAGCCAATTTTATCCTACTACAGTGGACTTGTTTGCAAATTACTACAAATTGTTGGTAGTTATTGAGATGGTTCCGCCAACCAATATCTCGTTCCCAAATTATTAAGTCATAAACCCCTCAAATTAATTCATTAGTTTCAGTGTTGAGAATTCCGAATACTTCCAAGTTCCAGAGGCTCAAATGTCCGTAACCGGGGACACGGCTAATCGATTAGATCTTTAAACTCTGCAGAGGTTTGCGCACTTTCCCCGCAAGAATCATTCCCTCCTTTTAAAGTCTTCGCACTTCATGGTGTTTGAAGACGGGACGAATGAAACAGGGTCTTCCGAAGAGTTCTTCTGGCTACTGCCGGTACCCATCCAATCCTACCGTTCTTCTACATCTCGTAGTACCGTCCAGCCAGCGTCACTACTAGGGTCAACCCAGCCAGAGCCCATAATGGCTTGCGGCTGCACAGGTAAGCTTCCGGTCATGGGGCATCCATCCTTCTCTTCGTGGCTGGGTGAAGCTTTCCGCAGGATGTCATGGCGCTTCTCCATGCATCCCGGCCACCACTGGGTGCTCCAGGGTGCCCGTCAACCGTCCTCCACCCAGTAGTGATTTTCCGAAGTCCTTCTTGATCATTGTAGTTCATGGGGTTGTCATCATCATTGACTCTCACATCTTGCTTATGAATTTCACTCAACCCAAAACCCGTCTACGAGCATAGCAAAATAAACTACTTCGTCCCGGGGTCATGGTAACAAGGGGATTGGTTCATCCTACCACATGATACTACTCAAGTTTAATGACTTCAAGATTTCACTAATGCATGCGTGGTGGGGTGGTGACAATTCTAATGCACAAAAACATAGGTATAGAAATAACATGATCAAGACTTGCCTTGCTGATGATCCACGTAAGTTAAAGAGTCGTAGTAGCAAGCTTCGCACTCCGGAAACTCTACCGAGACAAACAATGAACACAATAAGCAAAACAATAGGATCACATAACACAACATAACAAAAGTAACCTAACACAACAAAGCAACCAAAACCAAATCCAAAGGAAAACTCAAAAAAAAAAAATCACTCAAAGTTTCCCTACTTCAAACCATAGCAAAAAAAATAGTTTTTATGTAATAAAAATTCCTTAATATAACCTAATCATGGTTTTAAGTTAACTTAACAGAAAAGGTGTCACTAAGCAACTAGGAGCAAAAAGAATTAATTAAAAAGCTATTATAAAACTCATTTTAGGTCTAATCCAATTTCTATTAAGAAAATAATTTAAAAACTTTTATTAATTATAAATAAAAGTTCAACTATTAGGATGACAGAAACTAACCTAGAATAACTAATCACAAGTTAAAAATAAATTAATTTACTAATTAATTTAATAGGAAAACAGGAACTAGTTAATTAATTAGGATTAATAGGATTCTGCTTTAAACTAATTATTTATTAATCCTAAAATACCAAAGTTAATTTCTAGGGTTTGGCAATGACAAAAATAAAGTTGGGTCAAAAGGAATCATGCAAAAATAATTTTTCTAACTAAAGTTATAGCAGATTTACTATTCTGACTAAAACTAAAATAAAGCCATTTTAATTATTTTTAACATAGCTAAATATATATTCTACAGAAACTATAGAAAATTTGCAATCCAACAAAAAAAGAACCAACTAAAAATATTAAACAGAATAAAAGATATACATTTTTGAAAACAGAAACTATTCGGCCAAAACAGAAAATTCAAACTAAAAAGAAAAAGGCCTAATGGGCCTATACTGTGCACTAGGCGTAACTTAGTCTAAACGGGCCTAGGTTTAAACTAAACGAACCGGCCTAAAAATAGAAACCTAAACTAAAACTAAACCGATCGGAACCGGCCGGTTTTATGAATAAAACCTAACCCTTCGGGGTTTCTAATCCTAGCCCTAGATCTAGGATCGGACGGGGGAGGGCGATGCCGGTGACTTACCGGACTCCGGCGACGGCGGCGAGAGTGCGTCGGGGCGTCCGGGCGTCGGCGAGCTCCGGCGACTCGTCGGGGAGATGCGGACGAGGTCGGGGAGGGGTTCGGTGGTGTTGGGGGTGGTCGGGGAGGACTAGGGCGTCGGCGGCGAGTAAAATGGCGGCGGCGGCGGCTCGGGTTTCCGGCGAGCTCGTGAGGGAGAGGGAGAGGGGGTCCGGCGAGGCTAGGGGGGGAATGGGGTGCGGAGGGGCTAGGCTTTATAGCCTGGGGGTCCGGCGAGCTTCGGAAGGGGATCGGGGCGATCGGGGGATCCCGGATCCTTCGGGATCCGGTCGATCTCCGGCGAGGTCGTGGCGTGGGCGAGGGGTTGGGGAAGACGGGGCGGGTCCCACGGGTCAGCGAGAGGGAGAGAGGGGCGAGGGGGTCAGGTGGAGCTGGGCTGGCCTGGCTCGGCTGGCCTGTTGGCCGAGTGGGCCGGCTGGCTTGGGCCAGGCGGGGAGGGGAGGGGTGCGGCGATGGCTGGGCCTGGGTTGGCCTGGCTGGCGCCCCGGGGGTTTTTCTTTATTTTTTTTTAAATAAAACAAAAACAAAAATAAAACATTATCTATAAATATTTTATATAGGGTATATATATACCAAAATGATCAGGGGAATATTCCCTTTCATTTGAACATTTTTCCAAAGGCAAAATCCAAACTTTATAAAAATCCATTTTTTTCAAATTCAAATAAAATTCAGATTTGAATCCAAATCCTTTGGCATTGTTTCCTCTGATGTTTTTGGAGTGTCATGTTTGCTCCTCTCATACTTTTGATCAAGTATTTATCAGGCTTAGTTTTTGAAATGTTTCCCACATGCCAAAGTTTGAAATTCAAATTCAAAACTCAAAATTCTCTGAAACTTCAAATGGCATTCAATTCAAGCAGGATGCATAGGATGCTTAGCTATAATTGTAAAACATTCCAAATAGGAAATTTGGGATGTTACAGGGGATGCCCAGGATGGCATCCCCTCTTTCGTCTTCATTCATCGGTAACTTTACTTGGAGCTATATTTTTATTCACCACATGATATGTGTTTTTCTTGGAGCGTCATTTTATTTTCTTTTGATTTGCTTGCTGTTTGAATAAAATACCAAGATCTGAAATTCTTAAATGTTAGAGAGTCTTCACATAGTTACATAATTATTCAACTACTCATTGTGCTTCGCTTATATCTTTCTGAGTAGTTTGTCATTTGCTCTAGTGCTTCACTTTTATCCTTTTAGAGCACGGTGGTGGTTTTATTTTATAGAAATAGATGAACTCTCGTGCTTCACTTATATTATTTTGAGAGTCTTTAGAACAGCATGGTAGTTTGCTTTGGTTATGAAACTAGTCCTAATATGATAGGCATCCAAGATGGGTATAATAAAACCTTTAATATAAGTGCATTGAATACTATGAGAAGTTTGATACTTGATAATTGTTTTGGGATATGAAGATGGTAATATTAGAGTCATGCTAGTTGAGTAGTTGTGAATTTGAGAAATACTTGTGTTAAGGTTTGCAAGTCCCGTATCATGCACGTATGGTAACCGTTGTGTGACAAATTTGAAGCATGAGGTGTTTCTTTGATTGCCTTCCTTATGAGTGGCGGTCGGGGACGAGCGATGGTCTTTTCCTACCAATCTATCCCCCTAGGAGCATGCGCGTAATGCTTGGTTTTTGATGACTTGTAGATTTTTGCAATAAGTATGTGAGTTCTTTATGACTAATGTTAAGTCCATGGATTATACGCACTCTCACCCTTCCATCATTGCTAGCCTCTTCGGTACCGTGCATTGCCCTTTCTCACCTCGAGAGTTGGTGCAAACTTCGTCGGTGCATCCAAACCCCGTGATATGATACGCTCTATCACACATAAGCCTCCTTTTATCTTCCTCAAAACAGCCACCATACCTACCTATTATGTCATTTCCATAGCCATTCTGAGATATATTGCCATGCAACTTTCCACCATCCCATTTATTATGACACGCTTCATCATTGTCATATTGCCTTGCATGATCATGTAGTTGGCATTGTATTTGTGGCAAAGCCAGCATGCATAATTTATCATACATGTCACTCTTGATTCATTGCACTTCCCGGTACACCGCCGGAGGCATTCATATAGAGTTATATTTTGTTCTAGTATCAAGTTGTAATCATTGAGTTGTAAATAAATAGAAGTGTGATGATCATCATTAATAGAGCATTGTCCCAAATAAAAACAAAAGAGAAAGGCCAAATAAAAAAAGGGGCCCAAAAAAAGAAAAGGAAAAAAAGAAATAAAAAAGAGAAATAAAAAGGGGCAATGCTACTATCTTTTTTTCTCCACACTTGTGCTTCAAATTAGCACCATGATCTTTATGATAGAGAGTCTCTTGTTTTGTCACTTTCATATACTAGTGGGAATTTTTCATTATTTAACTTGGCTTGTATATTCCAACAATGGGCTTCCTCAAATGCCCTAGGTCTTCGTGAGAAAGCAAGTTGGATGCACACCCACTTAGTTTCTTTCGTTGAGCTTTCATACATTAATAGCACTAGTGCATCTGTTGCATGGCAATCCCTACTCCTCGCATTGACATCAATTGATGGGCATCTCCCTAGCCCATTGATTAGCCGCATCAATGTGAGACTTTCTCCTTTTTTGTCTTATCCACACAACCCCCATCATTATATTCTATTCCACCCATAGTGCTATATCCATGGCTCACGCTCATGTATTCCGTGAAATTTGAAAAGAGTTTGAGATTACTAAAGTATGAAACAATTGCTTGGCTTGTCATCGGGGTTGTGCATGATGAGAGCATTTTTGTGTGACGAGAATGGAGCATGACCAAACTATATGATTTTGTAGGGATGAACTTTCTTTGGCCATGTTATTTTGAGAATACATAATTCCTTAGTTAGTATGCTTGAAGTATTATTATTTTTATGTCAATATTAAACTTTTGTCTTGAATCTTATGGATCTGAATATTCTTGCTACAATAAAGAAGATTACATTGACAAATATGTTAGGTAGCATTCCACATCAAAAATTTTGCTTTTATCATTTACTTACACGAGAACGGGCAGGAATTAAGCTTGGGGATGCTTGATACGTCTCCAACGTATCTATAATTTTTGATTGTTTCGTTCTATTATATTATCAACCTTGGATGTTTTATATGCATTTATATGCTATTTTATATGATTTTTGGGACTAACCTATTAACCTAGAGCCCAGTGCCAGTTTCTGTTTTTCCTTGTTTTTGAGTAGCGCAGAAAAGGAAAACCAAACGGAGTCCAATTGACCTGAAACTTCACGGAACTTATTTTTGGACCAGAAGAAGGCCATGGAGTAAAAGAGTTGGGCCAGAAGAATCCTGGGCTGCCCACGAGGGTAGGGGGCGCGCCAACCCCCCTAGGCGCGCCTCCCTACCTCGTGGATAGCCCGGAGACCCCCCCCCTGACTTGTTCTCGATGCCAAAACCTCTTATATATATAGAAACCCCTAGAACATAACCTAGATCAGGAGTTCCGCCGCCGCAAGCCTCTGTAGGCACCGAAAACCAATCTAGACCCATTCCGGCACCCTGCCGGAGGGGGGAATCCCTCTACGGTGGCCATCTTCATCATCCCGGCTCTCTCCATGACGAGGAGGGAGTAGTTCTCCCTCGGGGCTGAGGGTATATACTAGTAGCTATGTGTTTGATCTCTCTCTCTCTCTCGTGTTCTTGACTCGGCACGATCTTGATGTATCGCGAGCTTTGCTATTATAGTTGGATCTTATGATGTTTCTCCCCCTCTACTCTCTTGTAATGGATTGAGTTTTCCCTTTGAAGTTATCTTATCGGATTGAGTCTTTAAGGATTTGAGAACACTTGATGTATGTCTTGCATGTGCTTACCTGTGGTGACAATGGGATATCACGTGATCCACTTGATGTATGTTTTGGTGATCAACTTGCGAGTTCCGTGACCTCGTGAACTTATGCATAGGGGTTGGCACACATTTTTGTCTTGACTCTCCGGTAGAAACTTTGGGGCACTCTTTGAAGTTCTTTGTGTTGGTTGAATAGATGAATCTGAGATTGTGTGATGCATATCGTATAATCATGCCCACGGATACTTGAGGTGACATTGGAGTATCTATGTGACATTAGGGTTTTCGTTGATTTGTGGCATAAGGTGTTATTCTAGTATGAACTATATGATAGATCGAACGGAAAAAATAGCTTCGTGTTATTTTACTACGGACTCTTGAATAGATCGATCAGAAAGGATGACTTTGAGGTGGTTTCGTACCCTACAATAATCTCTTCGTTTGTTCTCCGCTATTAGTAACTTTGGAGTGACTCTTTGTTGCATGTTGAGGGATATTTATATGATCCAGTTATGTTATTATTGTTGAGAGAACTTGCACTAGTCAAAGTATGAACCCTAGGCCTTGTTTCCTAGCATTGCAATACTGTTTATGCTCACTTTTACAACTTGCTACCTTGCTGTTTTTATATCTTCAGATTACAAAAACCTATATCTACAATCCATATTGCACTTGTATCACCATCTCTTCGCTGAACTAGTGCACCCATACAATTTACCATTGTATTGGGTGTGTTTGGGACACAAGAGACTCTTTGTTATTTGGTTGCAGGGTTGTTTGAGAGAGACCATCTTCATCCTACGCCCCCCACGGATTGATAAACCTTAGGTCATCCACATGAGGGAAATTTTCTACTGTCCTACAAACCTCTGCACTTGGAGACCCAACAACGTCTACAAGAAGAAGGTTGTGTAGTAGACATCAGGAATCAATAGAAGAAACACCAATCATTTTAAGATCTTCATCACTTTTGTCCTCTAATGAGATTGGTTTAGCGGCCATTTGATTCACTAAGGTAGCTTGTGCATCGGATATTTTTCCTAACAAACTTTTGGCAAAAGCATACTTAGATTGGAGATTGCAAACTTCTCTACTAATATCATCAAGTTGTTTTGTAATAGCATCTAGCACAACAGAGTGTGATAACCCACAAGTATAGGGGTTCACAACAGTTTTCGAGGGTAGAGTATTTAACCCAAATTTATTGATTCAACACAAGGGGAGCCAAAGAATATTCTCAAATATTAGTAGCTGAGTTTTCAATTCAACCGCACCTGGAAACTTAATATCTGCAGCAAAGTGTTTAGTAGCAAAGTAATATGATAGTAGTCATAGCGGTAGCAAAAGTAATATTTTTGGTTATATAGTGATTGTAACAGTAGCAACGGAAAAGTAAATAAGCGAAGAACAATATATGAAAAGCTCGTACGCATTGGATCGGTGATGGAGAATTATGTCGGATGCGATCGATCATGCAATAGTTAGAACATAGGGTGACACAGAACTAGCTCCAGTTCATCAATGTAATGTAGGCATGTATTCCGAATATAGTCATATGTGCTTATGGAAAAGAACTTGCATGACATCTTTTGTCCTACCCTCCCGTGGCAGCGGGGTCCTATTGGAAACTAAGGGATATTAAGGCCTCCTTTTAATAGAGTACCGGACCAAAGCATTAACACATAGTGAATACATGAACTCCTCAAACTACGGTCATCACCGGTAATGGTCCCGATTATTGTCACTTCGGGGTTAATGGATCATAACACATAATAGGTGACTATAGACTTGCAAGATAGGATCAAGAACTCACATATATTCATGAAAATATAATAGGTTCAGATCTGAAATCATGGCACTCGGTCCCTAGTGACAAGCATTAAGCATAGCAAAGTCATAGCAACATCAATCTCAGAACATAGTGGATACTAGGGATCAAACCCTAACAAAACTAACTCGATTACATGATAGATCTCATCCAACCCATCACCGTCCAGCAAGCCTACGATGGAATTACTCATGCACGGCGGTGAGCATCATGAAATTGGTGATGGAGGAAGGTTGATGATGACGATGGCAACGGATTCCCCTCTCCGGAGCCCCGAACAAACTCCAGATCAGCCCTCCCGAGAGAGTTTAGGGCTTGGTGGCGGCTCCGTATCATAAAACGCGATGAATCCTTCTCTCCTATTTTTTCTCCCCGAAAGTGAATATATGGAGTTGGAGTTGAGGTCGATGGAGCGTCAGGGGGCCCATGAGGCAGGGAAGCGCGCCCAGGGGGGTAGGCACGCCCCCACCCTCGTGGATAGGGTGTGGGCCCCTGACATGGATTCTTCTTCTGGTATTTTTTATATATTCCAAAAATAATCTCTGTTGATTTTCAGGTCGCTCCGAGAACTTTTATTTCTGCACAAAAATAACACCATGGCAATTCTGCTGAAAACAGCGTTAGTCCGGGTTAGTTCCATTCAAATCATGCAAGTTAGAGTCCAAAACAAGGGCAAAAGTGTTTGGAAATGTAGATACGACGGAGTTGTATCAGAGTGCTCCTTAAGTTCTTCAGTAAAATACTTATCATAATATTTTCTTTGAGATATCATGACTACGCAAACAAGAACGCACACAAAAATAGATCCGCTAAGAAAACGGCGAACGGAACAAGAGAGGCGAACAAAACGGCATTTTTTTGTGAAGTGGGGGAGAGGAAAACGAGAGGCAAATGGCGAATAATGTAAATTGCGAGGAGATGAGATTTGTGATTAGGAACCTGGTTATGTCGAAGATCCTCCTGGGCAATGGCGCCAAAAATTGGCGAGTTGTCGAGAGGCTATCTTGACTTGATTCTCCCCGGCAACGGTGCCAGAAATTCTCCTTGATGGCAGTTGTAACTACATCGGTATTTCCCCGGAGAGGGAGGGATGATGTAGCACAGCGACGGTAGAGTATTTCCCTCAGTTATGAAACCAAGGTATCGTACCAGTAGGAGAACCAAGCAACGCAATGTAAGCAGCACCTGCACACAAATAACAACACCTCGCAACCCGACGTGTTAAAGGGGTTGTCAATCCCTTTCGGGTAACAACGCTTGAAATTGGCAAGTTGACGGGAGAAAGGTTGTAATAGATTAGACAAATAGATCGGAAATAAAATAAAGTGTAGCAAAGTATTTTTGGATTTTTGGTTTAATAGATCTAAAAATAAAAGCAAGGAAAAAGTAGATCGCAAAGGCAAATATATGAGAAATAAGACCCCGGGGCCGTAGGTTTCACTAGTGGCTTCTCTCAAGAAAAATAGCAAACGGTGGGTAAACAAATTATTGTTGGGTAATTGATAGAACTTCAAATAATTATGACAATATCCAGGAAATGATCATTACATAGGCATCATGTTCAAGATTAGTAGACCGAGTCCTGCCTGCATATACTACTATTACTCCACACATCGACCGCTATCCAGCATGCATCTAGTGTATTAAGTTCATGGAAAAATAGAGTAATGCAATAAGAATGATAACATGATGTAGACAAGATCTGTTTATCTATACGGCGGTAGATATAGATTTCGTCTTTTTATCCTAAGTAGCAATGATACATACGTGTCAGTTCCCTTTTTGTCACTCGAATCAAGCACCGTAAGATCGAACCCACTACCGGTCACCTATTCCCATTGCAAGATAAATAGATCGAGTTGGCCAGACAAAACCCAAATATCATAGAAGAAATACGAGGCTATAAGAGATCACACATAAAAGAGATCAAAGAAACTCAAATACTTCCATGGATATAAAAACATAGATCTGGTCATAAACTCGAAGTTCATCGATCCCAACAAACACACCGCAAAAGAGTTACATCATATGGATCTCTAAGAGACCATTGTATTGAGGATCAAGAGAGAGAGATGAAGCCATCTAGCTACTAACTATGGACCCGAAGGTCTACAAAGAACTACTCACGCATCATCGGAGAGGTACCAATGGAAGTGGTGAACCCCTCGGTGATGGTGTCTAGATTGGATCTGGTGTTTCTAGACTCTGCGGCGGCTGGGTGAATATTTCATCGACTCCCCTAGGGATTTGGGAATAATTGGGTATTTATAGAGCAAAGAGGCGGTCCGGGGGGCACCCGAGGTGGGCACAACCCAGGGGCGCGCCAGGGCCTCCTGGCGTGCCCTGGTGGGTTGTGCCCCCCTCGGGGCAGCCCCAGGTGCAACCAGGGCCCATCTGCTTCCTTTTGGCCCATAAAAAATCATCGAAAAGTTTCATGCCATTTGGACTCCGTTTGATATTGATTTCCTGTGATGTAAAAAACATGGAAAAAACAGGAACTGGCACTGGGCACTATGTCAATAGGTTACTACCAAAAAATGATATAAAATGATTATAAAACATCCAAGATTGATAATAAAACAGCATGGAACAATAAAAAATTATAGATACGTTGGAGACGTATCACTGACGCCCTCCTGATGCTCCCCTCGCCTACCATCAGCAACGTCCTCATCACCAAGACACTCATCGATGGAGGCGCGGGGCTCAATGTTCTCTCTATGGAGACGTTCGACAGGCTCCAGGTGATGTACGACCAGCTTCAGCCTAGCAAGCCTTTCTCAGGAGTGACCGATGGCTCCACGACAGGGCAGATCCGCCTCCATGTCACCTTTGACAAGTGCGACAACTACCACACTGAGCTCATCGACTTCAACGTCGCCCACATTCGTCTTCCGTACAACGCCATCCTTGGGTATCCGACTCTGGCCAAGTTCATGGCAGCAACTCATCATGGCTACAATGTCCTCAAGATGTCAGGGAGCTGCAGCATCATCATGGTCGCCTGTGACGAGAAGGACGCAGTGTGCTCTCTCAAGCGCACCTACCAGGCTATGGCTGTCGAGAACCCAGATGATGAGGGTGATGTCTATCCTCCTCATGTCGTCTCCAAGAAGAAATAGCTGCTCCATCGGTGGCCCGGCCTCAGGACCTGTGCCCACTGATACGTCTCCAACGTATCTATAATTTTTGATTGTTCCATGCTATTATATTATCTGTTTTGGATGTTTTATACGCATTAATATGCTATTTTATATTATTTTTGGGACTAACCTATTAACCTAGAGCCCAGTACCGGTTCCTATTTTTTCCTTGTTTTAGAGTTTCACAGAAAAGGAATGCCAAACGGAGTCCAAACGGAATGAAACTTTCGTGATGATTTTTCTTGGACCAGAAGACATCCAGAGGGCTTGGAGTGCAGGTTAGGAAAGCCATCAGGCGGCCACAAGGTCGGGAGGTGCGCCCTAGGGGGAAGGGCGTGCCCCCCACCCTTGTGGGGCCCTCATGACTCCATCGACATATTTCTTCTGCCTATATATTCTCAAATACCCCAAAACCTTCCAGGGGATCCACGAAACCACTTTTCCACCACTGCAACCTTCTATACCCGTGAGATCCCATCTAGGGTCCTTTTTCGGCGTCCTGCCGGAGGGGGATTCAATCACGAAGGGCTTCTACATCAACACCATTACCTCTCCGATGAAGCGTGAGTAGTTTACCACAGACCTACGGGTCCATAGCTAGTAGCTAGATGGCTTCTTTTCTATCTTTGATTCTCAATACCATGTTCTCCTCGATGTTCTAGGAGATCTATTCGATGTAATACTTTTTTGCGGTGTGTTTGTCGATGAGTTTTGGATTTATGATCAGCTTATCTATGAATATTATTTGAATCTCCTCTGAATTCTTTTATGCATGATTTGATATCTTTGCAAGTCTCTTCGAACTATCAATTTGGTTTGGACAACTAGATTTGTTTTTCTTGCAATGGGAGAAGTGCTTAGCTTTGGGTTCAATCTTGTGGTGCTCGATCCTAGTGACAGAAGGGGAACCGACACATATTGTATTGTTGCCATCGAGGATAACAAGATGGCGTTTTCATCATATTGCTTGAGTTTATCCCGCTACATCATGTCATCTTACTTAATGGTTACTCTATTCTTCATGAACTTAATACTCTAGATGCAGGCAGGAGTCGGTCGATGTGTGGAGTAATAGTAGTAGATGCAGGTAGGAGTCGGTCCACTTGATACGGACATGATGCCTATATTCATGATCATTGCCTTAGATATCATCATAACTTCGCGCTTTTCTATCAATTGCTCGGCAGTAATTTGTTCACCCACCGTAATATTTTCTATCTTGAGAGAAGCCTCTAGTGAAACCTATGGCCCCGGGGTCTATTTTCCATCATATAAGTTTCCGATCTACAATTTTAGTTTCCTATTTACTTTCTTTGCAATCCTTTACTTTCTGATCTATAAACTAAAAATACCAAAATATTACTTTACCAGTTATCCATCTATATCAGATCTCACTTTGCAAATAACCGTGAAGGGATTGACAACCCCTTTATCGCGTTGGGTGCAAGTTGGTGTTTGTTTGTGCAGGTATTCGGTGGCTTGTGCGTTGTCTCCTACTGGATTGATACCTTGGTTCTCAAAAGCTAAGGGAAATACTTACTCTACTTTGTTGCATCACCCTTTCCTCTTCAAGGGAAAACCAATGCAAGCTCAAGAGGTAGCACCCACTGACGGGGTGCCTTCCCCTCTCTCATAGGAAGGCGCGCCCGGCGCCCCCCTCAGGCTGGGCTTGGGGGCTCTATTCTGGAGGGCCTCTGACCTAGCCAACGTCACGAGGGAGGCGCTCGGGCACCATGTGGAGGCATGCTTCAACACGTGCTTCCGTGGGGAGAGCCCAGGGCGCGAGGCTCCAGGCGCCCAGGAGTTCATCACCAAGGAAACCAAGGAGCTTCATGAGGCAAGAGCTATGCGAGGCGAGCGTCGCCCCGCACCACCCAGCGCGGCTCCCTTCCCCGGCGAGGGTAGCGAGCTGCACGACCGCGTCAACATCCCAGGGCTCAACAGGTCCCCATCTCAAGAGATCTTCTGGCCACCCCTCGATTGACCGGTGCGAGGGCCCACCTCACAGCTACGCTCGCATGCCTTTCGGTTTGCTGAACATGGATGCCACGCACCAGCGCCACATGCGGGCGTTCTGGCAGCTCATGAGGCTAGGCACCAGGCGATCCTACTGGAGGTGGCAATGGATCCTCGCGATCCCCCCAGACCTCCGGAGCCTCATGAGGTTCAAGACCTGGACGGCTTGTGAGGAACGACTTCTGCAGCATGCGTCTTCAGCTACTTCAACACCTCTTCAGCAACGGTGCTAGGTGACACTTTTTGGTTTGTTCAATTGGGGGCAACCCTCGGGCTGCATTATCCCCAGGCTGTGTGGGTCCACCCTGCGGCATGTATCATTCTTTGCATCTATCAGAACTGGCTTTACCCTCTTCCATGAGTTGCTTTATGATTATCACTTGTCTGTCCGGTGCTTCATCGCCATGAACATCATACGCCCTTGCAAACCCACCCACGCTTGCCTCATGATTAAGGACTAGCATGGCGTCTATGCTCGGATCCGTCCCTGCAGCGTCACTAAACCCAAGTGGATGAGCTCTGGCTCGTGGGCCAGCTCCCGTGCACGTCACCTCCCATGGTCCTTGGTGCCTTGTTCTCGCATGAGCTAATCGGGGGTGGATAAGTTAGGGCGCATGACCCGGTGCCTCACCACTACGGGAGCGCGCACCTGTTGTCTTTCTTTAGGACTTATGCATGAGAAGACTGGGCATGGCATCTGTGCTCGGGTCTGTCCCTACAGCGTCGACAAACCCAACGGCTGAGCTCTGTCTGGCAGGCCAGCCCCGTTCACGTCACCTCCTAGGGTCGTTGGTGTTTGGCCTTCTCATGTGATAACCTCAGGAGTTTATCCCGCTACATCATGTCATCTTACTTAATGCATTACTCTATTCTTCATGAACATAATACTCTAGATGCAGGCAGGAGTCGGTCGATGTGTGGATTAATAGTAGTAGATGCAGGCAAGAGTCGGTCTACTTGATACGGACGTCATGCCTATATTCATGATCATAGCCTTAGATATCGTCATAACTTTGCGCTTTTCTATCAATTGCTCGACAGTAATTTGTTCATTCACCATAATATTTTCTATCTTGAGAGAAGCCTCTAGTGAAACCTATGGCCCCCGGGTCTATTTTCCATTATATAAGTTCCTGATCTTCAATTTTAGTTTCCTATTTACTTTCTTTGCAATCTTTTACTTTCCCATCTATAAACTAGAAATACCAAAATATTAGTTTACCGTTCATCTATCTATATCAGATCTCACTTTGCAAATAACCGTGAAGGGATTGACAACCCCTTTGTCGCGTTGGGTGCAAGTTGGTGTTTGCTTGTGCATTGTCTCCTATTGGATTGATGCCTTGGTTCTCAAAAGATGAGGGAAATACTTACTCTACTTTGTTGCATCACCCTTTCCTTTTCAAGGGAAAAACCATGATAACCCACAAGTATAGGGGATCGCAACAGTTTTTGAGGGTAGAGTATTCAACCCAAATTTATAGAGTCGACACAAGTGGGACCAAAGAATATTTGAAGGTATTAGAAGCTGAGTTGTCAATTCAACCACACCTAGAGATTAATTATCTGCAGCAAAGTGATCAGTAGCAAAGTAGTTTGATAGTTTTTATAGTAGTGACAGCAGCAATAGTAACAGTAAAAGTGATAGCAGTAATTTGTAGCAAGTGTAACAGTGATGATAGAAATAGTAACGCAGCAAGATCAATAAGGATAAATTTGTAGGCATTGCATCAGTGACTTGTTGGATGATATTCATCATGAGACAGTTATAACCTAGGGCGATACGGCACTAGCTCCGATTCATTGATATAATGTAGGCACGTATTCCGTAAATAGTCATGCGTGCTTTATTAAAAGAACTTGCATGACATCATTTGTCCTATCCTCCCGTGGTAGAGGGGTCCATATTGAAAACTAAGGGATATTAAGGCCTCCCTTTAATACAGAACCGGAACAAAGCATTAACACATAGTGAATACATGAACTCCTCAAACTACGGTCATCACCGGGAGTGGGCCCGGTTGTTGTCACTCTGGGGTTGCCGGATCATAACCGTAGTAGGTGACTATAACTTGCAAGATCGCATGTAGAACATGGATATAATGATGATAACATAAATGGTTCAGATCCGAAATCATGGCACCCGGGCCCAAAGTGACAAGCATTAAGCATAGCAAAGTCATAGCAACATCAATCTAAGAATATAGTGGATACTAGGGATCAGGCCCTAACAAAACTAACTTGATTACATGATGAATCTCATCCAACTCCTCACCGACCAGCGAGCCTACGAAGGAATTACTCACTCCTAGTGGGGAGCATCATGGAATTGGCAATGGAGAAGGGTTGGTGATGACGAAGAACGAAGATCCCCCTCTCTGGAGCCCAGACGGACTCCAGATCTGCCCTCCCGAGGAAGAACAGGGCTTGGCGGTGGCTCCATCTCGTGGATCATGATAATTCTTTGTCCTAGATTTTTTCTGGAAATATGTGATTTTATAGTATCAAAGGGGTTGTCTGCGGGGCCACCAGGTGGGTACAACCCACCTGGGCACACCAGGAGAGGGGGCGCGCCCTGGTGGGTTGTGCCCACCCAGGGGCCCTCTCTGGTGGGTCTTGGCTCCAGTAATTCTTATTATTGATATAAAAAATCCTCAAAAAGTTTTGTTCCATTCCGAGAACTTTTAGTTCTGCACAAAAACAACACCATGGTAGTTCTGCTGAAAACAACGTCAGTCCGGGGTTAGTTTCATTCAAATCATGCAAATTAGAGTCGAAAACAAGAGGAAAAGCATGAGAAAAAGTAAATACGTTGGAGACGTATCAACTCCCCCAAACTTAAACCTTTGCTTGTCCTCAAGCAATTCAGTTGACAAACTGAAAGTGAGAAAGAAAAACTTTTATGAACTCTTTTGCTCTTGTTTGCATAAATAAGCTTAAACAGCACCCATGTTTTTGGCCAACATTATAACTAACCATGTCAACAATAACTATTAAAGATTATAATGACTCATATCAATGACATAACCAGCTAGCGAGCAATAATAAGATATCTCAAACGGCAACACGTTGTCAAAACAACCATGATATAATATGACAATAATGGTATCTCGCTAGCCCTTTCTGAGACCGCAAAACATAAATGCAGAGCACCTCCAAAGTTCAAGCAGTGATTAAAACATTGTAATTCATGGTAGAAAATATTGAGTCATGATGCACCCAAAATTAGCTACACACAATTCATAAATCATGACCACTGTGCTCTACTTAGTTTTTGGTGTTTGTTTATTAGAAGGTGATGACACAACATAAAAGTAAATAGAAAGTCCCTTCGTAGAGGGAAGCAGTGATTTGTAGAGGTGCTAGAGCTCAGTTTTTAAAACAGAGATAAATGAAATTTTGAGACATGCACCCTTCTCATTCACTTCACGACCATCAGTTATCAACATCTTCCATGCTAAGCACACTAGTGGCGGTTCCCAAGCGGTAAAAGTAAAGGTTTTGACTCCATTGGGAGTTTTTGTTTAATTATTTCAGAGATGAACTCTTTTTCATGTTTGTAGTTTGGGACTGGGCATCCCTATTACCGCCCATTTTCTTGTGCGATGGCGAGTGAATAAACACTCGACCTGAGAATAACCCGCTTAGCACGGAAGATATCGACCACCTCCTATCGTTCCATGAACGATCCAGGCACACAAAACAGATAATTTTTTTAGAAGTTTTTAGAGGTGGCACATGCAACTTTACTTAGGACGGTAGGGTAATACCGTATATAGGTAGTTATGGTGGACTCATCTGGAATAACTTTGGTTTCAAGGTTTTTGATGTACAAGCAGAATCCCCACTTAGTACAGGCGAAGGGTAGCAATTAAGATTGAGAAGCGGCCAACTAGAGAGCAACAACGATCATAACCATGCATTATGCATAATTAACATTGGACACTAGCATGAGTAGGATATGAACACCATGAACATAAATATCATAGAGGCTATGTTGGTTTTGATTCAACTACATGCATGAACATGTACCAAGTCAAGCCACTCGAACATTCAGAGGAGGATACCATATCATCATACTACATCACAATAATTTTAACACTATGTTGATATCCAAGCTAAATCGTTATTAACTCGCAGCTACTTATGCATGGCATGAGAAACTATAATCTCTAATTGTCATTGCAAACATGTTTAATCATAACGGGCGGAATCATGGATGCTAGGTTAAACATACTTACACAGAAAAGACAAGTTGAGTTCATACCAGTTTCTTGTTGCCAAGGCCAGTTCATCGAATGTCGTCATTATTGCCTTTCACTTGCACGACCGAATGATATGAAAATAATAATAGTGCAAGAGTGCCATGGACTAAGATGGAATCTGCAAACATTTTATTCAATAGGAGAAGACAAGGTAAAATGGGCTCTTTATTAGTTCAACAATTATTCAAATGAGAGCCACTCAACATTTTCATCGTGGTCTTCTCCTCGGTACAAGTCGAATAAAATAAAAGAATTTCAGAGAAACACACTGAAATATTTTTGGAGTTTTTGGTTTTCTTCAACAAGAAAATAAAAGGGAAAAACAAAAACAAGAAAAACTATTTACACGAGAAAGCTCCCAACAAGCAAAAGAAGAACAAGGAAATCTTTTTGGATTTTCTTTTTAGTACTACTACTAAGCATGCATAGAAAGTAAATTAACTACAACTAATATTTTTTTGTTTTTCTAAAGTTTTTCAAACACACAAGAAGAAAGTAAGAAAATAAACCTAAGCATGGATGATACAATGAAAAAGTGTGAGCACTGACAAATGGAATAAATAGACATGAATGTAAAGTTAGTGAGAGACACTTACTCCCCCAAGCTTAGGCTTTTGGCCTAACTTGGTAACCGATCAGTAGCCCGGATAATAGTCGGCGTGGTATCTCACCGAGGCTCTCAGTGCGGATGCCTCAGCACGCCGTGCCGTCACCACTGCTGCATTATGAGCTCGAGCCTTGCTCTCAAGGACAAAATATCTTTCCTTGCTATGATAATCAAAGAGAACAGGTGCACGCAAATATGTGTCCACAACATGTGATTGGTTAAACAACAAATTATAAGTGAAGTTATCAGCCCTTCCCTTGAGAATTTTATGATATTTCAAAGCATCAAAATCTAAATACCGAGTGGGTAGGATAGGATCAAAGGGCAAAGGTGAGACACCCAGCCCTCGTGCTAGACGTGTGGCATAAATTCCACCATAGAACCGGGCACTTTTAGCATTGTGCTGATGTCTGCGTGCAACAATCGCTCCAAGGTTATAATTCCTTTCACCAGTGAGAGCAGTGTGAAGGAGGCTCAAGTCTGGCGCACAAAGTATGCTACAGTCTTGCTTGCCTACTATGCATTTCTCGTTAAATAATGCAAAATACTGAATTGCGGGAAAATGAATGCTCTTTATTCTTCCTTGTCTCACTCCCCTATTTTCACCATAGCAAAGGCTAGTCAAGAAAGACTCATACTCAACCGTTGGTGGCTCATTAAGTGAACCCCAAAATGGCAGTTTGCAATGGTAAGCGAAATTCTCCAATGGGATAGCATAAGGATTATCATAAAGCATAAACAACACCCTAGACTCACATGGAAAATATTTAAATCCCTTGACAAATGATTCAGTGAGAAGTTGGTGTTTTTTTTGAAAGCTTGTGACAGTGAGGGCACCCCCCACTAACTTTATATTAAACCATCACACCAAAGGCAAAGTTACACAGGTGAGTTTACATGGGGGAGGGGAGTAAGAAAGATTCCTATCCACCAAGGGTATAGGAGAGAGTACAAGTGGTAGTGGAAGCACTATACAGTGGACTAGATCGATCCAACAGTCTGCTTAATAAATGGCCCCAGGCCCTCCTTCACACGGTGCTTCATCATTCTAAAGTCATTTTTGAATCTCTGGCGCTACCCATTCCTCGTAGGAACGATCCCTCTGAAGTGCATATTATTGTGTTCGTTCCATATGCTCCAGACTGCTACGATGAAGATCTCCATGAACATGGGCCGGGACCACACGTCTTTCGCCGCATGCAGAAGTTGCAAAATGTTGCCATGTGATGGCCACGTGATTCCCAACTCCTCCCAGCACGATTTGCTGAAGTTACATCCGAAGAACAGATGCTCAACCATCTCCTTTGGAGGATTGGAGCACAACAAGCAGGCATAGACATCGTCCCTGAGCTTCATACCTTTCCTCTTCAACAGGTTGCGTGTATTTAACCTATCCGCGAGTAGTAGCCAGGCAAAAACCTTCCATTTGTTAGTGCACTTGGACTTCCAGATCCACTCAAAGGCCTTGTCCGCCACGCTGTCCCGGAAGCAGTGCAGGTAGAATTTGTTGGACTCAAAGCCCTTAGAGCCCCAAACACATTTCCAGGCATCCCTAGTATCAGCCAACTCCAACGTGGCCATGTTGTTTTGAAGATCCTGAAGCTCCCCCTGGCCTGGAGTGAGAGTGGAAGATGAAAGTTTTGGCCAAGAGTAGGAGCAGTTAACAGATCATGTACGGCTACATCTTCATTCTTGGCGAACGAGTAGAGATGGGGCTGACTGTCAGCCAGGATATCATGGTGCCACATGTCTTTCCAGAAAAGGATCGTACTCCCATCACCCACATCCACAGTTGTGACCCCTCGGTAGATTGGCGCAAGTTTCATGATGTCACGCCACCAAAACGATCCATGAGGATCCATTGCATGCGGTATCAAGCTCTCGTAGTACGTTGACCAAACCCGTTTTACCCAAGGCAAGTCCATATGATTATAAAACTTGTGCAATATCTTGAGGAGCAAGACTTGGTTTTGGATCTTGAGATCAATCACTCCGAGCCCTCCTTTGTTCTTGGGACGGCAAACCAGCTCCCATGCAGCCATCAAGACAACCTTTGTGCCATCATCCGAGCTTTTGGCCCATAAGCAGTATCTCTAGAGTTTGTCCAGATGGGTAAGGACCTTCGATGGGATCTTGATAGAACAGATGGCATATATTGTAAGAGAAGTGATCACTGAGTTCACCGTGTAAGTTTTGAACCGAGGTCCAGTAGAGTGGCCGCCGAGGAGAGCCTTCGTTCCACTGACGCAACGAGGGGCATGAGATCAGTTACAGTCGGTTTTGTAGTGCCCATAGGCAGCGCAAGGTATGTGAATGGCATGGCGCCAATTGAATAGCCGAAAATCTAAGCAAGTCTAGACCTCGTATCCACAGAAGCATTGATAGTGATCAGTGTGGATTTCTGAAAGTTGATGCACAGGCCTACAAACGCCGCATAATCCTGGAGGATAAGCTTGATGGTTTCTGCTTGAGATTGGTCCGCAGGCATCACAAGGATCGTATCGTCGGCTATTGAATCACGGGGTAATCATCGTCCGGCACTGGAATAGGGAGTTGTAGGGCTCCCGCTTGATAAGCATCGTTGATAGCCGCCTATAAAAGATCGGTCGCTAATACAAAAATGAGCAGGGACAGTGGATCTCCTTGACGTACACCTCTTAGGCAAAAGAATTGTCGCCCCAGGATCCCATTGAGTAGAACAGAAGATTTGCCCATCGAGAATAGGCATTTAATCCAACCGAGCCAACAATCATTGAAGCCCATGCATTTCATGATTTCTAACATTGGGGCATGTTCGATCATATCAAACGCCTTGGCGAAGTCTAGCTTCAGGATAACTATCTCCCTTCCCGGTGTTTGGCATTGATGTATAAATTCAAACGCCCATGCCACACAGTCATGTATAGATCGCCCCCTCATAAAGCCATATTGGTTGCAGTGTATAATCTTGAGGATCACCTGCTGCAACCAGTTCGCGAGTAGTTTGGTCAGGAGCTTAAGGCAAAAGTTCAGGAGTGATATAGGGCGGTAGTCATTGGCGGTCTCTAGGGATTGGGTCTTTGGGATTAGGGTGATAAATCCAGTGTTCAAACTTTCAAGGTCAAGATTACCTGCATGGAAATCAAAACAAAGCCGATAAAAGTCCTCATTGATTATGTGCCAGCATGATTTTATGAAGCTGCCACTAAACCCATCTGGTCCATGGGCTCGATCTAATGGTAGCTCTTTGACAACTTGCTCAATCTCCTCATGAGTGAAGGGAGCCGACAAGGCTTCGAGCCCCTCCACTCTTTTGATTATTCGCCTCAGATCGAAGCGCATGTTGGTCTTACTGGAGCTGCCTAGCTAGTCTATCTTTGTATGTCTAAAAAAGAACAGCCTCTTTGCCCACATGATCATGAATGATCGAGTCGTCTGGCAAGCGAAGCGAGGCAATGCTGTTTCTCCGAAACCTTTCAGTTGCCACTCTGTGGAAAAAAATTGTGTTGCCATCTCCGAACTTGAAGTATCTGATAGTACAGTGCTTCTTCTAGTATAGTTTTTTGCATTCCAACAGATGGAGAAGGTGTCGTTTCAAAATCGCCCAAAAGTTAGCTTCCAGGACAGACAGTCTCCTTCTTTCCTCTAACCCATCAATCTCCAATAAGGTTTTGTTGCAGTTTTTGATGAGGCCCGACAACATGGAGATTTTCCTGCTCCATTGCTTGAGATCATAGCGTAAGTTTTTGAGCTTTTTACATAAAACCGCAGCAGCATTTGGGGCATAGCATCTCCTACTCCAAGAACTTTGCACCACCTCGAAGAAACCAGGTTGGCCGATCCAGAAGTCTTCAAAACAAAATAGTTTTGTTTTTGGGATTTTGGACTAAATGCTCACATAGCACGGAACATGGTCAGATGTGGGCTTACCCAGAGGCAGAACTACCGTGTTTGGGTATTTAGCTGCCCAATCAACCATTGTGAAATGCCAATCTAGTTGTTCAAGTAGGGGATTAGTTTGCATATTACTCCAAGTGTAGGATCATCCTTTGATTAGTATCTCCACCAGAGACTGCTTTCAGATGAATTTATTAAAGAGCATCATATCATTGGCGTCCCCCTCCCTTGTTACGGTTGTCTACCGCTCGAATGAAGTTAAAGTCTCCTATGATAAGCCAATCTTCACCACAGGGTATGTCAAGGTCAAAGAGCCAGGAAGTAAACAACGTCCTATTTGGGTCCATACAAGGGCCATAAACATTCACTAGCGTCCACATATCAGTGGATTGCGTTGAAGTGAGTCTAACACCAAGAACAAAAGATTCAAAAAACACAGAAACACCTGTGAATACCGAACTCATCCATGTAGTGAATAATCCCCCAGAGGTGCCCACAGAAGGCACAAAAGCAAACATATTTTGAACATATTGTGAGAAGTTGGTATTGTGCACACTTATCTGATAGGTAGGGACTGAGGCCGGCATTGTGAACATATTGCTCAAATTCCTCCTTAATGCCCACAAGCACCATATATTCATCGCTAGGCCATAAACATGTCTTGGCGGCGGCATCTCGCATGGAACTTTCACTTGGTTCAACATAAGACCAACGAGCAGAACTATCACTAGAAAATGCCCCCGAGGATCGTCTCCTCGAAGAACTCCTTCCAAATAGGTTCATCATGTCCACTTACAATTTTATGAAAATAAAATTTTTTGAGTGACAAAAATTTGTCAACAACACTTTGTAAGATTGATAGCAACTACTCATAGGGATACATAGAGGCCATAGCAAGCATTCAAACTACTTAGAACACTAAGAATTCAACATGCAAGCACATCTACAGCAGCACCAAGAGTAGCTAATTATTCAAGGTATAAACCACTAAAACAAAAACTAATTTGACAAATGGTGGAGTCACATACCAAGCAACAATCCCCCGAAACAGTTTCGGAAATGAAGCTTCGAGCAAAGAGATCAAAATCCGCGGGTTTGAGCTCAAGAACACGGGAGAGAGAGCAATGGCGATTTTTTCTGGAGGTAAGTGATGATGTGGTATGAAGAGGTAGGTGAGGGGGGCCATATGGGGACCACAACCCACCAGGGCGTGCCTGGGGGTGCTGGTGCGCCCAGGTGGGTTGTGCCCACCTGGTGCACCTCCCTCTGATGTTATTTGCACCAAAAATTCTAAAATATTCATAAAAAATCGAATTAAATTTTTAGGGCATTCTGAGAACTTTTATTTTTGGGTCATTTTTTATTGCACGGGAAATTTAGAAAACAGACAAAACTTGGCATTTTATTTTATTTAACTAATAAAAACAGAGAATAAAAAATAGGGACATAAGGTAGTGTTTACTAAATTCATCAACTTCATACCGTTCAAAAATGATCCATTAATAAGGTTGATCAAGTCTTATTAACAACCACTTTCGATTAGCATGAAACCAAAGAACTTTCGTAAATCACTAAGTTACCTCCGTGGGGATATGCATTTCCCCAACAATAAGCATTTCATATTTCTATTTGACAGTAGGTAGAGGTATTTGAAAACTTCCAATAGTGATTGTCGGAGATTTTGCAATAACATTAATACCATTCACTTGGAATTGTTTCTTCGGAAAGTGCATTGTATGCTCATTCCCATTAATATGAAAGGTGACCTTGCTTTTATTGCAATCAATAACAGCCCCTATAGTATTCAAGAAGGGTCTACCAAGGATAATCGACATGTTGTCGTCCTTGGGCATCTCAAGTATAACAAAGTCAGTCAAAATAGTAACATTAGCAACGACAACGGGAACATCCTCACAGATACCGATAGGTATGGCAGTTGATTTGTTAGCCATTTGCAAAGATATTTCAGTAGGTGTGAGTTCATTCAAGTCAAGTCTTTTATATAAAGAGAAAGGCATAACGCTAACACCAGCTCCTAAATCACACAAAGTAGTTTGGCATAATTCTTTTTGATAGAGCAAGGTATAGTTGGTATTCCCGGATCTCCATGTTTTTGGGGTATTCCATCTTTAAAAGTGTAATTAGCAAGCATAGTGGAGATTTCAGCTTCCGGTATTTTTCTCTTATTTGTGTTGATGTCTTTCATATACTTTGCATAAGGAGGCATTTTCAAGATATCAGTCAAGCGAGTACGCAAAAAGACTGGCCTCAACATTTCAGCAAAGCGTTCAAATTCTTCATCATCATTCTTTTTAGTTAACTTGGGTGGAAAAGGCATAGGTTTTTGAACCCACGGTTCTCTTTCTTTACCGTGTTTCCTAGCCACAAAGTCTCTTTTGTCATATCTTTTATTTTTAGCTTGTGGGTTATCAAGATCAACAGGTGGTTCTATCTCAACATCATTATCTGGTTCTTTATCATTGGTTGGTTGAGAGTCTTCATGAACCTCGTCATTATCTTTTTCATTGTCATTAGGTGAGTGTTCATCACCAGATTGAGTTTCAGCATCAGAGATAGAAATTTCATTATCATTATCAGGAGGTTTCTCTGTTTCAGGTTCACTAGGAGCATGTGAATTCCTATCATTCTTCTTTTCCTTTTTCCCTTTTAGAAGAACTAGGTGCACTAGTGTTAGCTCTTTGTGAATCTTGTTCAATTCTTTTTGGGTGTCCCTCAGGATAAAGTGGTTCCTGAGTCATTTTACCTCCTCTAGTTGCAACTCTAACAGCAAAGTCATGCATATTATGATTCATTTCATCTAGTAATTCTCTTTGAGATTTAGCAACCTGTTCTAATTGAGTTTGAACCATAGAAGCATGTTTTCCAACACCTCTAAGATCATTTGATATTCTAAATAACAAGTCACTCAAGCGAGCAATCATATCAGAATTATATTTCAATTGTTTCATAACATTTGCATTGAAGTGATCTTGTTTTCTAATGTAGTTTTCAAACTCATAAAGCCATTGACTAGGATGCATATTGTGAGGATTATCATTATCACTGAACTTCATAAGAGAATTTACCTCTACCACCTTAGGCCTTGGTGGTGTATTGAGCCCATGTATTTCTTCAATAGGAGGTAAATTTTTAACATCCTCAGCTTTAATACCTTTTTCCTTCATAGATTTATTTGCCTCTTGCATATCTTCAGGACTGAGATATAATATACCCTCTTCTTCGGAGTGGGTTTAGCCAGTGGTTCAGGAATAGTCTAATCATCATAGTTTTTGAATATGTTATTCAATAATTCTTCAGCTTGTCCAACAGTTTGTTCCCTGAAAACACAACCAGCACAACTATCTAGGAAGTCCCTAGAAGCATCGGTTAGTCCATTATAGAAGATATCAAGTATTTCATTTTTCTTAAGAGGATGATCAGGTACAACATTAAGTAACTGGCAAAGCCTCCCCCAAGCTTGTGGGAGACTCTCTTCTTTAGTTTGCACAAAGTTAAATATTTCCTGTAAGGCAGCTTGTTTCATATGAGCCGGAAAATATTTTTCAGAGAAGTAATAAATCATATCCTGGGGACTACACACACAACCAGGAGCAAGAGTATTGTACCAAGCTTTAGTATCACCCTTTAATGAGAAAGGAAATAATTTGAGAATAAAGTAATAGTGAGTTTTCTCATCATGAGTAAAAAGGGTGGCTATGTCATTCAACTTAGTAAGATGTGCCACAACAGTTTTAGTTTCATAACCATGGAAAGGATCAGATTCAACCAAAGTAATTAACTCTGGGTCGACAGAGAATTCATAATCCTTATCATCAATAATGATAGGTGAAGTAGCAAACATAGGATCACATTTCATTCTAGCATTCAGAGATTTTTCTTTATACTTGTGTAGTAATTTCTCTAGATCATCTCTATCATTGCAAGCAATAATATCTCTAGTTGTTTCTTCACTCATAACATAACCTTTCGATACCTTAGGCAATTCATATCTAGGAAGGCTATTTCTAGCAGGTGTTTCAGGAGATTCAGTTTCAAGCTCATCATCAGATTCAACAACATCATGTTGTATAACTCTAGCAATTTGTTTATCAAGAAAGTCACCAAGTGGCACATCATCATTACGCAAGGTGCTAGCATCATCAAAAGCATTATCCATAGCAGAGGTAGCATCATCAATAACTTGCGACATATCAAAATTAATAGCATGTGGTGGTGTTGCAAGTTTACTTATAACAGAAGGTGAATCTAAAGCAGAACTGGATGGCAGTTCCTTACCTCCTCTCGTCTTTGAGGGAAATATCTTAGTCTTAGCATCCTTCAGATTCTTCATAGTGACAATATGATAATAATCCCAAGTGACCCAACAAATATAGCTATGCTCCCCGGCGATGGCGCCAGAAAAAGGTCTTGATAACCCACAAGTATAGGGGATCGCAACAGTTTTCGAGGGTAGAGTATTCAACCCAAATTTATAGATTCGACACAAGGGGAGCCAAACAATATTTGAAGGTATTAGCAGTTGAGTTGTCAATTCAACGACACCCGAAGATTAATTATCTGCAGCAAAGTGATCAGTAGCAAAGTAGTTTGATAGTTTTGATAGTAGTGACAACAGCAATAGTAACAGTAACAGTGATAGTAGTAATTTGTAGCAAGTGTAACAGTGATGAGAGCAATAGTAACGCAGCAAGATCAATACGGATAAATTCGTAGGCATTGGATCGGTGACTTTTTGGATGATATTCATCATGAGACAGTTATAACCTAGGGCGATACGGCACTAGCTCCAGTTCATCGATATAATGTAGGCATGTATTCCGTAAATAGTCATATGTGCTTTCTTAAAAGAACTTGCATGACATCTTTTGCCCTACCCTTCCGTGGCAGCGGGGTCCATATTGGAAACTAAGGGATATTAAGGCCTCCTTTTAATAGAGAACCGGAACAAAGCATTAACACATAGTGGATACATGAACTCCTCAAACTACGGTCATCACCGGGAGTGGGCCTGGTTGTTGTCACTCCGGGGTTGCCGGATCATAACCGTAGTAGGTGACTATAACTTGCAAGATCAGGTCTAGAACATGGATATAATGATGATAACATAAACGGTTCAGATCTGAAACATGGCACCCGGGCCCAAAGTGACAAGCATTAAGCATAGCAAAGTCATAGCAACATAAATAGAAGAACATAGTGGATACTAGGGATCAGGCCCTACCAAAACTAACTCGATTACATGATGAATCTCATCCAACTCCTCACCGACCAGCGAGCCTATGAAGGAATTACTTGTTGGAAATATGCCCTAGAGGCAATAATAAATTAGTTATTATTATATTTCCTTGTTCATGATAATCGTTTATTATCCATGCTAGAATTGTATTGATAGGAAACTCAGATACATGTGTGGATACATAGACAACACCATGTCCCTAGTAAGCCTCTAGTTGACTAGCTCGTTGATCAATAGATGGTTATGGATTCCTAACCATGGACATTGGATGTCGTTGATAACGGGATCACATCATTAGGAGAATGATGTGATGGACAAGACCCAATCCTAAGCCTAGCACAAGATCATGTAGTTCGTATGCTAAAGCTTTTCTAATGTCAAGTATCATTTCCTTAGACCATGAGATTGTGCAACTCCCGGATACCGTAGGAGTGCTTTGGGTGTGCCAAACGTCACAACGTAACTGGGTGGCTATAAAGGTACACTACAGGTATCTCCGAAAGTGTCTGTTGGGTTGGCACGAATCAAGACTGGGATTTGTCACTCCGTGTAAACGGAGAGGTATCTCTGGGCCCACTTGGTAGGATATCATCATAATGTGCACAATGTGACCAAGGAGTTGATCACGGGATGATGTGTTACGGAACGAGTAAAGAGACTTGCCGGTAACGAGATTGAACAAGGTATCGGGATACCGACGATCGAATCTCGGGCAAGTATTGTACCGATAGACAAAGGGAATTGTATACGGGATTGATTAAGTCCTTGACATTGTGGTTCATCCGATGAGATCATCGTGGAACATGTGGGAGCCAACATGGGTATCCAGATCCCGCTGTTGGTTATTGACCGGAGAGTCATCTCGGTCATGTCTGCATGTCTCCCGAACCCGTAGGGTCTACACACTTAAGGTTCGGTGACGCTAGGGTTATAGAGATATTAGTATGCGGTAACCTGAAAGTTTTTCAGAGTCCCAGATGAGATCTCGGACATCACGAGGAGTTCCGGAATGGTCCGGAGGTAAAGAATTATATATAGGAAGTGCTATTTCGGCCGTCGGGACAAGTTTCGGGGTCACCGGTATTGTACCGGGACCACCGGAAGGGTCCCGGGGGTCCACCGGGTGGGGCCACCTGCCCCGGGGGGGCACATGGGCTGTAGGGGGTGCGCCTTGGCCTATATGGGCCAAGGGAACCAGCCCCAAGAGGCCCATGCGCCAAGAGAGATAAGGAAAGGAAGAGTCCTAAAGGGGGAAGGCACCTCCGAGGTGCCTTGGGGAGGATGGACTCCTCCCTGGCCGCACCCTTCCTTGGAGGAAGGGCCAAGGCTGCTCCCCCCCCCCCTCTCTCTTGGCCCTATATATAGTGGGGGGAAGGGAGGGCAACCATACCTAAGCCCTGGCGCCTCCCTCTCCCTCCCATGACACATCTCCCTCCTCCCGCAGCGCTTAGCGAAGCCCTGTTGGAATCCCGCTACTTCCACCACCACGCCGTCGTGCTGCTAGATCTCCATCAACCTCTCCTCCCCCCTTGCTGGATCAAGAAGGAGGAGACGTTGCTGCTCCATACGTGTGTTGAACGCGGAGGTGCCGTCCGTTCGGCGCTAGGATCATCGGTGATTTGGATCACGACGAGTACGACTCCATCAACCCCGTTCTCTTGAACGCTTCCGCGCGCGATCTACAAGGGTATGTAGATCCACTCCTCCCTCGTTGCTAGCTGACTCCATAGATAGATCTTGGTGACACGTAGGAAAATTTTGAATTTATGCTACGTTCCCCAGCAGTGGCATCATGAGCTAGGTCTATGCGTAGTTTCTATGCACGAGTAGAACACAAAGTAGTTGTGGGCGTTGATTTTGTTCAATATGCTTACCATTACTAGTCCAATCTTGATTCGGTGGCATTGTGGGCTGAAGCGGCCTGGACCGACCTTACACGTACTCTTACGTGAGACTGGTTCCACCGACTGACATGCACTAGTTGCATAAGGTGGCTAGCGGGTGTCTGTCTCTCCCACTTTAGTCGGATCGGATTCGATGAAAAGGGTCCTTATGAAGGGTAAATAGCAATTGGCATATCACGTTGTGGTTCTTGCGTAGGTAAGAAACGTTCTTGCTAGAAACCCATAGCAGCCACGTAAAACATGCAAACAACAATTAGAGGACGTCTAACTTGTTTTTGTGGGGTATGCTATGTGATGTGATATGGCCAAAAGGATGTGATGAATGATATATGTGATGTATGAGATTGATCATGTTCTTGTAATAGGAATCACGACTTGCATGTCGATGAGTATGACAACCGGCAGGAGCCATAGGAGTTGTCTTAATTTATTTATGACCTGCGTGTCAACATAAACATCATGTAATTACTTTACTTTATTGCTAACCGTTAGCCATAGTAGTATAAGTAATAGTTGATGAGACAACTTCATGAAGACACGATGATAGAGATCATGATGATGGAGATCATGGTGTCATGCCGGTGACGATGATGATCATGGAGCCCGAAGATGGAGATCAAGAGGAGCAAAGTGATGATGGCCATATCATGTCACTATTTGATTGCATGTGATGTTTATCATGTTTATGCATCTTGTTTACTTAGAACGACGGTTGTAAATAAGATGATCCCTCATAATAATTTCAAAAAAGTGTTCCCCCTAACTGTGCACCATTGCGACAGTTTGTTGTTTCGAAGCACCACGTGATGATCGGGTGTTAGATTCTAACATTCACATACAACGGGTGTAAGACAGATTTACACACGCGAAACACTTAGGTTGACTTGATGAGCCTAGCATGTACAGACATGGCCTCGGAACACAAGAGACCGAAAGGTCGAGCATGAGTCGTATGGTAGATACGATCAACATGAAGATGTTCACCGATGATGACTAGTCCGTCTCACGTGATGATCGGACACGGCCTAGTTGACTCGGATCATGTAATCACTTAGATGACTAGAGGGATGTCTATCTGAGTGGGAGTTCACAAGATGAACTTAATTATCCTGAACATAGTCAAAAGGTCTTCGCAAATTATGTCGTAGCTCGCGCTTCAGTTCTACTGTTTAGATATGTTCCTAGAGAAAATTTAGTTGAAAGTTGATAGTAGCAATTATGCGGACTAGGTCCGTAAACTGAGGATTGTCCTCATTGCTTCATAGAAGGCTTATGTCCTTAATGCACCGCTCAGTGTGCTGAACCTCGAACGTTGTCTGGATGTTGCGAACATCTGACATACACATTTTGATAACTACGTGATAGTTCAGTTAAACGGTTTAGAGTTGAGGCACCGAAGACGTTTTGAAACATCGCGGAACATATGAGATGTTTCGAGGGCTGAAATTGGGATTTCAGGCTCGTGCCCACATCAAGAGGTATAAGACCTCCGACGATTTTCTTAGCCTGCAAACTAAGGGAGAAAAGCTCAATTGTTGAGCTTGTGCTTAGATTGTCTGAGTACAACAATCGCTTGAATCGAGTGGGAGTTGATCTTCGAGATGAAATAGTGATGGTTCTCTGAAGTCATTACCACCAAGCTGCTTGAGCTTCGTGATGAACTATAATATATCAGGGACATATATGATGATCCTTGAGATATTCGCGATGTTTGACACCACAAAAGTAGAGATCAAGAAGGAGCATCAATTGTTGATGGTTGGTGAAACCACTAGTTTCAAGAAGGGCAAGGGCAAAAAGGGATGCTTCATGAAACGGCAAATCAGCTGCTGCTCTAGTGAAGAAACCCAAGGTTGAACCCAAACCCGAGACTAAGTGCTTCTGAAATAAAGGGAACAGCCACTGGAGCAGAATTACCCTAGATACTTGGTAGATAAGAAGGCTGGCAAGGTCGATAGAAGTATATTGGATGTATTATGTTAATGTGTACTTTACTAGTACTCCTAGTAGCACCAGGGTATTAGATACCGATTCGGTTGCTAAGTGTTAGTAACTCGAAATAAAAGCTACGGAATAAACGGAGACTAGCTAAAGGTGAGCTGACGATATGTGTTGGAAGTGTTTCCAATGTTGATATGATCAAGCATCGCACGCTCCCTCTACCATCGAGATTGGTGTTTGCGTTGAGCATAGACATGATTGGATTATGTCTATCGCAATACGGTTATTCATTTAAGGAGAATAGTGGTTACTCTGTTTATTTGAATAATACCTTCAATGGTCTTGCACCTAAAATGAATGGTTCATTGAATCTCGATCATAGTGATACACATGTTCATGCCAAAAGATATAAGATAGTAATGATAGTACCACCTACTTGTGGCACTGCCATGTAAGTCATATCGGTATAAAACGCATGAAGAAGCTCCATGTTGATGGATCTTTGGACTCACTCATTTTTGAAAGGACTGAGACATGCGAACCATGTTTGTTGGTAGATATGCATGAAGAAACTCCATGCAAATGGACCGTTTGGACTCACTTGATTTTGAATCACTTGAGACATGCAAATCATACCACATGGGCAAGGCGACTGAAAGCCTCGTTTTCAGTAAAATGGAACTAGAAAGCAACTTGTTGGAAGTAATACATTTTGATGTGTGCAGTCCAATGAGTGCTGAGGCGTGTAGTGGATATCGTTATGCTCTTACTTCACAGATGATTTGAGTAGATGTTGAGTATATTTACTTGATGAATCACGAGTCTGAATTATTGAAAGGTTCAAGTAATTTCAGGGTGAAGTTGAAAGATCGTCGTGACAAGAGGATAAAATATCTATGATATGATCATAGAGATGAATATCTGAATTACGAGTTTGGCACAGAATTAAGACATTGTGGAAATTGTTTCACAACTAATACAGCCTGGAACACCATAGTGTGATGGTGTGTCCGAACATCATAACTGCACCCTATTGGATATGATGCATGCCATGATGTCTCTTATCGAATTACCACGATAGTTTATGGGTTAGGAATTAGAGACAACCACATTCACTTTAAATAGGGCACCACGTAATTCCGATGAGATGACACCGTATGAACTATGGTTTAGAGAAACCTAAGCTGTCATTTCTTAAAAGTTTGGGGCTGCGACGCTTATGTGGAAAATTTTCAGGCTGATAAGCTCAAACCCAAAGCGGATAAATGCGTCTTCATAGGACACCCAAAACAGTTGGGCATACCTCCTGTCTCAGATCCGAAAGCAATAAGGGATTGTTTCTAGAATCGGGTCCTTTCTCGAGGAAAAGTTTCTCTCGAAAGAATTGAGTGGGAGGATGGTGGAGACTTGATGAGGTTATTGAACCGTCTCTTCAACTAGTGTGTGGCAGGGCACAGGAGTTGTTCCTGTGGCACCTACACCAATTGAAGTGGAAGCTTATGATAGTGATCATGAAACTTCAGATCAAGTCACTACCAAACCTCGTGGGATGACAAGGATGCGTACTACTTCAGAGTGGTACGTAATCCTGTCTTGGAAGTCATGTTGCTAGACAACAATGAACCTACGAGCTATGGAGAAGCGATGGTGGGCCCAGATTCCGATAAATGGCTCGAGGCCATAAAATCCGAGATAGGATCCATGTATGAAAACAAAGTGTAGACTTTGGAAGAACTACTTGATGGTCGTAAGGCTGTTAGGTACATATGGATTTTAAAAGGAAGACAGACAAAGATGGTAAGTGTCACCATTGAGAAAGCTCGACTTGTCGTTAAGATGTTTTCCGACAAGTTCAAGGAGTTGACTACGATGAGACTTTCTCACTCGTAGCGATGCTAAGAGTCTGTTGGAATTATATTAGCGATTACTGCATTATTTATGAAATCTTGCAGATAGGATGTCAAAACATTGTTTCCTCGACGATTTTCTTGAGGAAAGGTTGTATGTGATACAACCGGAAGGTTTTGTCAATCCTGAAAGATGCTAATAAGTATGCAAAGCTCCAGCAGTCCTTCTAAGGACTGGAGTAAGCATCTCGGAGTTGGAATGTACGCTTTGATGAGATGATCAAAGATTTTGGGTTTATACAAAGTTTATGAGAAACTTGTATTTCCAAAGAAGTGAGTGGGAGCACTATGGAATTTCTGATGAATATATGTTGTTGACATATTGTTGATCAGAAATGACGTAGAATTTCTGGAAAGCATATAGGGTTATTTGAAAAGTGTTTTTCAATGGAAAACCTGGATTAGGCTACTTGAGTATTAAGCATTAAGATCTATAAGGATAGATCAAAACGCTTAATAGTACTTCCAAATGAATACATACCGTGACAAGATTTTGAAGGAGTTCAAAATGGATCGGCAAAGAAGGAGTTCTTGGCTGTGTTATAAGGTGTGAACATTGAGTAAGACTCGAAATCTGACCGCGGCAGAATAGAGAGAAAGGACGAAGGTCGTCCCCTATGCTTAAGACATAGGCCCTACAGTATGCTATGTTGTGTACTGCACCTGAAATGTGCCTTGCCATGAGTCAGTCAAGGGGTACAAGAGTGATCCAAGAATGGATCACAAGACAGCGGTCAAAGTTATCCTTAGTAACTAGTGGACTAAGGAATTTTCTCGATTATGGAGGTGGTAAAATAGTTCGTCGTAAAGGGTTACGTCGATGCAAACTTTGACACTAATCCAGATTATTCTGAGTAGTAAACTGGATTCGTATAGTAGAACAGTTATTTGGGATAGCTCCAAATATAGCGTAGTAGCTGCATCTACAAGATGACATAGAGATTTGTGAAGTACATACGGATCTGAAAGATTCAGACCCGTTGACTATAACATCTCTCACAAGCATAACAAGATCAAACCCAGAACTCATCGAGTGTTAATCACATATCGATGTGAACTAGATTATTGACTCTAGTAAAATCTTTGGGTGTTAGTCACATGGGGATGTGACCTTGAGTGTTAATCACATATCGATGTGAACTGGATTATTGACTCTAGTGCAAGTGGGAGACTGTTGGAAATATGCCCTAGAGGCAATAATAAATTAGTTATTATTATATTTCCTTGTTCATGATAATCGTTTATTATCCATGCTAGAATTGTATTGATAGGAAACTCAGATACATGTGTGGATACATAGACAACACCATGTCCCTAGTAAGCCTCTAGTTGACTAGCTCGTTGATCAATAGATGGTTACGGTTTCCTGACCATGGACATTGGATGTCGTTGATAACGGGATCACATCATTAGGAGAATGATGTGATGAACAAGACCCAATCCTAAGCCTAGCACAAGATCATGTAGTTCGTATGCTAAAGCTTTTCTACTGTCAAGTATCATTTCCTTAGACCATGAGATTGTGCAACTCCCGGATACCGTAGGAGTGCTTTGGGTGTGCCAAACGTCACAACGTAACTGGGTGGCTATAAAGGTACACTACAGGTATCTCCGAAAGTTTCTGTTGGGTTGGCACGAATCAAGACTGGGATTTGTCACTCCGTGTAAACGGAGAGGTATCTCTGGGCCCACTCGGTAGGACATCATCATAATGTGCACAATGTGACCAAGGAGTTGATCACGGGATGATGTGTTACGGAACGAGTAAAGAGACTTGCCGGTAACGAGATTGAACAAGGTATCGGGATACCGACGATCGAATCTCGGGCAAGTATTGTACCGATAGACAAAGGGAATTGTATACGGGATTGATTAAGTCCTTGACATCGTGGTTCATCCAATGAGATCATCGTGGAACATGTGGGAGCCAACATGGGTATCCAGATCCCGCTGTTGGTTATTGACCGGAGAGTCATCTCGGTCATGTCTGCATGTCTCCCGAACCCGTAGGGTCTACACACTTAAGGTTCGGTGACGCTAGGGTTATAGAGATATTAGTATGCGGTAACCTGAAAGTTGTTCGGAGTCCCGGATGAGATCCCGGACGTCACGAGGAGTTCCGGAATGGTCCGGAGGTAAAGAATTATATATAGGAAGTGCTATTTTGGCCATCGGGACAAGTTTCGGGGTCACCGGTATTGTACCGGGACCACCGGAAGGGCCCCGGGGGTCCACCGGGTGGGGCCACCTGCCCCGGGGGGCCACATGGGCTGTAGGGGGTGCGCCTTGGCCTATATGGGCCAAGGGCACCAGCCCCAAGAGGCCCATGCACCAAGAGAGATAAGGAAAGGAAGAGTCCTAAAGGGGGAAGGCACCTCCGAGGTGCCTTGGGGAGGATGGACTCCTCCCTGGCCGCACCCTTCCTTAGAGGAAGGGCCAAGGCTGCGCCCCCCCCCCTCTCTCTTGGCCCTATATATAGTGGGGGGAAGGGAGGGCAACCATACCTAAGCCCTGGCGCCTCCCTCTCCCTCCCATGACACATCTCCCTCCTCCCGCAGCGCTTAGCGAAGCCCTGTTGGAATCCCGCTACTTCCACCACCATGCCGTCGTGCTGCTGGATCTCCATCAACCTCTCCTCCCCCCTTGCTGGATCAAGAAGGAGGAGACGTCGCTGCTCCGTACGTGTGTTGAACGTGGAGGTGCCGTCCGTTCGGCGCTAGGATCATCGGTGATTTGGATCACGATGAGTACGACTCCATCAACCCCGTTCTCTTGAACGCTTCCACGCGCGATCTACAAGGGTATGTAGATCCACTCCTCCCTCGTTGCTAGATGACTCCATAGATAGATCTTGGTGACACGTAGGAAAATTTTGAATTTATGCTACGTTCCCCAACATTACTCACTCCCAGTGGGGAGCATCATGGAATTGGTGATGGATAAGGGTTGGTGATGACGAAGAACAAAGATCCCCCTCTCCGGAGCCCCAAACGGACTCCAGATCTGCCCTCCCGAGGAATAACAGGGCTTGGCGGCGGCTCCGTCTCATGGATCGCGATAATTCTTTCTCCCTGATTTTTTTTCTGGAAATATGTGATTTTATAGTATCTGGGGGTCATCGACGTGGCCACTAGGTGGGTACAACCCACCTGGGCGCACTAGGAGAGGGGGCGCGCCCTGGTTGGTTGTGCCCACCCAAGGGCCCCTCTCTAGTGGGTCTTGGCTTCAGTAATTCTTATTATTGATATAAAAATCCTCAAAAAGTTTCATTCCATTCCGAGAACTTTTATTTCTGCACAAAAACAACACCATGGTAGTTCTGCTGAAAACAACATCAGTCCAGGGTTAGTTTCATTCAAATCATGCAAATTAGAGTCCAAAACAAGAGGAAAAGCGTGAGAAAAAGTAGATACGTTGGAGACGTATCAAACAAACGCAAGCTCAAGAGGTAGCAGGAAGAATTTCTGGCGCTATTGCCCGGGAGATCTGCGCTAAGCCGAGACATACCAAGTACCCATCATAAACTATCATCCCTCGCATTACATTATTTGCCATTCTCCTCTCGTTTTCCTCTCCCCCACTTCTAACGATTTTCGAAAAGATTTGCCTTTTCTTCAGCCCTCTTCCGTCCTGCTTCTCCACTTGCTTTTTGTGTGCTCGTGTGTTGGATTGCTTGCTTTGTCATGATGGCTCAAGATAATACTAAATTGTGTGACTTTTCCAATACCAACAACAATGATTTTATTAGTACTCAGATTTCTCCCGCTACTAATGCGGAATCTTGTGAAATTAATACCGCTTTGTTGAATCTTGTTATGAAAGATCAATTTTCTGGCCTTCCCAATGAAGATGTCGCATCCCATCTTAATAATTTCGTTGATTTGTGTGATATGAAAAATAAAAAAGATGTGGATAATGATATTGTTAAATTGAAGCTATTTCCAGTCGCACTTCGAGATCGTGCTAAAACTTGGTTTTCATCTTTGCCTAAAAATATTATTGATTCATGCAATAAGTGCAAAGATGCTTTTATTTCCAAGTATTTTCCTCCCTCTAAAATCATCTCCCTTAGTAACGATATTATGAATTTTAAGCAACTTGATCATGAACATGTTGCACAATCTTGGGACAGGATGAAATTGATGATACGAAATTGCCCTACTCATGGTTTGAATTTGTGGATGGTTATACAAAAAATTTATGCCAAATTGATTTTTTCTTCTAGAAATCTTTTAGATTTGGCAGGGGGAGGTACTTTTATGGAAATTACTTTAGGAGAAGCTACTAAACTCCTAGATAATATTATGGTTAATTATTCTCAATGGCATACTGAAAGATCTTCCACTAGTAAAAAAGTGCATGCTATAGGAGAGATTAATGTTTTGTGTGGAAAGATGGATGAGCTTATGAAATTATTTGCTAGCAAGAGTTCTCCTACTGATCCTAATGATATGCCTTTGTCTACTTTGATTGAGAATGATAATGAATCTATGGATGTGAATTTTGTTGGTAGGAACAATTTTGGTAATAACGCGTATAGAGGTAATTTTAATCCTAGGCCGTTTCCTAGTAATTCCTCTGATAATTATGGTAATTCCTACAATAATTATTATGGAAATTATAATAAGATGCCCTCTTAATTTGATAATAGTGTTAAAGAATTTATAAGTTCGCAAAAGAATTTCAATGCTTTGATTGAAGAAAAATTGCTTAAGATTGATGATTTGGCTAGGAACGTGGATAGAATTTCTCTTGATGTTGATTCTTTGAAACTTAGATCTATTCCACCTAAGAATGATATCAATGAGTCTCTCAAATCCATGAGAATTTCCATTTATGTGTGCAAAGAAAGAACCGCTAAGATGCATGCTAAAAAAGATTGGTTTATAAAAGTGTGTTCTTCTAGTTTCTGTGAGAATAATGATGAAGATCTTAAAGTGATTGATGTGACTCCTATTGAATCTTTGTTTTCCAATATAAATCTTGATAAATATGGGACTGGAGATGAGTCAACTTTAGTTAGAAGGCATCCCAATGATTCGAAGGTTTTAGATCTTGATGCAAACATTGATAAAAGTGGGATTGGAGAGGTCAAAACTTTAAGTAGCAGGAACCCACTCTTTTGGATTTCAAGGAATTTAATTATGATAATTGTTCTCTAATATATTGTATTTCCTTTTTGCAATCCATGTTGAATTTTCCTCATGCTTATAAACAAAACAAAGCTTTTACTAAACATATCGTTGATGCTATGATGAAATCTTTTGAATAAAAGCTTGAATTGGAAGTTTCTATCCCTAGAAAACTTTATGATGAGTGGGAGCCTACTATTAAGATTAAGATTAAAGATTATTAATTCCATGCTTCGTGTGATTTGGGTGCTAGTGTTTCCACGATTCCAAAAACTTTATGTGATGTGTTAGGTTTCCATGAATTTGATGATTGTTCCTTAAATTTGCATCTTGTGGATTCCACTATTAAGAAACCTATGGGAAGGATTAATGATGTTCTTATTGTTGCAAATAGGAATTATGTGCCCATAGATATCATTGTTCTTGATATAGATTGCAATCCTACATGTCCTATTATTCTTGGTAGACCTTTCCTTAGAACGATTGGTGCAATTATTGATATGAAAGAAGGAAACATTAGATTTCAATTTCCGTTAAGGAAAGGCATGGAACACTTCCCTAGAAAGAAAATTAAATTGCCTTATGAATCTATTATGAGAGCCACTTATGGATTGCACACCAAAGATGATAATACTTAGATCTATTCGTGTTTTGTGCCTAGCTAAGGGTCGGCGTTAAACAATAGCGCTTGTTGGAAGCCAACCCAATTTTATTTTTGTTCTTGATTTTTAGGTCCTGTTTTTCATCAAATAATTCATATAGCCTCTAGTTATATGTGGTTTTATGTTTTAGTTATTGTTTGTGCCAAGTAAGACCTTTGGGATAGCTTACGGTGATAGTTGATTTGATCTTGCTGAAAAACAGAAACTTTTGCGCTGAGGAGATTAATTTTCATTTTTAGCACAAGCGCGATAAAATACTAATTCTTTCTGCAGAAGATTAGTAATAAAATTTATTAGGTCTTCCTAATGTTGCAGGATTTTGGAGTTACAGAAGTATTCTAAATCTCCGGATTGCTACAGATAGTTCTGTTTTTGACAGATTCTGTTTTTCGCGTGTTGTTTGCTTATTTTGATGCATATATGGCTAGTATCGGGGGGTATGAACCATGGAAAAGTTGGAATATAGTAGATATTACACCAATATAAATAAAGAATGAGTTCACAGCAGTACCAAAAGTGGTGATTTATTTTCTTATGCTAACGGAGCTTATGAGATTTTCTGTTGAGTTTTGTGTTGTGAAGTTTTCAAGTTTTGGGTAAGGACTTGATGGACAATGGAATAAGGAGTGGCAAGAGCCTAAGCTTGGGGATGCCCAAGGCACCCTAAGGTAATATTCAAGGACAACCAAGAGCCTAAGCTTGGGTATGCCCCGGAAGGCATCCCCTCTTTTGTCTTCGTCATTCGGTAACTTTACTTGAGGCTATATTTTTATTCACCACATGATATGTGTTTTGCTTGGAGCATCTTCTATGATTTGAGTCTTTGATTTTTAGTTTTCCACAATCATCCTTGTTGTACACACCTTTTGAGAGAGACACGCATGAATTGTGATTTATTAGAATACTCTATGTGCTTCACTAATATCTTTTGAGCTAGGCAAATTTTCTCTAGTGCTTCACTTATATATTTTTAGAGCACGGCGGTGGTTTTATTTTATATAAATTGATGAACTCTCGCACTTCACTTATATTATTTTGAGAGTCTTTAAAAACAGCATGTTAATTTGCTTTGGTTATAAATTTAGTCCTAATATGATAGGCATCCAAGAGGGATATAATAAAAAACTTTCATATAAAAGTGCATTGAATACTATGAGAAGTTTGATTCCTTATGATTGTTTGGAGATATAAAGATGGTGATATTAGATTCATGCTAGTGAGTAGTTGTGAATTTGATAAATAATTGTGTTAAAATTTGTGAGTCCTGTCATGCGCGTATGGTGAACTGTTATGTGATGAAGTCAGAGCATTATTTATTTATTGGTTGTCTTCCTTATGAGTAGCGGTCGGGGACGAGCGATGGTACTTTCCTACCAATCTATCCCCCTAGGAGCATGTGTGTAGTACTTTGTTTCATTGACTAATAGATTTTTGCAATAAGTATGTGAGTTCTTTTTGACTAATGTTGAGTCCATGGATTATACGCACTCTCACCTTTCCACCATTGCTAGCCTCTCTCGTACCGCGCAACTTTTGTCGGTACCATAAACCCACCATATACCTTCCTAAAAATAGGCACCATACCTACCTATTATGGCATTTCCATAGCCATTTCGGGATATATTGCCATGCAACTTTCCACAGTTCCGTTTATATGACACGCTCCATTATTGTCACATTGCTATGCATGATCATGTACTTGACATCGTATTTATGGCAAAGCCACCATTCATAATTCTTTCATACATGTCACTCTTGATTCATTGCACATCCCGGTACACCGCCGGAGGCATTCATATAGAGTCATATTTTGTTCTAAGTATCGAGTTGCAATTCTTGAGTTGTAAGTAAATAAAAGTGCGATGATCTTCATTATTAGAGCATTGTCCCATGTGAGGAAAGGATGATGGAGACTATGATTTCCCCACAAGTCGAGATGAGACTCCAGACGAAAAAAGAGGCCAAAAAATGAGAGAAGGCCCAAATAAAAAAATAAAAATGAGAGAAAAGAGAGAAGGGGCAATGCTACTATCCTTTTACCACACTTGTGCTTCAAAGTAGCACTATGATCTTCATGATAGAGAGTCTTCTATGTTGTCACTTTCATATACTAGTGGGAATTTTCATTATAGAACTTGGCTTGTATATTCCAATGATGGGCTTCCTAAAATTTCCCTAGGTCTTCGTGAGCAAGCGAGTTGGATGCACACCCACTTAATTTTCTTTTTGAGATTTCATAAACTTATAGCTCTAGTGCATCCACTGCATGGCAATCCCTACTCACTCACATTGATACCTATTGATGGGGCATATCCATAGCCCATTGATACGCCTAGTTGATGTGAGACTATCTCCCTCTTTTTTGTCATCTCCACAACCACCTTCTATTCCACCTATAGTGCTATGTCCATGGCTCACGCTCATGTATTGCGTGAAAGTTGAAAATGTTTGAGAACGTCAGAATTATGAAACAATTGCTTGGTTTGTCATCGGGGTTGTGCATGATTTAAATATTTTGTGATGAAAATGGAGCATAGACAGAGTATATGATTTTGTAGGGATAAGCTTTCTTTGGCCATGTTACTTTGAGAAGACATAATTGTTTTGTTAGTATGCTTGAAGTATTATTGTTTTTATGTTAATATTAAACTTTTGTTTTGAATCATACGGATCTGAACACTTATGCCACAATAAAGAGAATTACATGGATAAATATGTTAGGTAGCATTCCACATAAAAAATTTGTTTTATCATTTATCTACTCGAGGACGAGCATGAATTAAGCTTGGGGATGCCTGATACGTCTCCAACGCATCTATAATTTTTTATTTTTCCATGCTATTATATTATCTGTTTTGGATGTTTTATATGCATTAATATGCTATTTTATATTATTTTTGGGACTAGCCTATTAACCTAGAGCCCAGTGTCAGTTCCTGTTTTTTCCTTGCTTTAGAGTTTCACGGAAAAGGAATACCAAACGGAGTCCAAACGGAATGAAACTTTCGTGATGATTTTTCTTGGACCAGAAGACATCCAGACGGCTTGGAGTGCACGTTAGGAAAGCCACAAGGCGGCCACAAGGTCAGGAGGTGCGCCCAGGGGGTAGGGTGTGCTCCCCACCCTTGTGGGCCCCTCGTGACTCCACCGACCTATTTCTTCCGCCTATATATTCTCAAATACCCCAAAACCTTCCACGGGGGCCACGAAACCACTTTTCCACTGACGTAACCTTTTGTACCCATGAGATCCCATCTAGGGGCCTTTTCCGGTGTCCTGCCAGAGGGGGATTCGATCACGGAGGGCTTCCACATCAACACTATTGCCTCTCCGACGAAGCGTGAGTAGTTTACCACAGACCTACGGGACCATACCTAGTAGCTAGATGGCTTCTTTTCTCTCTTTGATTCTCAATACCATGTTCTCCTCGATGTTCTTGGAGATATATTCAATGTAATACTTTTTGTAGTATGTTTGCCGAGATCCGTTGAATTTGGATTTATGATCAGCTTATCTATGAATATTATTTAAATATCCTCTTATTTTATGCATGATTTGGTATCTTTGCAAGTCTCTTCGAACTATCAATTTGGTTTGGACAACTAGAATGGTTTTTCTTGCAATGGGAGAAGTGCTTAGCTTTGGGTTCAATCTTGCGGTGCTCGATCCTAGTGACAGAAGGGGAACCGACACGTATTGTATTGTTGCCATCAAGGATAACAAGATGGGTTTTTCATCATATTGCTTGAGTTTATCCCGCTACATCATGTCATCTTACTTAATGCGTTACTCTATTCTTCATGAACTTAATACTCTAGATGCAGGCAGGAGTCGGTCGATGTGTGGAGTAATAGTAGTAGATGCAGGCAGGAGTCGGTCTACTTGATACGGACATGATGCCATATTCATGATCATTGCCTTAGATATCGTCATAACTTCGCGCTTTTCTATCAATTGCTCGGCAGTAATTTGTTCACCCACCGTAATATTTTCTATCTTGAGAGAAGCCTCTAGTGAAACCTATGGCCCCGGGGTCTATTTTCCATCATATAAGTTTTCGATCTACAATTTTAGTTTCCTATTTACTTTCTTTGCAATCCTTTACTTTCCGGACTATAAACTAAAAATACCAAAATATTACTTTACCAGTTATCCATCTATATCAGATCTCACTTTGCAAATAACCGTGAAGGGATTGACAACCCCTTTATCACGTTGGGTGCAAGTTGGTGTTTGTTTGTGCAGGTATTCGGTGGCTTGTGTGTTGTCTCCTACTAGATTGATACCTTGGTTCTCAAAAGCTGAGGGAAATACTTACTCTACTTTGCTGCATCACCCTTTCCTCTTCAAGGGAAAACCAATGCAAGCTCAAGAGGTATCACCCACTGACGGGGCGCCTTCCCCTCTCTCATAGGAAGGCACGCCCGGTGCCCCCCTCAGGCTGGGCTTGGGGGCTCTCCTCTGGAGGGCCTCTGACCTAGCCAACGTCACGAGGGAGGCGCTCGGGCACCATGTGGAGGCATGCTTCAACACGTGCTTCCGCGGGGAGAGCCCGGGGCGCGAGGCTCCAGGCGCCCAGGAGTTCATCACCAAGGCAACCAAGGAGCTTCAGGAGGCAAGAGCTATGCGAGGCGAGCGTCGCCCTGCACCACCCAGCGCGGATCCCTTCCCCGGCGAGGGTAGCGAGCTGCGCGACTGCGTCAACATCCCAGGGCTCAACAGGTCCCCGTCTCAGGAGATCTTCTGGCCGCCCCATGATTGACCGGTGCGAGGGCCCACCTCACACCTACGCTCGCAGGCCTTTCGGTTTGCTGTACATGGATGCCACGCACCAGCGCCACATGCGGGCGTTCTGGCAGCTCATGAGGCTAGGCACCAGGCGATCCTACTGGAGGTGGCAATGGATCCTCGCGATCCCCTCGGGCCTCCGGAGCCTCACGAGGTTTAGGACCTGGACGGCTCATGAGGAACGACTTCTGTAGCATGCGTCTTCAGCTACTTCAACACCTCTTCAGCAACGGTGCTAGGTGACACTTTTTGGTTTGTTCAATTGGGGGCAACCCTCGGGCTGCATTATCCCCAGGTTGTGTGGGTCCGCCCTACGGCATGTATCATTCTTTGCATCTATCAGAACTGGCTTTACCCTCTTCCATGAGTTGCTTTATGATTATCACTTGTCTATCCGGTGCTTCGTCGCCATGAACATCATACGCCCTTGCAAACCCACCCACGCCTGCCTCATGATTAAGGACTAGCACGGCGTCTATGCTCGGATCTATCCCTGCAGCGTCACTAAACCCAAGTGGATGAGCTCTGGCTCGTGGGCCAGCTCCCGTGCACGTCACCTCCCATGGTCCTTGGTGCCTTGTTCTCGCATGAGCTAATCGGGGGCGGATAAGTTAGGGCGCATGACCCGGTGCCTCACCACTGTGGGAGCGCGCACCTGTTGTCTTTCTTTAGGACTTCCGCATGAGAAGACTGGGCACGGCATCTGTGCTTGGGTTCGTCCCTGCAGCGTCGACAAACCCAACGGCTGAGCTCTGTCTGGCGGGCCAGCCCCGTTCACGTCACCTCCTAGGGTCGTTGGTGTTTGGCCTTCTCATGCGATAACCTCAGGAGATTCACTCGGTGCAGGCTGCCTAACCATCTCGCAGGACTATCACAAGTGTTTCGAATCAAATTCTGGCGCAACCCGCCTTGAGGTAGGGCCTCGTGAGTCCCGCGCTGGCTCACGAGTGCCCATACACACCTCCTCCAGCCCTGCCATGCAAGCCATGTGTCAGGGCGGGGATGTACACGCCCCAGAGTCTCCCCTCAGAGGGAGCTCCCACCCAAGTACCAGTGGAATCCCCATGCTCCGCGCTGGCGGACGACACTGTCGAGGAGCGGCTATGCCCGTGCAAGAGCGGAAGCACCATGCTCCGCGCTGGTGAATAAACAACTGAGGGTAGCCTTACGGCTGTAGTAACCTCGGGAGAGCCATTAGGCTCGCTGCTCAGCCTCACCGCGCTGATTTTCCCTCGAGAGTCACACGAGGGGGCTGGGCACGAGGGCTACGCTCAGGTCATGCCTGGCGCACGCCACCTCGCCAGGACCCTCGGACCTGGTCTTCGTGCGCCCCTCCCGAGTGAGATCTTGGCGAGGAAAGGTATGGAGGGTCGTTCGTACATCAAGGGGGCTCCTGAGCATCGCGACTCAGGAGCCTCACTGGTCACGTAGCCCCTTACCCCTTGGAATCGTCCTGGTGATCCGGGTGCCCCAACGGCTGCTGAGGTATGTGCGGGGCCGGGCCTTGCCGACGGAGAATGCTAAGACACACACGCATCTCCTTCCTGAGGGTTGTTCGTACATCAAAGGGTACTCCTGAGCATCGCGACTCAGGAGCCTCACTGGTCACGTAGCCCATCACCCCTTGGTCTCATCCTGGTGATCCAGCGGCGGCTGAGGTATGCGCGGGGCCAGGCCCTGCCGACACAGAACACTATGCAAACGGAAAGGAAATCTTGGAACCCTAGCAAATTATTACAAAACCTATTGTCCCTTAAAAGCTCAAAGCATGAGTTCTTATGCCTCCACGAGGCACGATAAATGTTGTAGGATTAAAATAGGGAGGAGCGCCGCCTTCGAGCCTCTCCCTCAGCCTTGGACCCTGATACGTCTCCAACGTATCTATAATTTTTGATTGCTCCATGCTATATTATCTACTATTTTAGACATTATTGGGCTTTATTATCCACTTTTATATTATTTTTGGGACTAACCTATTAACCGGAGGCCTAGCCTAGAATTGTTGTTTTTTTTCCTGTTTTAGGGTTTCGAAGAAAAGGAATATCAAACGGAGTCCAAACGGAATGAAACCTTCGGAAACGTGATTTTCTCATCAGATAAGATCCAGGAGACTTGGACCCTCCATCAAGAAAGCCACGAGGTAGTCACGAGGGTGGAGGGCGCCCCCCCCCCAGGGCGCGCCCCCTGCCTCGTGGGCCCCTCGAAGCTCCACCGACGTACTTCTTCCTCCTATATATATCCACGTACCCCCAAACGATCGGGGACAGAGCCAAAAACCTAATTCCACCGCGGCAACTTTCTGTATCCATGAGATCCCATCTTGGGGCCTGTTCCAGAGCTCCGCCGGAAGGGGCATCGATCACAGAGGGCTTCTACATCATCATCCAAGCCCCTCCGATGAAGTGTGAGTAGTTTATTTCAGACCTACGGGTCCATAGCTAGTAGCTAGATGGCTTCTTCTCTCTTTTTGGATCTCAATACAATGTTCTCCCCCTCTCTCGTGGAGATCTATTCGATGTAATCTTCTTTTTGCGGTGTGTTTGTTGAGACCAATCAATTGTGGGTTTATGATCAAGTCTATCTATGAATAATATTTGAATCTTCTCTGAATTCTTTTATCTATGATTGGTTATCTTTGCAAGCCTCTTCGAATTATCAATTTGGTTTGGCCTACTAGATTGGTTTTTCTTGCCATGGGAGAAGTGCTTAGCTTTGGGTTCAATCTTGCAGTGTCCTTTCCCAGTGACAGAAGGGGCAGCAAGGCACGTATTCTATTGTTGCCATCGAGGATAACAAGGTGGGGTTTTTATCATATTGCATGAAACTATCCCTCTACATCATGTCATCTTGCTTAAGGCGTTACTCTGTTTTTAACTTAATACTCTAGATGCATGCTGGATAGCGGTCGATGAGTGGAGTAATAGTAGTAGATGCAGAATCGTTTCGGTCTACTTGTCTCGGACGTGATGCCTATATACATGATCATACCTAGATATTCTCATAACTATGCTCAATTCTTTCAATTGCTCAACAGTAATTTGTTCACCCACCGTAGAATACTTATGATCTTGAGAGAAGCCACTAGTGAAACCTATGGCCCCGGGTCTCTTTCTCATCATATCAATCTCCATCACTTTATTATTTCTTTGCTTTTACTTTGCTTTTACTTTTTACTTTGCATCTCTATACCAAAAATACCAAAAATATTATTTATCATCTCTATCAAATATCACTTTCGTAAGTGACCGTGAAGGGATTGACAACCCCTAAGCACATCGGTTGCGTTGAGCTATTGTTTTTGTGTAGGTATGAGGGACTCGAGCGTAGCCTCCTACAGGATTGATACCTTGGTTCTCAAAAACTGAGGGAAATACTTATGCTACTTTGCTGCATCATCCTCTCCTCTTCGGGGAAATCCAACGCAGTGCTCAAGAGGTAGCAAGAAGAATTCTGGCGCCGTTGCTGGGGAGTCTGCGCAAAAGTCAACATACCAAGTACCCATCACAATCCCTATCTCCCGCACTACATTATTTGCCATTTGCCTCTCGTTTTCCTCTCCCCCACTTCACCCTTGCCATTTTATTCGCCCCCTCTCTCTCTCTATCCTCCCTCTCCATTTGCCTATTTTTGCCTGTTTGCTTTTTGTTTGCTTGTGTGTTAGTTTGCTCGCTTGTCGTTATGGCTAGTTCTTTACCTTCTGCCTCTATGTCTGAAATTGGGGATACTATTGTTGATAATAATTTTGATGCTTCTACTAAAGAACCCACTTTCTCACATATAAAAAGATTCTGTGTTGGTAGCGGTAATATTATTGGAAAAGGAGTTATTCAATATTTCTTTACTTGTGCCGGTGCTTTACCTTCTATGGGTAGTTCTATTCTTCATAGAACTAGTAGTCTTGCGGACGCTATTGCCATGCTTGTAGTTGAACTTGAGAGGCAATTCATGCACTTGCATCCTTCCATAGAAAGGATTTTCCTAGAATTTTCTAATATTGAGCATTCTTCTGTTAAGCATGTCGTTACTATATTTTTGGCTCATGAGTTTCGATTCATAATAAAAGAGGCCAAAGAAATCTTTGCGCATTATAGGGTGGATGCTGGCCGTCCTCCCATAGAGACTATCCTCTTTGATCAAGAAGAAATAATGCGTTTTCAATCTCTAGACTATGTTGCTTTCAATGAAAATCTTAGAAAAAGGGTTCCTACCAATGTTTTAGTTGATAGAATTTCTGAACTTAATGATGATTTAGCTATTCGAGATAATGAATTGGGATATTCTCTTGAATATAGGCTCACAAAGTTCTGTCAAAAGAATGCTTATAATGATGAATTGGTTGTGCAATACGAAGGACCAAAGGAGGAACCTATACCTCCCAAGGTTGATCTTGGAGACTTTTGTCCCGTTAAATTTAGCCCTTTTGGTTACTTTTTCTTGCCTCAAATAAAACTTGCTGCTGAACGTAGAGAATATGAAATGAGTTTTAATAATCTATCTTACTATTATGGCAATACCTAGATCTATTCTTGCTTGTTATGCCTAGCTAGGGGCATTAAACGATATCGCTTGTTGGCAGGCAACCCAATTTTATTTTTATTCCTTGTTTTTTGCTCCTATTTAGTAATAAATAAATTATTTAGCCTCTGTTTTGGTTGTGTTTTTTGTGTTTAATTAGTGTTTGTGCCAAGTAGAACCGTTGGGAAGACTTGGGGAAAATCTTGTTGAACTTGCTGTAAAAAACAGAAACTTTAGCGCTCACAAGAACTGCTTTAATTTTTATTTGGAAAGTGCTATTTAGTTAATTCTTTTTGCAGATTATTAATAGATAATTTCCTCACGTCCAGAAATTTATTTTAGAATTTTTGGGGTTCCAGATCTTGCGCTAGCTACAGATTACTACAGACTGTTCTGTTTTTGACAGATTCTGTTTTTCGTGTGTTGTTTGCTTATTTTGATGAATCTATGGCTAGTAAAATAGTTTATAATACATAGAGAAGTTGGAATACAGTAGGTTTAACACCAATATAAATAAAGAATGAGTTCATTACAGTACCTTGAAGTGGTCTTTTGTTTTCTTTTGCTAACGGAGCTCACGAGATTTTCTACTTTAAGTTTTGTGTTGTGAAGTTTTCAAATTTTGGGTACAGATTTGATGGATTATGGAACAAGGAGTGGCAAGAGCCTAAGCTTGGGGATGCCCATGGCACCCCCAATATAATCTAAGGACACCTAAAAGCCAAATCTTGGGGATGCCCCAGAAGGCATCCCCTCTTTCGTCTACTTCTATCGGTAACTTTACTTGGAGCTATTTTTTTATTCACCACATGATATGTGTTTTGCTTGGAGCGTATTTTATTATTTGAGTCTTTGATTGTTAGTCTACCATAATAATCCTTGCTGTACACACCTTTTGAGAGAGCCATACTTGATTTAGAATTTGATAGAATACTCTATGTGCTTCACTTATATCTTTTGAGCTTTATAATTTTGCTCTAGTACTTCACTTATATCTTTTAGAGCACGGTGGTGGATTTGTTTTATAGAAAATATTGATCTCTCATGCTTCACTTAGATTATTTTGAGAGTCTTAATAACATGGTAATTTGCTTAAAATCCTAATATGCTTGGTATGCAAGATTAATAATAAAACTTTCGTATGAGTATGTTGAATACTAAGAAAAGTTTGATGCTTGATGATTGTTTTGAGATATGGAGGTAATAATATCAAAGTCATGCTAGTTGAGTAGTTGTGAAATTGAGAAATACTTGTGTTGAGGTTTGCAAGTCCCGTATCATGCATGTATGGTAAATGGTATGCAACAACTTTGAAACATGAGGTGTTATTTGATTGTCTTCCTTATGAGTGGTGGTCGGCGACGAGCGATGGTCTTTTCCTATCAATCTATCCCCCTAGGAGCATGCGCGTAGTACCGAGGTTTTTGATGACTTGTAGATTTTTGCAATAAGTATGTGAGTTCTTTATTACTAATGTTGAGTCCATGGATTATACGCACTCTCACCCTTCCATCCTTGCTAGCCTCTACGGTACCGTGCATTGCCCTTTCTCACATTGAGAGTTGGCGCAAACTTCGCCGGTGCATCCAAACCCCGTGATATGATACGCTCGTTCACACATAAACCTCCTTATATCTTCCTCAAAATAGCCACCATGCCTACCTATTATGGCATTTCCGTAGCCATTTCGAGATATATTGCCATGCAACTTTCCATCATTCTGTTCATCATGACACATTCATCATTGTCATAATGCTTAGCATGATCATGTAGTTGACATAGAATTTGTGGCAAAGCCACCATTCATAATTCTTTCATACATGTCACTCTTGGTTCATTGCATATCCCGGTACACCGCCGGAGGCATTCATATAGAGTCATCTTTGTTCTAGTATCGAGTTGTAATCATTGAGTTGTAAATAAATAGAAGTGTGATGATCATCATTATTAGAGCATTGTCCCAAGTGAGGAATAAAAAAAAGAGAAAGGGCATAAAAAAAGAAGGCCCCCCAAAAAGAGAAAGGCCACAAAAAAGGCCCAAAAAATGAGAGAAAAAGAGAGAAGGGACAATGTTACTATCCTTTTACCACACTTGTGCTTCAAAGTAGCACCATGATCTTAATAGTAGAGAGTCTCTCATGTTATCACTTTCATATACTAGTGGGAATTTTTCATTATAGAACTTGGCTTGTATATTCCAATAATGGTCCTCCTCAAGTGCCATAGGTCTTCGTGAGCAAGCAAGTTGGATGCACACCCACTAGTTTCTTTTGTTGAGCTTTCATACATTTATATCTCTAGTGCATCAGTTGCATGGCAATCCCTACTCTTTGCATTAACATCAATCGGTGGGCATCTCCATAGCCCATTGATTAGCCTCATTGATGTGAGACTTTCTCATTTTTTGTCTTCTCCACATAACCCCCCTCCATTATATTCTATTCCACCCATAGTGCTATGTCCATGGCTCGCGCTCATATATTGCGTGAAAGTTTATAGGTTTGAGATTACTAAAGTATGAAACAATTGCTTGGCTTGTCATCGGGGTTGTGCATGATGATAGCATTGTTGTGTGATGAAATGAAACATGACTAAACTATATGATTTTGTAGGGATGAACTTTCTTTGGCCATGTTGTTTTGAGAAGACATAATTGCTTAGTTAGTATGCTTGAAGTATTATCATTTTTATGTCAATATGAACTTTTGTCTTGAATCTTTCGGATCTGAATATTCATACCACAATTAAGAAGAATTACATTAAAATTATGCCAAGTAGCACTCCGCATCAAAAATTCTATTTTTATCATTTACCTACTCGAGGACTAGCAGGAATTAAGCTTGGGGATGCTTGATACGTCTGCAACGTATCTATAATTTTTGATTGCTCCATGCTATATTATTTACTATTTTAGACATTATTGGGCTTTATTATCCACTTTTATATTATTTTTGGGACTAACCTATTAACCGGAGGCCCAGCCCAGAATTGTTGTTTTTTGCCTGTTTTAGGGTTTCGAAGAAAAGGAATATCGAACGGAGTCCAAATGGAATGAAACCTTCGGAAACGTGATTTTCTCATAATATAGGATCCAGGAGACTTGGACCCTCCGTTAAGAAAGCCACGAGGCGGTCACGAGGGTGGAGGGCGCCCCCCCCCTAGGGCGCGCCCCCTGCCTCGTGGGCCCCTCGAAGCTCCACCGACGTACTTCTTCCTCCTATATATCCACATACCCCCAAACGATCGAGGACAGAGCCAAAAACCTAATTCCACTGCCGCAACTTTCTGTATCCATGAGATCCCATCTTGGGGCCTGTTTCGGAGCTCCGCCGGAGGGGGCATCGATCAGGGAGGGCTTCTACATCATCATCCAAGCCCCTCTGATGAAGTGTGAGTAGTTTATTTCAGACCTACGGGTCCATAGCTAGTAGCTAGATGGCTTCTTCTCTCTTTTTGGATCTCAATACAATGTTCTCCCCCTCTCTCGTGGAGATCTATTCGATGTAATCTTCTTTTTGCGGTGTGTTTGTTGAGACCGATGAATTGTGGGTTTATGATCAAGTCTATCTATGAATAATATTTGAATCTTCTCTGAATTCTTTTATGTATGATTGGTTATCTTTGCAAGTCTCTTCGAATTAACAGTCTGGTTTGGCCTACTAGATTGGTTTTTCTTGCCATGGGAGAAGTGCTTAGCTTTGGGTTCGATCTTGCGGTGTCCTTTCCCAGTGACAGAAGGGGCAGCAAGGCACGTATTCTATTGTTGCCATCGACGATAACAAGATGGGGTTTTTTATCATATTGCATGAAACTATCCCTCTATATCATGTCATCTTGCTTAAGGCGTTACTCTGTTTTTAACTTAATACTCTAGATGCATGCTGGATAGCGGTCGATGAATGGAGTAATAGTAGTACATGCAGAATCGTTTCGGTCTACTTGTCTCAGACGTGATGCGTATATACATGATCATACCTAGATATTCTCATAACTATGCTCAATTCTATCAATTGCGCAATAGTAATTTGTTCACCCACCGTAGAATACTTATGCTCTTGAGAGAAGCCACTAGTGAAACCTATGGCCCCCGGGTCTCTTTCTCATCATATCAATCTCCATCACTTTATTATTGCTTTGCTTTTACTTTGTTTTTACTTTTTACTTTGCATCTCTATACCAAAAATACCAAAAATATTATTTATCATCTCTATCAGATCTCACTTTCGTAAGTGACCATGAAGGGATTGACAACCCCTAAGTGCATTGGTTGCGTTGAGCTATTGTTTTTGTGTAGGTATGAGGGACTCGATCGTAGCCTCCTACTGGATTGATACCTTGGTTCTCAAAAACTGAGGGAAATACTTATGCTACTTTGTTGCATCATCCTCTCCTCTTCGGGGAAATCCAACGCAGTGCTCAAGAGGTAGTAGACACCACCGTCGCCCGCCTAGGGAGGCCAACATCGACAATGTCGTTGTCCTTGCCATCGGTCGTGGCTGCAGGGTCGACGCAGAGGAACTTTTGCAACAGGGCCTCTACCGACTTCTTCATAGCCTCGGCGGTGTCATCGCGAAGCTAAGGATCCACAGGTTCGAGCAGCACGCCAAGGTCAAAGCTGGGGTCCCGAAGATGGAGGTAGCTGAAGGTGTGCATCGCGGCCTAGGTAAAAAGCGCGCGAGCCTCTCCCTCCACCATGGGGCCCACTCCGACGACGATGCCCTCGAGAACCACGGCAAGCTTGGGGAGCATCCTGGCGGGGCCTTCCTCAGGAGTCGCCAGCGGCTTCTCGTACACCTCCCTGTAAAGGTCCTGCAGTGCCTTGCAGGACCTCAGCTCGATGGAGACGAAGGCGTTGCATCCCACAGTGGCCGCCTTCTCAGCCGCGGTAAGGAGTTTCTCCATGTCCTCTAGTCAGTCCTTCTCCTCGGAGACGAGCTTGGTATGAGATGCCTGGGCCGCCCCCACCTCCTCCTTCAGCTTCTCCACGTGACTGCGCTCCATGGCCTGTTCTTGGGCTGCCTGCTCTAGCTCGGCGCCGCAATCGGTGAGTGCGGTCTCCTGGGTTTTCAGCTTCTCTTCCTGCTCCTCGAGCTGGCGGGCGCAGGTGGCTTGCTCATCACGGAGGGACCTCAGCTCGGCCTCCGCCGCATAGTAGCACTTCTCGGCGGCTGCTGCATCGACCAACGCTGCATCGCGAGCAGTTGCGGCCATGCCGGCCACCTTCCTGCCCTCCTCGGTGGCGGCCTCGGCCTAACCCTAGGCTGTCCTGACGGACGAGTCGGCCTGGAGCCACCCCGAGACCAGCCCCAGGCGGTCCGCTGCCATGCACCAGTCGGCGCCCCGAAGATCAGCCCGGAGCCAGTCCAGCGCGGAGAAGGCTTCCACCAGAGCGCTGGGCATGGTAGAAGAACCATGGTCCATCCTGCCTGACGGCTTGGGGAGGAGGCGGCACCAACGCCGGGGCTGGTAAAGCAACGACAGAAAGGACGGCCGAGGGCTCTGGAGCCCTCGGACTCCCAACAGGTGCGCTGAGGACGGGCACCTCAGGAGTCAGCTTAGCCGCGGAGGCGGTCTTCTCCAGAGGCTGGGCCCCCAAGCCTCCAGAGGCCAACCTTGTCATACGAGGACACGAGGAGGCCTCTTATTTCTGCATCGAAGTTGTCGTGGCCACGGCAGGCCACTTGGCCTCGGAGGCCCTGGCCTCCTCCTTCTTCCTCTTTGTCGTCGATGTCAGCCTAGCCATCAAGAGGAAAATGTCTGGGTACTGCATCAAGAGTAGGAAGCAAAGACAAGGTGAAGCACTTACTGGTCCTTGGCAACGTACGCCCTCTTCCTACCCAGGAGCGCAGTGCCCCCGAGCTTCATGGGCACAAGCCCCGATGCGCTCTCAAGAGTGGACGAGTGCGCGGCGGTCGGCTCTGTGACGGTGGCGGCCGACGACAAGGTGGGGGCATCGTCCTGGGGAACGATGTCGTCCCGCCCTTCTTTGGGGTCCCCTACTTCAGCTTCCTCAGGGAGGCGCCCCTAGACCTCGTGGCGACACTGATGGAGCGTGGTGATCCTTCGACCAGGTACTCACTGGTGTCGTCATGATCGGAGAGGACGCGGAGGAGATCGCTCTGCCACAGCGGAGAGGTCTCCCCCACCCCCTCCAAGGTCGCCTCTGAGTCCCCCTCCTCTTCCTCCTCCTCGGAGTGCTCGTGAGAGGACACCGGCACCGGGGAGCTACGGGGCTGGGAAGGCTTTAGTGACACGAGCCCCCGCTCGTTGAAGATGGGCATGGTGGTGACTACCTGCACTCCGTCGTCGCGGTGGTACAGCGGGAGGTATGCCGCTGGGAGGACGACCTGGTCCTTCTCGAGCAAGGTGCGCATGGCCTTGCTCAACTCCTCGTTAGACAGGTCGCTCGGGCGCAGCCGGAGTTCGTCTTCCGCGCCCTTGAGGCTCCACAGAGGGCGCGAGTGCGCCTGGAGCGGAGCCAGGCGCTGCGTCAGAAACTCCCTGACGATCATGGCCCCTGTCAGCTTCTCTGCCTTCAGGTCCGCTATCATCTTCTCCAGCAACAGCTCTTCCCAGGGATCGGTGAGCTTCTCGTAAGCCCACCGATCCAGCTTCACCGGCAACGGAGTCGGCAGCTCCAGCCGAGCGTGGGAGCGCTTGGCGTGCATGAACCATGAAGATCCACTTGTGTCGGAAGTCCTCCACCTTCTTGCCATTACCTGCGATGAAGCAGGCGCACCCGGAGCACTTGGCGTTGCCCATCCGGAGGTACAAGAAGTGGCGGAACAGTGTAACGGAGGGCGCCACCCCCACAAATGCCTCACAATAGAAGGTGAAGATTAACAAGAGGAGGATGGAGTTGGGATGAAGATGAAGGGCATGGATCTGGTAATGGTTGAGTATGGTGAAGAAGAAGTTGGAGAAGGGGGTGAGCCCAGCGAAGACGTTGTGCAGAAAGAAGGGGTAGAAGGTTTCCCCCAAGGTTTTCAGATTTGCGGAGCCGACCTGGAGCGGCGTTTCCTGCCCCTCATTGGCATCACTCGCCGTCAGCGGGAGCATGGCGGCGAGATGCTTCTCCTTAGTGATGGAGGATGCACTGAGGGCCGGCTCGAATGAGAAGGCCGAGCGCGCAGCAGAAGCGGAGGGCTTCGCTTTCTCGGTCGCCATCGGTGGCAAGTCCGGAGAGGTAGGCAGATCTGGAGATGCTTTGAGCGGGGAGAGAAGGGGATCTGGAGCAAGACAAAGGGAAGGCAATGAAGGCTCACGGCAGATGCCAGCCTTTTTGTCAGCCCAGGATGGTTGCCAAGGCTGCGTGGGGAAGCGAAGACGCCCACATCCCATCAAGCGCCATGCGTCGACCGAGGCCACAAGCGGTTGGGGCCTGCGGCGCTCCGCCCGTGCCCCTTGGCTTCGCCTAGAAGCCAAGTCCAAGCACGCCTTGGGCCTAGGGGCTACTGTTGGTGTTTTGGGAATGGGGGTACCCAGACTTGCCTGCCTGCGGCCCATGGCGTGGCACCATTGATGGCCTGGTAAGACCCACCTTCAGCATCAACAACACAAGACCCTCCCAAGGGGCCAAGCCTCGCGAGCTGGACGACGCCAAGACCTCCAGATGGAGCGGCCTCCTTAGGCTGGCTCCTGAGGAGCGGAGACTTCTATGCAAGCCCTCACCTCGTGAGGTTCATATGACGCAAGCCATGATGACCAAGGCCAGGCGGGCGCCAGCGGGCACAGTACAACAATTTCCTATTTGGTGCTAAAGAGGCAAGCGCAGGCGCGGAGTCCCGAGGCATCAACCAAAGGTTTCCATTCCTATGCAACAAGACCAAGACCGCCAGGACGGAGGTCATCGCCGAGCCCACCACGGCGTTACAACTAGAGACTTTGCAGGCGAATACCACCTTTTGTCAGGATAAGATGTACTAGTTGTCTTCCTTCGAATTTGGCCGTTGTGGGATCCCTTCCTGCCTTCGCTTTGGGGGAAGAGGACCAAGGCCACTATAAGTATAGCCTAGACACCATCTTAGATGGGGGGACAACGAGGAAGAGGAGGACGAGGCAGAGACGGACGGATCATTCAGACCATCCTCTCCCTCACCAGCACAAGAACACACCTCCTGAGGTTGTTCTCCCACTGTACTAGTTCATCCTCAGCCCACCTTGAGGCCAATCCACCACAAAGCAGGAGTAGGGTATTACACCGCAAGGTGGCCCGAACCTGGGTAAACTGCCTTGTTCCATTTCCTTCTAGTTCATCAAGCTAGGCTAAGAGATCGACGAGTAGGCAGACTGAGGAGGTTGAGTTCTTCTCATGCACCCCAGTGTTCGAATCTATCAAGGGTCTGCGGAGCCCTGAATCTGACAACCATAAATCCACAATTCATCGGATCTCGGCAAACACACCGCAAAAGAGTATTACATCAAATAGATCTCCAAGAACATCGAGGAGAACATGGTATCGAGAATCAAAGAGAGAGAAGATGCCATCTAGCTACTAGCTATGGACCCGTAGGTCTAAGGTAAACTACTCATGCTTCATCAGAAGGGCAGTAGAGTCGATGTAGAAGCCCTCTATGATCGAATCCCCCTCCGGCAGGATGCCGGAAAAGGCCCCTAGATGGGATCTCACGAGTACAGAAGGTTGCGGCGATGGAAAAGTGTTTTTGTGGATGCCCCTGCTTGGGGATATATGGGAATATATAGGCGCAGAAACTAGGTCAGGGAGTGCATGAGGGGCCCACAAGGGTGGGGGCGCACCCTCCGTCCTTGTGGCCGCCTCGTGGATCTTCTGACTTCATCTCCAAGTCTCATGGTTGTCTTCTGGTCCAAGAAAATCATTGCAAAGGTTTTATTACGTTTGGACTCTGTTTGGTATTCCTTTTCTGCGAAACTCAAAAACAAGGAAAAACAGGAACTGGCACTGGCACTGGGCTCTAGGTTAATAGGTTAGTCCCAAAAATAATATAAAATAGCATATTAATGCATATAAAACATCCAAAACAGATAATATAATATCATGGAACAATCAAAAATTATAGATACGTTGGAGACCTATCACATACCTATCGGTATTTGTCAGGATGTGCCCGTTGTTGTTGTTAATGCTACTATTTTGACTGACTTTGTTATACTTGAGATGCCCAAGGACGACAACATGTCTATTATCCTTGGTAGACCATTCTTGAATATTGTAGGGGCTGTTACTGATTGCAATAAAAGCAAGGTCACTTTTCATATCAATGGTAATGAGCATACGGTGCACTTTCTGAAGAAACAATTCCAAGTGAATGGTATTGATGTTATTGAAAAATCTTCGAGAATCATTATTGGAAGTTTTCAACTACCTCTACCTATTGTTAAAAATAAATATGAAATGCTTATTGTTGGGGACATTCATATCCCCGTTGAGGTAACTTAGTGATTTACAAAAGTTCTTCGGTTTCATGCTAATCGAAAGTGGTTGTTAATAAGACTTGATCAACCTTATTAATTGATAATTTTTGAGAGGTATGAAGTCGATGAATTTAGTGAGCACTACCTTATGTACCTACCTTTTTTGTTTTATTAGTTAAATAAAATAAAATGCCATGTTTTGTGTGTTTTCTGAAATTTTAGTGTAATAAAAAATGACCCAAAATAAAAGTTCTCATAATGCTCTGATATTTTGATACGATTTTTTTTGTTTATTTAAGAATTTTTGGTGTAAATAACATCAGAGGGAGGTGCACCAGGTGGGCACAACCCACCTGGGCGCGCCAAGACCCCCAGGCGCGCCCTGGTGGGTTGTGGTCCCCACGTGGGCCCCCTCACTTATCTCTTCATCCCACATCACCACCTACCTCCAGAAAAAAATCACCATCGCTCTCTCTCTCTTGTGTTCTTGCTCCTGAACCCATGGATTTCGATCTCTTTACTCGAAGCTCCATTTCTGAAACTGTTTCGGGGGATTGTTGCTTGGTATGTGACTCCTCCATTGGTCCAATTAGTTTTTGCTTTAGTGGTTTGTATTTTGAATAATTAGTTACTCTTGGTGCTGATGTAGATGAGCTTGCATGTTGAATTCTTAGAGTTCTAACTAGTTTGAATGCTTGCTATGGCCTCTATGCATCCCTATGAGTAGTCGCTTTCAATCCTGTGAAGTTTTGTTAATAAATTTTTGTGGCCCAAAAATTTTCAGAAAATTGTATGTGAATATGGTGAATCTCTTTGGAAGGAGTTCTTAGAGGAGGAGATCCTTGGAGGCATCTTCTACTAGCAGCTCCGCTCATCGGTCTTATGTTGAACCAAGTGAAAGTTCCATACGAGATGCCGCCACCAAAATGTGCTTATGGCCATGCAACGATTATATGGTGTGTGTAGGCATTAAGGAAGAATTTGAGCAGTATGTTCACAATGCCAAACTCGGTCCCTACATTTCAGATAAGTGCAACCAACACCTCAACCTCACCGAATAATTTACCAAAGAATTTAAATTCCATCCCTGAGAGTCTAGGGTGTCATTTAAACGGTATGGAAGTCCATTTACCATGTCTCTAGAGAGATTTGTCTACTGCTGCAAAATCCCATTCTGGGGTTTGCTTGACGAACCACCAAGGTCTGAGTTTGAGATATTCTTGACTAGTCTTTGCTATGGTGAGACTAGGGGAGTGACGCAAGGTAGAATATAAAGCATTCATTTCCCTGTAATCCAGTACTTCGCTTTATTTAATGTAAAATGCATTGTAGGCAAACAAGATTGTAGTACACTTTGTGCCCTAGACTTGATCCTCATACGCACCGCTCTCACCAGTGACCAAAGTTATAATCTTGGAGTAATTGTTGCACGCAGGTTACAGCATAACTCTGGTAGTGGATATTTTTATGGTGGAATTTATGCCACACGTTTAGCAAGAAAGTTGGGTGTTTCACCTTGGCCTCATGACCCTATTTTACCCACGTAGTACTTGGACTTTGATGTTATGAAACATCATAAGATCCTTAGTGGTGAACCCCACAACTTCACTTACAACTTGTTGTTTAATAAAAGTTTCATTGTGGACACATATTTGCCTGCACCTGCTCTCTTTAATGTTCACAATAAGGGAAGATATTTTGTTCTAGAGAGCAAGGCCCGAGCTCATAACACGGCAGTTGTGGTTGCACGGCGGGCTGAGGCATCTGCACTGAGAGCATCCATGAGCTATTACTCCGACCATTATGCAGGCTACTGATTGATTACCAAGTTAGGCCAAAAGCCTAAGCTTGGGGGAGTACGTATTTCCACCGACATTACATTCGTGTTCACACATTTCATTTCATTTTTTGGTGTCCACACCCTTTCATTGTTATCCATGCTAAATTTATTTTCTCACTTTCTTCTTGTGTGTTTGAAAAACTTTGAGAAACTCCAAAAATATATTTCCTGCTCCTTTTTAGTTTTTCTTCCTAGTTTAAATTGTTGTAGCACTAAATAGAAAACTCAAAAAATTCCTTATTCTTCTTTTACTTGTTGGGAGCTTTCCCATGTAAATAGTATTTCTCGTTTTGTTTTTCCGTTTTATTTGCTCGTTCAAGAAAAACCAAAAACTCCAAAAACATTTTAGTTTATTTCTATGAATTTCTTTTTCTTTCTATTGAGTCATACCGAGGAGAATACCATGATGAAAATGTTGAGTGGCTCTCATATGCATTATTGTTGATCTAACAAAGACACCATATGACCTTGTCTTCTCCATTTGAATAAAATGTTTGCAGATTTCAGCTTAGTCCATGGCACTCTTGCACTATTATTATTTTCAAATCGTTCGGTCGTGCAAGTGAAAGGCAATAATGACGATATTTGATGAACTGGCTGTGGCAGAGAGAAATGGATATGAACTCGACTTGTTCTATTTTTGTAAATATGTTTAACCTAGTATCCATGATTCAGCCTATTATGATCAAACATGTTTGCAATGACAATTAGAGATTATAGTTTCTCATACCATGCATAAGTAGCTAGGAGTGGATAATGATTTATCTTGGATGTCAACATTGTGTTAAAATGATTGTGATGTAGTATAATGATATGGTATCCTCCTCTGAATGTTCGAGTGGCTTGACTTGGCACATGTTCATGCATGTAGTTGAATCAAAACCAACATAGCTTCTATTATTTATGTTCCTGGTGTCCATATCCTACTCATGCTGATATCCAATGTCTATTATGCATAATGTATGATCATGACCATTGTTGCTCTCTAGCTGGCCGCTTCCCAACCTAATTGCTAGCCTTTGCATGTACTAAGCGGAAATACTGCTTGTGCATCAAAATCTTGGGACCCAAGTTATTCCAGATGAGTCCACCATACCTACCTATATGTGGTATTACCCTGCCGTCCTAAGTAAATTTGCATGTGCCACCTCAAAAAACTTCAAATAAATATCATTTTTGTGTGTCTAGATTGTTCACAGAGTGACAGGAGGTAGTTAGTATCTTCCATGCTAAAAGGGTTATTCTCATGACGAGTGTTTATTCACTTGTCCTTGCACGAGAGGGGCGGTAATAGGGATTCCCAGTCCCAACTGCAAAAAGAAAAGAGCTTACAAATAATCAAACAAAAACTCCTACAAAGTAATAACCTTTACTTTACCGCTTGGGAACCACTACTAATGTGTTTAGCATGGAAGATATTGATGACTGATGGTCGCGAAGTAAATATGAAGTGTGCATCTCTCAAAATTACATTTATCTCTGTTTTAAAACCTTGAGCTCTGGCACCTCTGCAAATCACTGCTTCCCTCTGCGAAGGGACTATCTATTTACTTTTATGTTCAGTCATCACCTTCTCTAATAAGCGCCAGATCTGAGAGCATTGTTGTCATGCTCATGCATTGTGTGTAGTGAATGTTCGGTGTTAGCATGACTGGATCTTTTAGACCATGAATTACAATGTTTAGTCGCTGCTTGAACTTTGGAGGTGCTCTGCATTTATGTTTTGCGGTCTCAGAAAGGGCTAGCGAGATACCACGGTTGTCATATTATATTATGGTTGTTTTGACAAAGTGTTGATATTTGAGATATCTTATTATTGCTCTCTAGTTGTTTATGATATTGATATGAGTTAATATAATTTCTAAGAGTTATTGTTGACATGGTTAGTTATGATATTTGCTGATAACCTGGGTGCTGCTTAAGCTTATTTATGTAAACAATAGCAAAAGAGTTTGAAGAAGTTTTTCCTTTTCACTTTTAGTTTATCAACTGAATTGCTTGAGGACAAGCAAAGGTTTAAGCTTGGGGGAGTTGATACGTCTCTGTCGTATCTACTTTTCCTAACACTTCTCCTCTTGTTTTGGAGTCTAATTTGCATGATTTGAATGAAACTAACCTGGACTGATGATGTTTTTAGCAGAACTACCATGGTGTTGTTTTTGTGCAGAAATAAAAGTTCTCGGATTGGAACAAAACTTTGCGAGGATTTTTTATATAAATAAAGAAAAATACTGGAGCCAAGAACCACCGAAGGGGGGCCTGGGTGAGCACAACCCACCAGGGCGCACCCCCCTCCAAGCGTGCCCAGGTGGGTTATGCCCACCTGGTGGCCCCGCATACCCTAGCTCCGACGCTATAAAATCCTATTTTCAGAGAGAAAATGAGGGAGGAAGAATTATCTCGTTTCATGATAAAGAGCCACTGTCACCTCCTGTTCTTCATCGGGGGGCCAGATCTAGAGTCCATTTGGGGCTCCGGAGAGGGGAATCTTCGGTCTTCGTCATCACCAACCCTCCTCCATCACCAATTCCGTGATGCTCTCCACCGGGACTGAGTAATTCCTTCGTAAGCTCGCTGGTCGGTGAGGAGTTGGATGAGATTCATCATGTAACCGAGTTAGTTTTGTTAGGGCTTGATCCCTAGTATCCGCTATGTTCTGAGATTGATGTTGTTATAACTTTGCTATGCTTAATGCTTGACACTTTGGGCCCGAGTGCCATGAATTCAGATCTGAACTGTTTATGTTATCACCATTATATCTATGTCCTAGATCTGATCTTGCAAGTCATAGTCACCTATAACGTGTTATGATCTCTAAACCCTGTAGAGACAATATGCGGGATACTTTTCGGTGATGACCGTAATTTGAGGAGTGCATGTATTTAGTATGTGCTAATGCTTTGTTCCGGTACTCTATTAAAAGGAGGCCTTAATATCCCTTAGTTTCCTTATGGACCCCGCTGCCATGGGAGGGTAGGAAAAAAGATGTCATGCAAGTTCTTTTCATAAGCACGTATGACTATTTATGGAATGCATGCCTACAGTATATTTATGAATTGGAGGTAGTGTCGTATCGCCCTAGGTTGTAACTGTCACATGATGAATATCATCCAACAAACCACCGATCCAATGCCTACGATTTTCCTACATATTGATCTTGCTAAGTTACTACTGTTGCTGTTACTATTATCACTGCTACAAAACTATTACTATCACTGTTACCGTTACTGTTGCTGCTACCACTACTATCAAAGCTATCATATTACTATGCTACTGATCACTTTGTTGTAGATAACTGATCTCTAGGTGTGATTGAATTGACAACTCGGTTGCTAATACTTGCAAATATTCTTTGGCTCCCCTTGTGTTGAATCTATAAATTTGGGTTGAATACTCTACCCTCGAAAACTGTTGCGATCCCCTATACTTCAGCGTTATCATGCGCATGAAATCTTCGATCGCACTTGGGCCATACTTTCTCATCTCTACGGTGATGAAGACCTCAAGTAGACGGACTTTCAACAGAACATTGACTGGTCTCATCCTCCTTCAAAGAAATTCAAGAAGGTCAAAGTTCCTCAGCTGGTCACCTGTTCATATTCTTCATTGCATGAGACGAATGAAGCTGAGGATCTCGACAGCACTGTGGCAGGCCCAACACCAACAAACGACCCCCACAACGCTGGCGCTCCTCCATCAACCTCATGATGATATTCTTCAGGGGCCTTAGTCCTCAAGTTTCATCCCCTTTGGACATTTCATGACAAAGGGGGAGAAATTTGAGTTAGTCTTCAAGCGGGTCTCTTATATATGGGCTATATTTTCGTTAAGTTACAACTCTCGCTCTTCTGAAGTGTTTGTTGGTTGAGTTGTAAACTTAAGTCCGATGGTGGTCTGATACTTTTGCACTGCTTTCTGCATGCTTATTTCCTCAAGTACATTAATGCATGCATGCTGAATTTCGTCAGACATCATTTTCCATCATGCATTTCAAATTCTTCATATTATATGTTAAATACGTGAATGGATTACAAGATATTGGGGGAGATCTCCATGATTTTATTCTACAATGTGCATTTGCTATCCAAAGCAAATTCCTCAATATGCACATCTTCAGGGGGAGTTCTTCTATATATTGCAATCAAATTCCTCAATATCATTATTTACACTTCATATGTTTATCCCCGTTGAAAACTTAACCTATTTGTCATCAATCACCAAAAATGGGGAGATTGTAAGTGCATCCAGTGCCCCTTAGTGATTTTGGTGTATTGAAGACTTATAGGTTAAGTGACTAATGTGTTTATGAGTGTACATAGGTATTATAAGTCTCTGAGGAGTTTGATATTTCCAAATAAAGTCGACCCCTAAAAATGAATGTCTTCATTTGAAGACTTTGGTTTTCTTGAAGACTTTGAAAATGAGGAAATTGGTGTGACCTTGAAGATAATGATATTGATGTGAGGATTATGAAGTGTGAAGACTTTTGTTTTCGTAGTTTCATTTTCTCTTTCTTGAGTCATAGGAAACATCGTATTGTTAAACGGGGTCGAGGTAATACTAAGGAAAAATTTCCAAGTGATGCTCATCTCAAAGTCTACACATACCCAATCCTTCGAGTGAAGCCTTTGGAAATCTCATACAGTTCAGTCAATTTCTTCAATGACAGAGATGAAGATCTTATGGTCTCTAAGGAACTTGTTCTGACTGAGGAGTTAGGAATTCGCTAGTGCGGGTTGCCTACAAGTGAGGAACATGATAGCCTTGAGGAATTTGAGAGCTCAAATTTCTAACCGTTGTTGTGCTTCGCGCCAGCTGTCCCAAATATATTATCCACACAACGTTCATATCATTAGGGGCATTTATGTCTTATCATGTCAGGCTGCTCCCTGGCTATAAATAGCCCCCCCCCCTCAACCACTAGATGGTTGGCTGCTCCGAGAGAAACTGACACTTGTCATTTAGAGCATCCCATCCTCCGAGGACCTTGAGAGAAAATCATCAGTGAGGAAAAACCCAAAACCCCAACACCTAAAACCCAAAGTGATTGAGCATCACTAAAGAGATTGTTCCTGTGTGGAACTGACGCTTGTTACCTTTGAAGACTGTGCATCTTCTGGACGGTTAGGCGTCAAGGTCTAGAGCATCCAAGAGGAATTGTGGATCGCTGAGTGACCAAGTCTATGAAGGTTTGGAAGTCACCTGAAGACTTACCACTAGTGATTGGGCGGGGTCTGTGTGACCTTAGATCAAGGAGGATACGCTAAGGACTGTGTGTCCTGGTACTGTGTGTCCTTTGGTTTAAATACCAAGCCGCTCCAACCAGACGTACAACTGTCACAACAGTTGGAACTGGTCTACCAAATCACTGTCTTCACCGAATTACTGGTTCTATTTCCTCAACCCTTTCATTTCCTCGCTCTTGTGTTGATGAAATTGATCGTTATTTTTTAAGACTTTGACCAAAGACTTACTCAATTTCCTCAATCCTATTTCTTCAGTCATCTTGTCTTCTGCCTTCTTATCTTGTTTATACACTACCTTTTCTTTGTGTATGTTTCATTTCATCATGATGACTGTGCTACTTCCTTGTTATGCATGCACCTGAGTACTTATTTCGCTGCTTGTATTTCATCACTTAGCAAATTCCTCAAGGAGTATTTGCTCAGTGATGAATTTGTAAAAATCGCCTATTCATCCCCCCTCTTGTCGATATAACGCACTTTCAACTGCTATTGAGCATGCATCTAGTGTATTAAGTTCATGGAAGAACGTAGTAACGCCTTAAGCAAGATGGCATGACGTAGACAAGATAAACTCACGTATGAAATAAATCCCATCTTGTTACCCTCAATAGCAATGATACATGTGTGTCATGTCCCTTTCTGTCACTGGGATTAAGCAACGCAAGATCGAACCCATCACAAAGCACCTCTTCTCATGGCAAGATAAATCAATCTAGTTGGCCAAACCAAACCAATAAATTGGAGAAGAAATACTAGGCTATAACAATCATGCATAAAAGAGTCCAAAGAAAAATCAAATAATAATCATGGATAGATCTGATCATAAACTCACAATTCATCGGATCCCAACAAACACACCGCAAAAATCCATTACATCAAATAGATCTCCAAGAACACCAAGGAGAACATTGTATTGAAGATCAAAAAGAGAGAACAAGCCATCTAGCTACTAACAATGGACCCGTAGGTCCATGGTAAAATACTCACGCATCATCGGAGGGCAGCAAGGATGATGAAGAGCCCCCTCCGTGATCAAATCCCCCTCCGGCAGAGTGCCGGAAAAGGCCTCTAGATGGAAAAAGTATTCCGTGGACTCCTCTTTTGGTTTCACAATTTTAGAGAATTTATAGAGGAAGAGCTAGGTCAACCGGAGCCTCATGATCCCTAGCACCCATCAGGGTGTGCCCTGGTGGCTTGTGGGCCCATGTTCCCTCGACTGGTCTTCTCCCAAAGCTTCTAGTGTCTCTTTTGTCCAGAAAAAAAATCTCAAAAAACTGTCGTGGCATTTGGACTTCATTTGGTACTGATATTCTACGAAACCAAAAACAAGCAAAAACAGCAACTGGCACTAAGTTAATAGGTTAGTCCCAAAAAATTATATGTAACTGCTTGCAAGTGTATATAAAACATCCAAGATTGATAATTAATAGCATGGAACAATCAAAAATTATAGATACATTGCGGACATATCCTACAATGACCCGTCCGTGGTGGAGGACTCCATCAACACCATGGAGCAGTTGCTTGCTCAAGATGACAAGTACGAAGTGGTCGGCATCGACCTCCAGTACACCGACGGCCATGCTGGGTATGATCAGAAGGTTGTCGTCGCCCAGTTGTGCGTGCGCCGTCATGTCCTCGTCTACCACTACTCCCTAGCCAAAAGTCTTTGTGAGCATTTCGCCAGGTTTGTCAATAGCCCCAACTATAAGTTCGCTACAGTGAACACCATCAACAATGCACAAGCGCTCAAGGTTATGGACTTGGCCTGCAAGAACCTTATCGACATCCGTGGACACTATAGGGTCTAGGGAAGCAAGAAGGAGAAGGACTCCCTTGTTGACCTTACCTCAGCCATCATCGACCCAAACTACGAAAAGATGAAGGAGGATGCCAAGAGAAATCCTGCATCCTGGCATGGGGCCTAGATGCGGAAACTGGATGAAGTTCACCTCAAGTTCGTGGTCAAGAACGTGTACGCATGCTACGAGATGCACAGGAAGATCATTGACATGAGGGAGTGCCTCCTTCTTGTAATCGACGAGGGATCGAGCCACCAACAGAGCAGTGGCGGTAAGCGTCACAAGAAGTAGGTGATGATCAGATGATCGTTTATCCTAGTTAATTATGCATGTAATAGTTTACTTTGGTGTGCAAATGTCATGTGTATACTAGCCACCTATGTAATTGGATGTTCAATTTGGTTATGGAATCAAGTCATTTATAAGTATATATGTTGTTGTTCTGTATGCAATCACATTGCGCATGGACAATACTAGGGAACCCGTTGGTGATGCATTCATCAATCGCTCACAATTGTATACCAGCAAGCGTTTGCCCACAACACACATGCCTTATTAGTAGAAGTCATATGTGTTATTATCGGTCTTCACACACATTTCTGATTACGGACATGTTTTCCGCGTATCACACATAGCTTGTTAAGTTGAACCTTTTCTACTGTGTTGGCTCATCGCAAATAGTTCATCCGAGTGAACTCTATGTCGTCTGTCACACACACCTTGATCTTCCCAACCGTTTTTTGTGCTGCCTAATCACAAACAGTTCATCCAGGTGAACTGTATGTCATATATCGCATACACCTTCATCTGGTCGACCATTTCTATTATTATACTCAATGCAAATGGTTCACTGGAGTGAACTGTATGTCACGCATCGCACACGTAACTATAATTTGAATCGTGTTTGAAGTCTCCGCCATCACAAATGCGTCATATCATTTTTGAAGGTTTTATTATGACATCGGTTGCGATTAATGCATCACACAGTTTTGTCGAACCTCTGATTGTAGTGTCGCGCTAGCAACATCCTGCAGTACTGGCGATACCTGAGCACCATTCTTGCAAACATTGTCGGGAACACTTGGCATCATTTCACAGGGATAGAGATGATGCCAAACACCGAAGAAGACATAAAAGAAAACTAAAGGGATGCATGAGCGGGGTTGTAGTGGATCGAAACCAATACCATCATCACCCACAAGATCAAGTCGCTAGCGATAAGATAATAAGTCTATATGCATGCTATGCAACAAATAAATGCATCAAATAGGTTAGACTGTATACTAACGATGTCTAATGCTCGCACTAACTAGGGCATCCTACAGACAAACCTGCTCTGATATCAAGCCTTGTGGCACCCCAGATCAGAGGAACTGGAATACCCTGTATTCCAGCCTAGAGATCAAGTCTTCTGGAATACGGCACTGCTTGGCATAGAACAAAACAGCTCTTATTACAAATAATACGAGTACAAGGGTTCGGATATTACAAGGATTGCATCGGCATGGCGACACTACGCCTGGTAAGGTACCTCTATGCTCGCAGCAGAACAACTCGTAGTAGCAGAATAACTTCTAGAAGCGAAACATCGATGACGGTGATGGACTCCATTTCGCAGGGACTCTGGCTGGGACACGGCCTAGCTTGCAGACTCGGGACCCTTGACAACAATTCAATCACGGCATCACCTGCAATCTAGCATGACACGATAGGTGAGTACTTTGAATGCACTCTCAAGCTCACAAAAACCAAAAGCATCAAGGCAAGACAACAACATAGCATTAACAGGTTAAGTTATTAACGACTACTATGATGTGGAAGTAAATATTAATCAAGACATGCTAGAATTACTGATGAACCCTCATCTTGGGTCACATGGTCACCTCACCCTTGGCTACTCAGCCAAGCAATATATCATCTCGATCACCTCGTGATCAATATATCCTCGTGATCACATCATGAACCAAATCCTCTCGATCACCTTGTGATCAATATATCCTCTTGATCACCGCGTGATCACATCATGAACTGACGATCATCCTCAAGATCATCCCAATATCATGATCGACTTCCTGCCAAACTGTTACTTTCTCGCATATAAATATAAGTCATTCTGTCATCGTAGGTGTTGATCGAACGGTGTGACCTACAACGAACTGTGTCCATAACAGAAGACGCAACTATATGTATGGTTTCTACACTCTGCAGAGGTTAGCACATTGTGCCCACACCATGGAACTCATGGCCTCGTACTTTAGTATATATTCCCATTCGGGTGGACCAATGACATTCCAACAAACCAATCTATTGCATGACACTCTCACGGCCACTCCGACACACACCTGTCTGGGTCATGCCATGGGTGGCCCTAATGTCACCGCGTGACATTCGCCACTATCATCACCATACAAAACTGCCACCTTCTGGCTAAAACTATCTTGAACGGGGACCCTTGGGTACTATACAACTTGGGCACACAAGGTTATTGCCGCCTACTTGATCAGAGTAGCGTGCACACATAACCTTCCCTCGTTGGAAGCATCAGCGAGAGGCATGACAATAGACCAAATTAGGGCCTCCCCATCCAGGAATATGTGGATGCACTCGTGAGCTCGATTCGATGGCACCTGATCAACAAAATGACAGAATTTGTCCTCAAGGTATGTCTGTGATAACTGTTACTCCAATATCATATATCAACATGTGATTCAAATCATAGCAATGTCCATCCAATAATCCAAAGAATAATATAGCCAAATCATTATAATTAACTCCATAGATAAAATACTAAATATGATCAGAATGAAACATAACCATTGATCCTAGTAATCCAAAGAGATCAAGGCAATACTCCAAGAATTGCCATGAATAAATCATATTTAGCTAATGCAAATTTTAAGCAAGTTTACTAAATAAAACCATGGCATTGCATTGCAATCATGCAAATGGAGGGTGTGGCTTGCCTGGGGTCGATGAATTCATCGGGAAGAAATGCGATGAGCTTGCAGAAAGATTTGCTAGAAAAGTTTATCTCTCAAAGGAGATGAATATAGGGTAGGGGCAAAATGGTCATTTTTATAATTTTTACAACATCATGAGAATGGTACCATCGGAACGGGCTCGACGAATAGAGAATGTGGGCTTTGGAATCACCTGATTCGGAGTTGCGGTTGCAAAATTACGGTTGTTCATTCGTTAGGTGGAAAAAGAAATAAAAATGTCCATTTCCGCCCTTAACGGATGAACGCCCGCAATATAAGATTTTCGGCTGGCAGCTGGAAACAGAAGATATACTTCCAAATATACGCTTCCGCTGTGGGAAAGCGTACTTTGCCCCGAAGCCGTGGCCTAGGGTGTTTTAGCGAAAAAGGCTTTCACCCCGCTTTATATTATAAAGCAAACCGCCCAAGCCAAACATCCAACAAGGTTCACACACACACAAGTCGCACACACATAGAGGTAGCAAAGGGTTAATGCTGAGGGCATAGCTCAACAAGCCCTAAAAACAGAAAAAAAAAAACTCCCACACACAGCAGCCCAAACAGTGGGACTAGTCGGGCTCCGGAGGAGGAGGCGGCAACGGGGGCGCCATGCGGAAGGCCATCGATTGAAGGTCGGCGAGGAGAGTGTTGATGGCGTCCCGGTCATGTGGGCGGCTAAGCGGCTGCCAGAGCTGCTAGTAACCACACATTTTGAAGACCGCGCCAGTCACACATCGAAGAGGAATTTTCTGAATCATAAGCTTATTGCGGATGGTCCAAAGCGTCCAGGCAAGGACCCCAACGCACAGCCTTCTAATATGGCGGTAGCGGGGGTGTGGCTTCCAGCAAGCAAGTCAAGGAAGTTGGTGTTGCACCACTGTCCACCGACCATCTCACGGAAACAAGACCAAAGAAAATGGGCTGTGGAGCAAGAGAAGAAGATGTGGTTAGCATCCTCCACCGTGCTGCACAGGGGGAAAATCACATCTCCAAGTCCATTACGCTTGAGGACTTCAACCCTAGATGGAAGGCGTCCCCGGGAAGATCCTGATTTTCAGAGGCATCAGATGTCCCAAAGCAAGCTAAAGGGCTTGGGGCCGACGAGGGGGCGATGGCCGAGTAGAGGGACTTAGTGGAGAAGCAGCTAGAGGGCTCCAGTCGCCAAGAAATGGAGTCAGGGGCACCCTCGACATCCATGGGGAGAAGGGCGATGTCCTAGAGGAGAGCATCCCAAGTGGCCACCTCCAGCAGGCCAAAGGGGCGACGAAAGGCGAGGCGCCCTAAGTCAATAAGAGCCATCTCGACAGAGACCCGAGGGTCGACCGCAATGGCAAAAGGCTCTGGGAATCGCGCGACCAGGGGAGGTCGCTGATCCACCGGTCAAACCATAATAGGGTTGAGGATCCGGAGCCGACCGAGATGGATGTGCCGATGCGGAGCACAGGTAGCAACTGGATCACGGCCTGCCAGAATTGGGAACCACCAGATCACTGACAGAATGCTAGTGGCTGGCCCCGAAGGTACTTGTTCCGGATGATGGTAAGCCAAAGGCCTCCTTCCCCATTTGTGATGCGCCAGAACCATCGAGTCAGGAGAGCAATGTTCATGCGCTGAGAGGACAAGATCCCAAGTTCTCCCTGGTCCTTGGGTTTGAAGATGTCGGGCCAACTCACCATATGGTACTTCTGCTTATCACCCTCGCCATCCCAGAAGAATCTGGATTGGTACTTCGGGATCTCCTGATGGAGCGTCTCATGGAGGCTATAGAAGCTCATGAGGAACCAAAGAAGGCTGGCAAGCGAGGAGTTGATGAGGATCATGCAGGCGGCCTTCGACAGCCATCTCCCTTTCTAGGGCTCAACCCGGTGCTGCATCCGGGTCACCGTGGGGCGAAGGTCAGACACGGTGAGGCATGAGTCACTAATGGGTATCCCCAAGTAGGTCATGGGGAATGTACCCAACCGGCAATTCTATCAGTTTGCTATAACCTGAGCCTCTGCCAGAGTGTACCCAAGAATCATCACTTCGCTCTTATCGAAGTTGATTGTGAGCCCCGACATCTGTTGGAAGCATAGGAGGAGGAACTTTAGGTTGGCAATGTCTTGCACAGTGCCCTCCACCATGACTATGGTATCATCCGCATATTGCAAGAGGGAGACCCCTCCCCCTCCTACCAGATGCGGGACAATGCCGTGAATAGGGCCAGTAGCTTTGGCCTTATCTAGGATGACTGTAAGGGCATCAACCACCATGTTGAACAAGAACGGCGAGAACGGGTCGCCCTGACGGACCACACATAGGGTGGGGAAGTAGGGGCCGATCTCTCTGTCAATGTTCACAGCGGTCTGACCGCAGGAGACGAGCTGCATAACTCTGGTCACCCACCGGTCGTCGAATTCCTTGTTGAGTAGAACTTCCCAAAGGAAAGGCCAGTGGACTATGTGATACGCTTTGTGGAAGTCGAGCTTCAAAAAGACTGCACGATGGTGATTATTCCGGACCTCATGCAGGGCTTTGTGAAAGACCAACACCCCATCCAGAATAAACCGGCCTTGGATGAAGGCGGATTGGTTGGGGTGGGTAACCGAGTCAGCAAGAAGGGTCATCCTATTGGCGTACCCTTTAGCCAAGATCCGGAATATCACATTGATCACTATGATGGTCCGAAACTGGCGAATATCGGAGGCACCCGGGACCTTGGGGGTGAGGGTGATGATCCCATAGTTGAGACGCCCAAGGTTCATGGACCCCGAGTAAAACTCCTTGAAAAGAGCCATGACTTCCGGTTTGATGGTCTGCCAGAACGTTTTGAAGAACTTCATTGGCAGGCCATTCGAACCCGGGGCCTAGGAAAGGTTCATCCCCTTAATGGCGGCGAACACCTTGTCTTCCTTGAAGGGTTCCACCAGGCCACGTTTGCCTCGGCAGAAATCAACTGGTTAGCCGACCAAGTGTCAGGAGCCAGGCTAGCCCCATGATAACCCACAAGTATAGGGGATCGCAACAGTTTCGAGGGTAGAGTATTCAACCCAAATTTATTGATTCGACACAAGGGGAGCCAAAGAATATTCTCAAGTATTAATAGTTGGGTTGTCAATTCAACTGCACCTGAAAGACCTAATATCTGCAGCAAAGTATTTAGTAGCAAAGTAATATGATAGTAGCGGTAACGGTAGCAAAAGTAACAGTATTGGTTTTGTAGTGATTGTAATAGTAGCAACGAAAAGTAACTAAGCAAAGAACAATATGTGAAAAGCTCGTAGGCAATGGACTAGTGATGGATAATTATGTCGAATGCGATTCCTCATGCAACAGTTATAACATAGGCTGACACAAAACTAGCTCCGGTTCATCAATGTAATGTAGGCATGTATTCCGAATATAGTCATACGTGCTTATGGAAAAGAACTTGCATAACATCTTTTGTCCTACCCTCCCATGGTAGCGGCGTCCTATTGGAAACTAAGGGATATTAAGGCATCCTTTTAATAGAGTACCGGACCAAAGCATTAACACTTAGTAACTACGGTCATCACCAGTAGGTATCCCGATTATTGTCACTTCGGGATTAACGGATCATAACACATAATAGGTGACCATAGACTTGCAAGATAGGATCAAGAACTCACATATATTCATGAAAACATAGTAGGTTTAGATCTGAAATCATGGCACTCGGGCCCTAGTGACAAGCATTCAGCATAGCAAAGTCATAGCAACATCAATCTCAAAACATAATGGATACTAGGGATCAAAGCCTAACAAAACTAACTCGATTACATGATAAATCTCATCCAACCCATCACCGTCCAGCAAGCCTACGATGGAATTACTCACGCACGGCGGTGAGCATCATGAAATTGGTGATGGAGGAAGGTTGATGATGACGATGGCGACGGGTTCCCCTCTCCGGAGCCCCGAACGGACTCCAGTTCAGCCCTCCCGAGAGAGATTAGGGCTTGGCGGCGGCTCCGTATCATAAACGCGATGAATCCTTCTCTCTTTATTTTTTCTCCCCGAACGTGAATATATGGAGTTGGAGTTGAGGTCGGTGGAGCGTTAGGGGGGCCCATGAGGCACGGGCGCGCCCCCACCCTCGTGGACAGGGTGTGGGCCCCCTGACATTGATTCTTTCGCCAATATTTTTTTATATATTCCAAAAATATTCCCCGTTGATTTTCAAGTCATTCTGAGAACTTTTATTTCTGCACAAAAATAACACCATGGCAATTCTGCTGAAAACAGCGTCAGTCCGGGTTAGTTCCATTCAAATCATGCAAGTTAGAGTCCAAAACAAGGGCAAAAGTGTTTGGAAAAGTAGATACGTTGGAGACGTATCAACTCCCCCAATCTTAAACCTTTGCTTGTCCTCAAGCAATTCAGTTGACAAACTGAAAGTGATAAAAAAACTTTTACAAACTTTGTTTGCTCTTGTTGTTGTAAATATGTAAAGCCAGCATTCAAGTTTTCAGCAAAGATTATGAACTAATCATATTCACAATAACATTTAGGTCTCATGTTTACTCATATCAATGGCGTAATCAACTAGCGAGCAATAATAATAAATCTTGGATGACAACACTTTCTCAAAACAATCATAATATGATATAATAAGATGGTATCTCGCTAGCCCTTTTTGAGACCGCTAAACATAAACGTAGAGCACCTCTGAAGCTCAAGGGCTGACTGGAAATTGTAATTCATGGTAAAAGAGATCCATTCAAGTCATACTCAATGTAAACTAATAATAATACATGCAAATGACAACGGTGCTCTCCAAATGGTGCTTTTTAATAAGAGGATGACGACTCAACATAAAAGTAAATAGATAGGCCCTTCACAGAGGGAAGCAGGGATTTGTAGAGGTGCCAGAGCTCGGTTTTGAAATAGAGATGAATAATGTTTTGAGTGGTATACTTTCATTGTTAACATAACAACCGAGAGATCTCGATATCTTCCATGATACACACATTATAGGTGGTTCCCAAGCAGAATGGTAAAGTTTATACTCCCCCACCACCAACAAGCATCAATCCAAGGCTTGCCCGAAACAACGGGTGCCTCCAACTAACAACAATCCTGGGGGAGTTTTGTTTGCAATTATTTTGATTTGGCTTGAGCATGGGACTGGGCATCCCGGTGACCGGCCATTTTCTCATGAGTGAGGAGCGGAGTCCCCTCCTCTTGAGAATAACCCGCCTAGCATGGAAGATACAGACAGCCCTAGTTGATATATGAGCTATTCGAGCATACAAAACAGAATTTCATTTGAAGGTTTAGAGTTTGGCACATACAAATTTACTTGGAACGGCAGGTAGATACCACATATAGGAAGGTATGGTAGACTCATGTGGAATAACTTTTGGGGTTTATGGAGTTGGATGCACAAGCAGTATTCCTGCTTAGTACAAGTGAAGGCTAGAAAGAGACTGGGAAGTGACCAGCTAGAGAGCGACAACAGTCATGAACATGCATTAAAATTAATGAACACTGAATGCAAGCATGAGTAGGATATAATTCACCATGAACATAAATATCGTGGAGGCTATGTTGATTTTGTTTCAACTACATGTGTGAACATGTGCCAAGTCAAGCCACTCGAATCGTTTAAAGGAGGATACCACCCTATCATACCACATCACAACCATTTTAATAGCATGTTGGCACGCAAGGTAAACCATTATAAACTCCTAGCTACTTAAGCATGGCATGAGCAACTATAATCTCTAATTGTCATTGCAAACATGTTTCATTCATAATAGGCTGAATCAGGAATGATGAACTAATCATATTTACAAAAACAAGAGAGGTCGAGTTCATACCAGCTTTTCTCATCTCAATCAGTTCGTCATATATCGTCATTATTGCCTTTCACTTGCACAACCGAATAGTATGGATAATAATAATACTGCATGTGCATTAGACTAAGCTGGAATTTGCAAGCATTCAATTCAAGGGAGAAGACAAGGTAATATGGGCTCTTTGTTAGATAAACAATAATGCATATGAGAACCACTCAACATTTTCATCAAGGTCTTCTCCTCTCGACCCCCAAAAAAAGAAAAGAAACAAAACTATTTACATGGGAAAGCTCCCAACAAGCAAAAGAAGAATGAGAAATCTTTTTGGGTTTTATTTTTAATTACTACTACTACAAGCATGGAAAGTAAACTAGCTAAAAGCTACAACTAATTTTTTGCTTTTTCTTAAGGTTTTTCAAACACACAAGAAGAATGCCAGAAAAGAAAATAAACTAGCATGGATAATACAATGAAAAAGTATGAGCACCGACAACTAGCATGAGTGTGTGAACATGAATGTAATGTCGGTGAGAAATATGTACTCCCCCAAGCTTAGGCTTTTGGCCTAAGTTGGTCTATGCCCATGGATCGAAATGATCCCCTCCAGTGTACTGAGGAGGGTCCTCGGGGTGCCACTAGTTAGCGATCTCCTCCGGATCCCACTGATAAACAGACTGAGGGTGATGATCAGATAGTGGCTCCGGCTCTGGGGCTGATGTCAGGCTCTGATATGCCTGAACGGCCTCCGGCAAAACAAGGTACGTGCCTGAAAATATGTTGAACAAAGAGGGAGCGGGCAAGGTAATAGTCTCAAAGTGATTCTTATCAAATATCAGTCTATAGTTAAGCATCTTCTTCTTATTCTTAACAATAAAATCATGGGCTACCATGATCTTATAATCTAGAAAAATATGAGGCAGCAACTTTTCCTCTTTCTCATAATGCCTAATAGGTATGTTAAAGTGTGCAGCAAGGCGCGAGGCGAAGATGCCTCCTAAGACGGGACCCTTTGTACGATTCAGATTTAACGTTTAGCAACAATAGCGCCTAAACTGAAAGTGGTATCACGAAACAAAGCATGGCGCAAAATAACAATATCAGGGGCACTAAGATTTCCACAGTTCCCGCGGCCAATTAAGCATCTACTAGCAAATATTGCAAAGTAACGTAGAACAGGAAAATGTATGCTAGTGATTCTTGCATCGGAAACTTTCCTCGTTTCCCCTACAGAAATCATATCAATAAATCCCTCCACATCATTATGATGTGGTTCCTCTATGTTGCCCTCAAAGGGTATCCTACAAACCCGGCAACATTCAAAAAGTGACATCTCCTTATGCTCATCATATAAATAAAATTCCACCGAAGGTGGCGATCTCCTAGCATGGAAATGAAAATTTTGCACAAAAATATTGGTGAGTAAAAGATATTGTTCACGCTGGTCATGGGGGAAGTCAGTGAGGCCTGCATTCTCAGCCAAATAATAAAAATCTTCATAAATCCCAGCTTCTCTCAAGAACTCATCACAAGGCCATTCACACGGCCGAACCTCCGCAGTATGAGGGAGAGTATACTTGGGCTTCTTATTTTCTTCACTTTGCTTATCCTTCGAGCTTCGGCTCGATGAGCCCCTCAAAAATCTCTTCATATTTTTCTAAAATTTCTGAAATTTTTAGTAACTTAAAATAAAACTGAACCAAACTCAACAAAATTGATAGCAACTACTCCTACAAGTGTCTAGAGGCTATATCATGCATTAAAACTACTTTTGACCACATAAATTTGACATGCAAGCTCAAGAACAGGGTCACCTAAGTAGCAAAATTTTGCAATAAATAAAGCACTAGAACAAAAACTAATTGGACCATTGGAGGAGTCACATACCGAAGAACACGGGTTTGAGCTGGTGGATGATTTTTCTGGAGGAAGACGAAGTGTGTGGGTGCAAGAATAAGTGGAGGGGGCCCACGTGGGTTCCACGAGGCAGGGGGCGCGCCCAGGGGTAGGGCGCGCCCTCCACCCTCGTGGGCACATGGTGAGGCCCCCTGGTGTTTTCTTAGTGCCAATAATTCTTAAATATTCTGGAAAAAATCATATTAAATTTTCAGGACATTTGGAGAACTTTTATTTTCGGGGTATTTTTTATTGCAAGCATAATTCAGAAAACAGACAGAAAATACTATTTTTGCTTTATTTAAACTAAATAACAGAAAGTAAAAAGATGGTACAGAGAGTTGTGATTTCTAACTTCATCCATCTCATGCTCATCAAAAGGAATCTACTAGCAAGGTTGATCAAGTCTTATTAACAAACTCATTCCGAATCGCATGAAACTGGAGAAAATTCGAATAACACTAGGTTACCCCGACGGGGATATGCACATCCCCAATAATAAGAATATCATATTTCTTCTTGACAGTAGGAAGAGGAAATTCAAAACCTCCAATAGTAATTGTTGGAATTTTTCCAATAGAATTGATACTGTGGACTTGAGGTTGTTTCCTCGGAAAGTGTACTGTATGCTCATTACCATTAACATGAAAAGTGACATTGCCTTTGTTGCAATCAATAACAGCCCCTGCAGTATTCAAAAAGGGTCTACCAAGGATAATCGCCATACTATCGTCCTCGGGAATATCAAGAATAACAAAGTCTGTTAAAATAGTAACGTTTGCAACCACAACAGGCACATCCTCACAAATACCGACAGGTATAGCAATTGATTTATCGGCCATTTGCAAAGATACTTCAATATGTGTCAACTTATTCAATTCAAGTCTACGATATAAAGAGAGAGGCATAACACTAACACCGGCTCCAAGATCACATAAAGCAGTTTTAACATAGTTTCTTTTAATGGAGCATGGTATAGTTGGTACTCTTGGATCTCCAAGTTTCATTGGTATTCCACCCTTAAAAGTATAATTAGCAAGCATGGTGGAAATTTCAGCTTCCGGTATCTTTCTTTTATTAGTAACAATATCCTTCATGTACTTAGCATAAGGGTTCATTTTAAGCATATCAGTCAAACGCATACGCAAAAAGATAGGTCTAATCATTTCAGCAAAGCGCTCAAAATCCTCATCATCTTTTTTCTTGGATGGTTTAGGAGGAAAAGGCATGGGTTTTCTGAACCCCTGGTTCTCTTTGTTTACCGTGCTTCCTAGCAACAAAGTCTCTCTTATCATAATGTTGATTCTTTGATTGTGGGTTATCAAGATCAACAGCAGGTTCAATCTCTACATCATTGTCATTGCTAGGTTGAGCATCAACATGAACATCATCAATAACATTATCACTAGGTTCATGTTCATTACCAGATTGTGTTTCAGCATCAGAAATAGAAATATCATTGGGATTCTCAGGTGTGTCAACAACAAGTTCACTAGAAGCATGTAAAGTCCTATCATTTTTCTTTTTCTTCTACTTAGAAGAACTAGGTGCATCAACATTAATTTTGTGAGAATCTTGCTCAATTCCCTTAGGGTGACCCTCAGGATACAAAGGTTCCTGAGTCATTTTACCCCCTATGGTCATAACTCTAACAGCATTATCATTTTTCTTATTATTTAATTCATTGAGCAAATCATTCTGAGCTTTAAGTACTTGTTCTACTTGAGTGGTAACCATAGAAGCATGTTTACTAATAAGTTTAAGTTCACCTTTAACTCTAGACATATAATCACTCAAGTGTTCAAGCATATCAGCATTGCATTTCAATTGTCTACCAACATAGGCATTGAAGTTTTCTTGTTTAACAATAAAATTATCAAACTCATCCAAACATTGGCTAGCAGACTTATAATAAGGAATATCACCTTCATCAAATCTATAGAGAGAATTTACCTTTACTACCTGTGTCGGGTTATCAAGACCATGTATTTCTTCAATAGGTGGTAAATTCTTAACATCTTCAGCTTTAATACCTTTTTCTTTCATAGATTTCTTTGCCTCTTGCATATCTTCAGGACTGAGAAATAGAATACCCCTTTTCTTCAGAGTTGGCTTAGGAGTTGGTTCAGGAAGTGTCCAATCATTTTCATTACTCAACATATTATTCAATAGCAATTCATCTTGATCAACAGTTCTTTCCCTGAAAACACAACCAGCACAACTATCCAGGTGGTATGTGGAAGCATCGGTTAGTCCATTATAAAAGATATCAAGTTTTTCATTTTTCTTGAGAGGATGATCAGGCAAAGCATTAAGTAATTGGAGAATCCTCCCCCACGCTTGTGGAAGACTCTCTTCTTCAATTTGCACAAAATTATATATTTCCCTTAAGGCAGCTTGTTTCTTATGAGCGGGGAAATATTTAGCAGAGAAGTAATAAATCATATCCTGGGGACTACGCACACAACTAGGATCAAGAGAATTAAACCATGTTTTAGCATCACCCTTTAATGAGAACGGAAACAACTTAAGGATAAATTAATAGCGAGTTTTCTCATCATTAGTGAACAGGGTGGCTATATCATTTAATTTATTAAGATGTGCCACAATGGTTTCAGATTCATAGCCATAAAAAGGATCAGATTCAACCAAAGTAATTAACTCAGAGTCGACAGAGAAATCATAATCCTTATCGGAAATAAAGATAGGTGAAGTAGCAAAAGCAGGGTCATATTTCATTCTAGCATTCAAAGACTTTCTTTCAGCTTGGCTAATAATTTCTTAAGATCATATCTATCATACCAAGCTAAAAAGTCTCTAGCAGTTTCTTCATCCATAACATAACCCTCAGGCAGAACAGGCAATTCATATCTAGGGGGAGAATCTTCATCATCACTTTCATCAATATTATCAGTTTCAATAATTTCATTCTCTCTAACCCTAGCAAGTTGTTCATCAAGAAATTCACCTAGTGGCACAGTAGTATCAAGCATAGAAGTAGTTTCATCATAAGCATCATGCATAGCAGAAGTGGAATCATCAATAACATGTGACATATCAGAATGAATAGCAAGTGTAGGTGTCGCAAGTTTACTCAAAACAAAAGGTGAATCAAGTGCAGAGCTAGATGGCAGTTCCTTACCTCCCCTCGAAGTTGAGGGAAAAATCTTGGTTCTTTTATCTTTCAAGTTCCTCATAGTGATTAGCAAATATAAATCCCAAGTGACTCAAAGAATAGAGCAATGCTCCCCGGCAACGGCGCCAGAAAATAGTCTTGATGTCAGGACCCCGACTCGATGTCACATCGATCTAGCTGGTAACACCTCATATCACTTTGCGGCCTCACGCACGGTATCCCCACGGGTGTCGTCTTACCTTTTTCCCGGGACCGTTTGCGCCTTTTGGCTCACGTATATGATAGTGTCGCTAGCATCCATATGATAAGGAGCCCGGGCTGACATGGCTAGTCGTAAACCCAAAGTGGCACAGACTTACAGGGACAGGCATCCATGACCCAGCTTCGAACGTGTCGGTCATCAGCAAGTGGGTCCGGGCTGTAGCACTGGGCTAGCAGGACTCCGGTAAACCGGGCTGTAGCGGGCTAACAGGACTCCGGTACTCAAAGCGTGACATTTCCCCGAAGGGACAGACACAGGAACAAAGAAGGACACATGCCGGCCAGCCTAAGTGTTCCAGAGCAGTAGCAGGCTACCATGGCTCAGCGGTAACACTAGGAGACATTTCCCGGTAAGAGAGGCTACTAAAGATAAACAACTAGATAGTCAGATCCCACACATACCAAGCATTTCAATCATACACACAATATGCTCGATATGTGCAAATACAACGAAGCATCACAACATGACTCTATGACACAAGTACTTTATTTAAGGCTCAGGGAGCCATACATAACATTCACAAAGGTACGGGTCTCACGACCCAACATACAAGTCATACAGTCATACAAGCCAGCAGCGGAAGTACATTGTCTGGGTACAGACAACTAGTAAAATAAAAGAGGCTTGGAAAGCCTAGCTATACTACGTGGTCCATCACAAGCTCAGGGTCACCACCTGGGTCTTTAGCCTACTCGTTGATGTCAACGTCTACATAGAACCCATCAGAAGGGGTTGCAGCGTCTTCTGTAAAAATGTAGATTATAGCAACATGAGTACAAAGGTACTCAGCAAGACTTACATCAGACCCTACATACATGCATAGTATCAAGAAGGGTTGGTGGAGTTATTGCAGCAAGCCAGCTTTGACTCTTGGCTAGGCTATCCTACGATACCCCAACTTGAAATGTTTTGCGCACACGAGTCCACTACTCACCACTTCAATACCCTACCGAGGATCCACCCCCGTCTTCCTACGGAAGAGCCATCCTCGGCACTCACACTTATCTTGAGGCTTTTAGTAGTTTCCATTTACTTGTCTATGAACTGTATAGGCAACCAAGTAGTCCTTTACCGCGGACGCGGCTATTCGAATAGATCATGATAACCCTGCAGGGGTGTACTTCTTCATACATGTTTCCACCACTTAGCGTCTGCACACGACATGTGCTCGGCAGACTTCAAGCGAAAGCCGACGTGGGTGTAGACCACGACCTACCTAAACACTTAAGCCTCTAGTCCAGGTTTATCGCCTATTCAGGTTCCATCCGCAGGGAGTCCGGCCGAGGTTTCCCATACGGCCCCGAACGATGTGAACAGGGTTCCCGAGATACCTAACGGGTATTCGGTACACCCGGCCACGTACCTACCGCATCACAGCCCACCCCTACGGTCAGCGCTGTCCACGGCCTCCAGTAGCTACAAACACCAGAAACTACTTGCAACTCCTGGACAGAGAGCTAGGGTGAATAAGAAGTCGAGCGGGGTCATATTTCAGGGCCCAATGCATGGTAGTAGCTGTATCTTAAATCACACATACAGATCTCAGTGCTTAAGGTCGGCTTCAATGAAACAACCCACCATGTACTCCTACATGGCCTCTCATCGATACCTTTACCAAATCGTGTTCACCACACCACTCCCATTACCGACATAATCATTTCACTCTAGCCCATCACCCAGATGAACCAGACCTGACACGACTCTAGGCATAGCAGGCATAGCAAGGTAGGAACAACACATACATATGGCTCAATCAACTCCTACACATGCTAGTGGGTTTCATCTAGTTACTGTGGCAATGACAGGTCATGCAGAGGAAATGGGTTCAGCTACCGTAGCACACAGCAGTTTGAATCGCGTTGTCTTAATGCAGTAAAAGAGAGCAGGAGCGAGAACATGGGATTGTATCGATATGATCAAATGGTTGGTTGCTTGCCTGATGGTTCGATGCTCGGATATGATTCTTCGTTAGGGTAATCACGGTATTCTTCGGGGGCAGAACCTGTCGCAAAGGACATCGATACACAACATCACCAAACAATGTGCAACAATATGATGCATGCATGAAACATGGCAATATGAGTGTGTTGGGCTAATGCAACTAAAACCAGAAGGGTTTGAACAAATTTGAATCAAAGATTCAAATTTCAAACTCAAACATGGCCTCTTTAAGTGCTTTTCCTTATTCTGCTTAAAACATCAATTTAACTTGTTTGATCATGCATGAAAATAGTACAGATGGATAGATTGGATTTTTCTGATCATTTTTCATATATAATTTGTCCAATTTGGAGTTACAGAATAAAAGTTATGAATTTTTGAAGTTTAAATAATATTCTGGAATTTCCTGATTTAATTTAAATCCAGAAAATCAATTACTGCGTCAGCCTGACGTCAGTGTGACGTCAGCAGGTCAACGGAACAGGTCTGGGTCAAACCTGACAGTGGGTCCCGCATGTCAGGGTGATTATTTTAATTAAAATTTAATTAAAACTAATCCTGTTTAATTAACAGGGCTGGGCCCCACCTGTCATTGACTCAGGGGAGTCAACCAGGGCCCACCCGTGGTCAAAGTCAAAGTCGGCTGCCGGCGTTTAGCCGCCGGCGAGCCCGACGCGGCGGCGGGAGTGGTTTTGGCCATTTCGGCCACCAAATGGACCGCGGAGACCACCGGAGTGGAGCTGAGGACAACCCGCAGCTCTTGGCGGAGTCCGTTGGGGTCGGGGTGGCCGGAGTTGGCGCCGGCGACGACTTTGGCGGCCACCGGGGTTCGGTCGAGGATGAACTTGGCGCTAGAGGGGTCGGTGAGGCTCGTGGAGTGGCTAGCTAGGTGCTGTGGGACTCGGTGAGCAAGATGGACACCATCTTGTGGCCGGAGTGTGGCCGGAAGCACGTCGGCGACGAGGTCCGCGACGGCGCGTGCGGGTGAGCTTGGTGCGCTCGCTGTGGTGCTCGAGAGAGAGAAAGAGAGGAAGGGGAAGTTAGCCCAGCTCACTGTGGTCTTGACGGAGAGGACGGCGTGGTCGGGGACGAGCTGCTGCGGCGGCGACGGCGAAGGGGATCTCCGGCGATGGCGGTTCGGGCGAGGTTGGTGCGGCGGCTTCGAGGCACGCGAGCGCTCGGGGCTCGGCTAGCTCGAAGGAGTAGAGGGCGGCGGAGCTTCTGGACAGGGTGGCGCGGCGTGGAGACGACGGGGAGCACGGCTACGACGGTGGTGCGGCGACGGTGGCGTCGGCCATGGCGTGGGAGCGCGAGGGAGAGGAGCTGGGGGCGAATGGAGGTGTCCAGGAGGGTCGGGGCGCGACGTGGAGCTCGTCCAGGCCATCAGGGCGGCGAGAGGGGGAGGCCGGGCGGCGTGCAGCTGCGTGGCGAGCTGCGGTGCCGCCGCCGAGCACCTTGGCTGCCTGCCTGGCAAGCCAAGCAGCTCGCTGGAGCGGTGGCCGGGCTGGGCCGGCCAGGTGGGCTGGCTGGTGGGCCTGCGGTGGCGCCAGGTAAGTTTTCCCCTTTTTTTTCTGTTTCTGTTTTTATTTAATATATCTGCAACTTTGTTGAATTAAATAAAATACCTAGGCAACTTCAAAAATCACCAAACTATTCCTGGCCCATAGTTGGATTATTTCCAACATGAAACATTTTAGTTTGGAGATATTTGAGCATTTAAATATTTTATATTATTTTAAATGCCCAAATTCAAATATTTATGATTTAATTCAAAAACCCTAGGATGGCCTAGGAAAATGTGCACCATTTTTGGCAGAGGTTCTGAACCAAGACAAAAATGATGGGCATTTTAGAAGGGCATTTCAGGTTCATTGAAAAATTATTTTAGTAACCCTAGTTGGTTTCAGAGGGGACTGGGGGTTCTGTCATCCCCATTTCAAGTTTCTGATGAAAGAGTAAACATGATGCAACACTCTAATGCATGACTAGCTAGGGTGTGACAACTCACCCCCACTCAAAAGAATCTCGTCCCGAGATTTGGGTTCCTCCGGGAAGAAGGCGGGATACTCGAGTCGAAGACGATCCTCCCTTTCCCAAGTTGCTTCATCCTCAGAATGGTGCGACCATTGAACCTTGAGAAACTTGATATTATGACGTCGCGTGGTACGTTCGGCTTGATCGAGGATGCGAATGGGGTACTCTCGATATGTAAGATCATCTTGGAGATCAAGCGTTTCGTGGTCCACTTCACGGATAGGATCCGAGAAGCAACGCCTGAGTTGAGAAACGTGGAAGACATCGTGAACTCTGGAGAGATGCGGAGGTAGTTCCAACTGGTAGGCAACTTCTCCTCGTTTGGCGAGAATGCGAAAAGGTCCAATGTAACGAGGAGCCAATTTGCCTTTGATACCGAAACGATGGGTTCCCTTCAGAGGGGTGACCCGAAGGTAAGCCTTCTCGTCAACCTCGAAAGTCATAGCCCTATGTTTTCGGTCATATTGACTCTTTTGACGAGATTGGGCTGTTTTCAACTTTTCACGAACGATACGAACTTGATCTTCTGCTTCCTGAATCATGTCCGGGCCAAAGAATTGTCTTTCCCCGGTCTCTGACCAGTTAAGGGGTGTTCGACATCGTCGTCCATAGAGAACTTCAAAAGGGGCTTTACCCAAGCTAGATTGATAGCTGTTGTTGTAAGCGAATTCGGCAAATGGAAGGCACTTCTCCCAGTCCATTCCGAAAGAGATAACAGAGGCTCGAAGCATGTCTTCTAGAATTTGGTTGACGCGTTCCACTTGACCACTTGACTGAGGGTGGAAAGCGGTGCTGAAGGAGAGACGGGTTCCCATAGCATTTTGGAAACTTTCCCAAAATCGAGAGGTGAAAAGACTTCCTCGATCCGAGTTAATTTCCAAAGGAACACCATGGAGAGACACTATTCGGGAGATGTACAAATCTGCCAGCTGACTAGCGGTTATACTCTCACGAACAGGTAAGAAATGAGCTACTTTGGAAAGACGATCGACCACGACGAAAATAGCATTATTCCCTCTCTTGGTCCTGGGAAAACCGGTAATGAAATCCATACCAATTTTATCCCATTTCCATTCAGGAATAGCTAAGGGTTGAAGGGTGCCAGCAGGCCGTTGATGCTCTGCTTTTACACGACGACAGACGTCGCAATTAGCAATATACTGAGCAATTTCTCTTTTCATCCTAGTCCACCAGAACCTCTGGCGTAGGTCCTGATACATCTTAGTACTACCGGGATGAATGGTGAGAGGAGATTCATGAGCCTCCTTAAGGATCAGCTGCCGTAGATGCTGGTTCTTGGGAACCACTAGACGGTTCTCAAAGTACACAACACCATGATCATTTGTGGAGAAACAACTAGCACCTCCGCTAGCAATGTTCTCTTTGATTTTAGATATTCCCTTATCTCGCTTTTGGGCAGCGATGATTTGATCCGTAAGAGTAGGTTTTGCTACCAAGGTGGAAAGAAAACCTTGAGGTACAATGTGAAGGTTAAGCTTCCGAAATTCCTCATGGAGAAGCGGTTGACTTTGTTGTAACATCAGGTTGTTACAATAAGATTTACGACTTAGCGCATCAGCCATGACGTTGGCTTTCCCTGGGGTGTAGGTTATTCCTAAGTCGAAGTCTGTAATCAATTCAACCCAACGTCTCTGCCTGAGATTCAAATCCGGTTGGGTGAAAATATACTTCAGACTTTGGTGATCAGTGAATATTTCGCAACGATTACCGAGGAGGTAATGTCGCCAGGTCTTAAGTGCATAGACTACGGCTGCAAGCTCTAGATCATGAGTAGGATAATTCTCCTCATGTGGGTGCAATTGCCGTGAAGCGTAGGCAATTACGTGTCGATCTTGCATAAGAATGCAACCTAGTCCTTGTCGCGAGGCGTCGCAGTAGATAACAAAGTCCTTGGAGAAGTCTGGCGGTACCAGTACGGGAGCAGAGGTCAGGCGTCTTTTCAGTTCCTGAAAGCTGTGCTCACATTGTGGAGTCCATTCGAACTTCTTATCTTTCTTGAGGAGTTCGGTTAGAGGTTTGGCAACTTTGGAGAAGTTCTCGACAAAGCGACGGCAATAGCTCGCTAAGCCTAGAAAACTCCGAACTTGCTTGACCGATTCAGGTGGAGTCCAATTAAGGACGGCTTGAACTCGCTCAGGGTTAACAGCAATACCTTTACCAGATATTACATGACCCAGATAGGTCACTTCTGACAACCAGAATTCACATTTAGAAAATTTGGCATAAAGGCGATGCTCTCGAAGTTTCTTCAACACTAGCCTTAGATGTTCGGTATGTTCTTCCTCGTTCTTGGAGTAGATGAGTATATCATCGAGGTAAACTACGACGAATTTATCCAAATACTCCATGAAGATTGAGTTCATTAACCGAGAAAAGGTGGCTGGAGCGTTGGTTAAACCGAAGGACATGACGGTGTACTCGTATTGGCCATAACGAGTAACAAAGGCCGTTTTAGGAATGTCCCCGTTTCTGATTTTGATTTGATGGTAGCCCAACCTCAAATCCATCTTGGAGAAGACTGAGGATCCAGCGAGCTGATCATACAGGTCGTTGATCCTGGGAAGCGGATATTTGTTCTTGATTGTGACCAAATTGACAGGTCGGTAATCTACAACCATCCGGTCCGTACCATCCTTCTTCTTGACGAATAGGACGGGGCAAGCCCACGGAGATGAACTAGGGCGGATGAAACCCTTTTTCAAGGACTCATCGAGTTGTTTCTTAAGCTCGGCTAGTTCTAGGGGTGCCATCTTATAGGGTCTTCTAGCAATCGGAACGGTTCCTGGAATGAGATCTATTACGAATTCAACATCCCTGTCAGGTGGAACACCTGGCAGTTCCTCTGGGAAGACATCCGGAAAGTCACGGACTACCGGAACGTCCTCGAGGTCTGGCAAAGGGCTGGCGTTAAGAGAATATAATTGTCGCTTGGCTATTCGGGTCAAGACATTAACTATCTTCCCCGAAGGATGGGTGAGTTGAACAGTCCTAGAGAAGCAATCAATTTTGGCTTGATGAGCTGACATCCAGTCCATACCCAAAATGATATTAATATCTGAAGATTTAAGGGCTATCAAAGATGCAAGGAAAACAAGTCTGTCGACTTGGATTTCATTTCCATAACTTACCCTAGAGGTCTGCCATCTAGAACCAGGAGTAGAAATTTCCATAGTGGATGGCATGTCACAGAATGCAACGTTATGCAAACGAGCATAATTTTCGGATATAAAAGAATGAGAGGCTCCTGTATCGAAAAGAACAGATGCCGGGTGGCAATTAACAAGAAGCGTACCGAGAACGACGTTGGGATCCTCTTGAGCTTCTTCGGCAGAGATACAGTTGACATGGCCACGTGAAGCGGTGACCGGCTTGGCGTGGAACACTTTCCCTGTCGGCTTGCCACGGCCAACAGCTTTAGCAGATTGATTGGGGTTGGTCTGGGGACACTCACGCATATAGTGACCAGATTCCCCACACTTGAAACAGGTCACGGAACTGGTACGTGGAGGAGCATTGTTGGTTGGACCCCCATAGGGCTTGGCCGGTGCAGACTGTTGAACAGGGCGAGGCGCCTGGAAAGATGGCCTCGGTGTGAACCTGGGTGGCAGGGCGGTGTTGGGTACCCACACGCGGCGCTTTTGAGGACCAGCACCGGATGAGGAACCCATGTCACGGCCATGCTTGCGTGTTGCGTCATAGTCAGTCTGACCAGTTTCAGCACTGATGGCTTTGTTGACAAGTTTCGAAAAAGATGTGCACTCATGCAGACGGAGGTCGCGGCGAAGCTCAGGACTAAGGCCCTTACGGAACCTTGCTTGCTTCTTGGCATCAGTAGACACTTCCTCAGTTGCATATCGTGCGAGATTACCAAACTCCCTGCTATAGACATCCACAGAAAGTCGGCCTTGGGTGAAATTGCAGAATTCCTCACGTTTACGGTCCATGAGACCCTCCGGAATGTGATGTTCACGGAAAGCCTCGCTGAACTCAGCCCAAGTAGTGACATGGCCCGCTGGGCGCATAGCTCCATAATTCTCCCACCATAGACTGGCGGGGCCTTCAAGATGATATGCAGCAAAGGTGACCTTGTCAGCCTCAGCTACTAGCGCGGAACGCAGCTTGTGAGAGATACTGCGAAGCCAGTCATCAGCGTCGAGAGGCTCGACGGAGTGGTGGAACGTGGGTGGATGCAATTTGATAAAATCACTGAGTGACACCACGTTAGCCCTCTGATGGTGTGCTGTATTCTGTTCAATACGCTCCAACAAACGGTTTGTCTCCCGCTTGTTTCTCTCAGCTTCCATCATAACTTCGGCTAGTGAAGGAGGATGAGGCAGATTTTCATTCCTGCCCTCACTGCCTTCGGCCTGCTCTTGGGAAGCAGGGTTAGCGCGCGTGTTGACCATCCTAGGTAACAAGACAATGATTTAGTCAGAACGATAAAATTCCGACATAGGATACAGAATGTAAGGAATAATTCGGAATGCAAGATGATCATCCGTATGACATGGTAAATACAGAAACTGCTTCTTTTATTCCATCGTCATACACACCATACAAGGTTTAGTACAAGACCAAACAAAGTACTATTACGGTGAGAAAAGGATTACATCTCATCGGAGGCATTCCAAGCTCCTATACATTATTTTTCTACACCTCCGGAAGGAGTACAAACTAGGTCATATCCCACGAGTCACGCGGGACGATAGATGACACAACTAGTGCGAACTAGTGATACTATCACTAACTCAGACCGATCCGTAGTAGTCCTCGTAGAAGTCACCTCCATAGCCTGGAAGTTCAACATGATCATCCGGAAACAGACGGTCTCGCGGAGCTTGTGGACCATAGGGGCTAGGATGAGGCCTTGGACCAACAAACGGTGGCCTGCGGGGACCGCGAGGTGGGGTGATGCCTCCTACATCACGCCAAACCATCACGTCTGGCAGAGCAGATCTCACAGGATAGAGATCGCGCATATCTGAATATCCAGCTTGCACCGCCGGTGCGAACCGAGTCAAAGTGGCCCAGTGGTCAGCACGGGTATTGAAGAGCTCTAACCTCAAGGCCCGATTTTCACGGTCCTTATCCTCGAGCATCTCAGCAGTGGTGCGAGTCCGTGAATCCTCCTGAGTGGAGTCAGCATAGATAGCCTGGAGATACCCTTGTGCTCCCGGAAGTGATCCTGGCATATACCGGAAGTCAGAGTCCCGGAATAAACCAGATCTGACTCGCATAATGGTCATCATAGAGTAGGCGGCGTCCTGCACAGCCATCTCAATAGTAACCCCGAGTCCATAGGAGCAGTGAAGAGGCTCGGTGGATCCAGGATAAGATGGAAATATCCTGACAGTGCAGAGATACTGGCTTTGATTGAAGTCCCGAAATTGCTCTTCGACCGTGTACTCAGGATACCAGCGGTATCCAGCCTCAGTCATTACCCTGACCAACTTGGCAGTATGGCCGGGTACATCTAGGCATCGAGTCAGGCGAACCACTTGATTAAGGTCGCGAGTGGCCATCTGAAAGCATAATCATAATGCAAAGGCATTAGAATTTCTAGCAAAATTTCGGCAGCATAACAGCTGTAAATGCTCAAAAAGGATTTTGAGACATTTGACAAAGGATTTCGTACACACTCAACATCATCATATCAAAGTTCTGAAACCATTCTGGCAACATAATGCTGTCAGGACCCCGACTCGATGTCACATCGATCTAGCTGGTAACACCTCATATCACTTTGCGGCCTCACGCACGGTATCCCCACGGGTGTCGTCTTACCTTTTTCCCGGGACCGTTTGCGCCTTTTGGCTCACGTATATGATAGTGTCGCTAGCATCCATATGATAAGGAGCCCGGGCTGACATGGCTAGTCGTAAACCCAAAGTGGCACAGACTTACAGGGACAGGCATCCATGACCCAGCTTCGAACGTGTCGGTCATCAGCAAGTGGGTCCGGGCTGTAGCACTGGGCTAGCAGGACTCCGGTAAACCGGGCTGTAGCGGGCTAACAGGACTCCGGTACTCAAAGCGTGACATTTCCCCGAAGGGACAGACACAGGAACGAAGAAGGACACATGCCGGCCAGCCTAAGTGTTCCAGAGCAGTAGCAGGCTACCATGGCTCAGCGGTAACACTAGGAGACATTTCCCGGTAAGAGAGGCTACTAAAGATAAACAACTAGATAGTCAGATCCCACACATACCAAGCATTTCAATCATACACACAATATGCTCGATATGTGCAATACAACGAAGCATCACAACATGACTCTATGACACAAGTACTTTATTTAAGGCTCAGGGAGCCATACATAACATTCACAAAGGTACGGGTCTCACGACCCAACATACAAGTCATACAGTCATACAAGCCAGCAGCGGAAGTACATTGTCTGGGTACAGACAACTAGTAGAATAAAAGAGGCTTGGAAAGCCTAGCTATACTACGTGGTCCATCACAAGCTCAGGGTCACCACCTGGGTCTTTAGCCTACTCGTTGATGTCAACGTCTACATAGAACCCATCAGAAGGGGTTGCAGCGTCTTCTGTAAAAATGTAGATTATAGCAACATGAGTACAAAGGTACTCAGCAAGACTTACATCAGACCCTACATACATGCATAGTATCAAGAAGGGTTGGTGGAGTTATTGCAGCAAGCCAGCTTTGACTCTTGGCTAGGCTATCCTACGATACCCCAACTTGAAATGTTTTGCGCACACGAGTCCACTACTCACCACTTCAATACCCTACCGAGGATCCACCTCCGTCTTCCTACGGAAGAGCCATCCTCGGCACTCACACTTATCTTGAGGCTTTTAGTAGTTTCCATTTACTTGTCTATGAACTGTATAGGCAACCAAGTAGTCCTTTACCGCGGACGCGGCTATTCGAATAGATCATGATAACCCTGCAGGGGTGTACTTCTTCATACATGTTTCCACCACTTAGCGTCTGCACACGACATGTGCTCGGCAGACTTCAAGCGAAAGCCGACGTGGGTGTAGACCACGACCTACCTAAACACTTAAGCCTCTAGTCCAGGTTTATCGCCTATTCAGGTTCCATCCGCAGGGAGTCCGGCCGAGGTTTCCCATACGGCCCCGAACGATGTGAACAGGGTTCCCGAGATACCTAACGGGTATTCGGTACACCCGGCCACGTACCTACCGCATCACAGCCCACCCCTACGGTCAGCGCTGTCCACGGCCTCCAGTAGGCTACAAACACCAGAAACTACTTGCAACTCCTGGACAGAGAGCTAGGGTGAATAAGAAGTCGAGCGGGGTCATATTTCAGGGCCCAATGCATGGTAGTAGCTGTATCTTAAATCACACATACAGATCTCAGTGCTTAAGGTCGGCTTCAATGAAACAACCCACCATGTACTCCTACATGGCCTCTCATCGATACCTTTACCAAATCGTGTTCACCACACCACTCTCATTACCGACATAATCATTTCACTCTAGCCCATCACCCAGATGAACCAGACCTGACACGACTCTAAGCATAGCAGGCATAGCAAGGTAGGAACAACACATACATATGGCTCAATCAACTCCTACACATGCTAGTGGGTTTCATCTAGTTACTGTGGCAATGACAGGTCATGCAGAGGAAATGGGTTCAACTACCGTAGCACACAGCAGTTTGAATCGCGTTGTCTTAATGCAGTAAAAGAGAGCAGGAGCGAGAACATGGGATTGTATCGATATGATCAAATGGTTGGTTGCTTGCCTGATGGTTCGATGCTCGGATATGATTCTTCGTTAGGGTAATCACGGTATTCTTCGGGGGCAGAACCTGCCGCAAAGGACATCGATACACAAACATCACCAAACAATGTGCAACAATATGATGCATGCATGAAACATGGCAATATGAGTGTGTTGGGCTAATGCAACTAAAACCAGAAGGGTTTGAACAAATTTGAATCAAAGATTCAAATTTCAAACTCAAACATGGCCTCTTTAAGTGCTTTTCCTTATTCTGCTTAAAACATCAATTTAACTTGTTTGATCATGCATGAAAATAGTACAGATGGATAGATTGGATTTTTCTGATCATTTTTCATATATAATTTGTCCAATTTGGAGTTACAGAATAAAAGTTATGAATTTTTGAAGTTTAAATAATATTCTGGAATTTCCTGATTTAATTTAAATCCAGAAAATCAATTACTGCGTCAGCCTGACGTCAGTGTGACGTCAGCAGGTCAACGGAACAGGTCTGGGTCAAACCTGACAGTGGGTCCCGCATGTCAGGGTGATTATTTTAATTAAAATTTAATTAAAACTAATCCTGTTTAATTAACAGGGCTGGGCCCCACCTGTCATTGACTCAGGGGAGTCAACCAGGGCCCACCCGTGGTCAAAGTCAAAGTCGGCTGCCGGCGTTTAGCCGCCGGCGAGCCCGACACGGCGGCGGGAGTGGTTTTGGCCATTTCGGCCACCAAATGGACCGCGGAGACCACCGGAGTGGAGCTGAGGACAACCCGCAGCTCTTGGCGGAGTCCGTTGGGGTCGGGGTGGCCGGAGTTGGCGTCGGCGACGACTTTGGCGGCCACCGGGGTTCGGTCGAGGATGAACTTGGCGCTAGAGGGGTCGGTGAGGCTCGTGGAGTGGCTAGCTAGGTGCTGTGGGACTCGGTGAGCAAGATGGACACCATCTTGTGGCCGGAGTGTGGCCGGAAGCACGTCGGCGACGAGGTCCGCGATGGCGCGTGCGGGTGAGCTTGGTGCGCTCGCTGTGGTGCTCGAGAGAGAGAAAGAGAGGAAGGGGAAGTTAGCCCAGCTCACTGTGGTCTTGACGGAGAGGACGGCGTGGTCGGGGACGAGCTGCTGCGGCGGCGACGGCGAAGGGGATCTCCGGCGATGGCGGTTCGGGCGAGGTTGGTGCGGCGGCTTCGAGGCACGCGAGCGCTCGGGGCTCGGCTAGCTCGAAGGAGTAGAGGGCGGCGGAGCTTCTGGACAGGGTGGCGCGGCGTGGAGACGACGGGGAGCACGGCTACGATGGTGGTGCGGCGACGGTGGCGTCGGCCATGGCATGGGAGCGCGAGGGAGAGGAGCTGGGGGCGAATGGAGGTGTCCAGGAGGATCGGGGCGCGACGTGGAGCTCGTCCAGGCCATCAGGGCGGCGAGAGGGGGAGGCCGAGCGGCGTGCAGCTGCGTGGCGAGCTGCGGTGCCGCCGCCGAGCACCTTGGCTGCCTGCCTGGCAAGCCAAGCAGCTCGCTGGAGCGGTGGCCGGGCTGGGCCGGCCAGGTGGGCTGGCTGGTGGGCCTGCGGTGGCGCCAGGTAAGTTTTCCCCTTTTTTTCTGTTTCTGTTTTTATTTAATATATCTGCAACTTTGTTGAATTAAATAAAATACCTAGGCAACTTCAAAAATCACCAAACTATTCCTGGCCCATAGTTGGATTATTTCCAACATGAAACATTTTAGTTTGGAGATATTTGAGCATTTAAATATTTTATATTATTTTAAATGCCCAAATTCAAATATTTATGATTTAATTCAAAAACCCTAGGATGGCCTAGGAAAATGTGCACCATTTTTGGCAGAGGTTCTGAACCAAGACAAAAATGATGGGCATTTTAGAAGGGCATTTCAGGTTCATTGAAAAATTATTTTAGTAACCCTAGTTGGTTTCAGAGGGGACTGGGGGTTCTGTCATCCCCATTTCAAGTTTCTGATGAAAGAGTAAACATGATGCAACACTCTAATGCATGACTAGCTAGGGTGTGACACTTGATAACCCACAAGTCTAGGGGATCGCAACAGTTTTCGAGGGTAGAGTATTCAACCCAAATTTATTGATTCGACACAAGGGGAGCCAAAGAATATTCTCAAGTATTAACAGTTGAGTTGTCAATTCAACCGCACCTGAAAGACTTAATATCTGCAGGAAAGTATTTAGTAGCAAAGTAATATGGTAGTAGCGGTAACGGTAGCAAAAGTATCAGTATTGGTTTTGTAGTGATTGTAACAGTAGCAATGGAAAAGTAACTAAGCAAAGAACAATATGTGAAAAGATCATAGGCAATGGACCAGTGATGGATAATTATGTCGAATGCGATTCCTCATGCAACAGTTATAACATAGGGTGACACAGAACTACCTCCGGTTCATCAATGTAATGTAGGCATGTATTCCAAATATAGTCATACGTGCTTATGGAAAAGAACTTGCATGACATATTTTGTCCTACCCTCCCGTGGCAGCGGGGTCCTACTGGAAACTAAGGGATATTAAGGCCTCCTTTTAATAGAGTACCGGACCAAAGCATTAACACTTAGTGAATACATGAACTCCTCAAACTACAGCCATCACCGGTAAGTATCCCGATTATTGTCACTTCGGGGTTAACGGATCATAACACATAATAGGTGACTATAGACTTGCAAGATATGATCAAGAACTCACATATATTCATGAAAACATAATAGGTTCAGATCTGAAATCATGGCACTTGGGACCTAGTGACAAGCATTCAGCATAGCAAAGTCATAGCAACATCAATCTCAGAACATAATGGATACTATGGATCAAACCCAAACAAAACTAACTCGATTACATGATAAATCTCATCCAACCCATCACCGACCAGCAAGCCTACGATGGAATTACTCACGCACGGCGGTGAGCATCATGAAATTGGTGATGGAGCAAGGTTGATGATGACGATGGCGATGGATTCCCCTCTCCGGAGCCCCGAACGGACTCCAGATCAGCCCTCCCGAGAGAGATTAGGGCTTGGCAGCGACTCCATATCGCAAAATGCGATGAATCCTTCTCTCTTATTTTTTTCCTCCCCGTACGTGAATATATGGAGTTGGAGTTGAGGTCGGTGGAGCGTTAGGGGGCCCACGAGGCAGGGGGCACGCCCAGGAGGGTAGGCGCGCCCCCATCCTCGTGGACAGGGTGTGGGCCCCCTGACGTTGATTCTTTTGCAAGTATTTTTTATATATTCCAAAAATATTCTCCGTTGATTTTCAGGTCATTCTGAGAACTTTTATTTCTACACAAAAATAACACCAAGGCAATTCTGCTGAAAACAGCATCAGTCCGGGTTAGTTCCATTCAAATCATGCAAGTTAGAGTCCAAAACAAGGGAAAAGTGTTTGGAAAAGTAGATTCGTTGGAGACGTATCACCCCACCCCGAGGGGTGGGGGAGAAGGACTTTATAAAAGCCGTCGATGTGGGAACTGATGTCCGAGGGGGGGGACAAGAGGAGTATCCCCCTCCCACAAGCAATGGATGGAGTTCCAACTCCGCCGCCCATTGGCAATCGCTTGGAAGTAGGCGGTATTGGCGTCGCCGCGGAGCACCCACCATTGGTACCGTGAAGCCTCCAGTATTCCTCCTCATCCGTGTAGATGGTCGAGAGCTGGTCTTCAAGATCATATCTCAGCATCCATTCATCTGGGGAGATCCCGGAGGCGTCGGCGCAGGCGTCCAAGGCTTGGATAGCCGACATGAGGGCCCTCTTGCGCTCGCGGAGGTCTCGGCCAAGGTTAGCGCCCCATCCCTTCATGAATTGGTAAGCGATCTTGGCACAGAACTGCCACGAGTCGGCGGTGGACATGGAGCGGTGTGGGGAAGAGCGAGCGGAGATCCACCTCGCGACGACCGCCTCCCGAAAGCCGGCCTGATTGAGCCAGAAGAGCTCAAACCGGAAACGTGGCGGGATAGGGGGCGCTCGTCAGTCGTGGATAGGAGGAGAGGGACGTGGTTAGACCCGATCCGGGTAATCGCACATAGCGAGGCCAAGGGGCAACTAAGCTCCCACTCCGGGGAAACTAGGACGCGATCCAGGACAGATCGCGTCGGGTCTACTTGACGGTTTGTCCAGGTGAACCTGGCACCCGTCTGTTCTAGCTCATGGAGGCCAAGCTCCACGATATAGTTGTTGAATAACTGCATCTGGAGGAGGTTGATCCGGTAATTATTCTTCTCATCCAGGGAGCGGATGAGGTTAAAGTCCCCTCCCACGACTACAGGCAGGAGGGAGGAGGAGATCTTCTGTTGCAACTCAACAAAGAAGGCCGAGGAGCGGCAGTGATCCGTCGATCCATACACTATCACGATCTCCCATTTGAATTTGAGTGCGTGCTCAAAGATCTCCACACCGACGAAGGATTCTCCCCGGTCCATGCTGCCCACCTCGAAGGTAGCATCCTTTACCCCTAAAAGGATGTCACCTGAGTGCCCCGTGGTCCCACTAGAAGGGAGCCAGTGCCAGGCGAATAGGTGAGGACTAAGACAATCAAGTTCGCGGAGGGAGAACTCAGTGTGCGTGGTTTCCTAGATGGCAATGATGTCAATGTGTTCGTTGCGTATGTACTCGATGAGTTGGCGGCATCGGTCACCATGGCCGAAACCGCGGATGTTCTAGAAAAGGGACCGCATTTAGACCCCCGTCGGGGGGCTGCTTGACACCAGGGCATGAGATGCGCTCAGTGCGTGGAGTGCAGCAGTGCAAGAACGGGTGCGCCCACGGATCAACTCATCAGCCACCGGCAGAGCCCGAGCCGCGGGGGTGGCAGTCGGTTCCGCAGGTTGGCGGAGGAGGTGTGCCCGGGTTTCAGCAAGCTTGCCATCTAAGATCTCACGGGCTCTAATAGTCGTGGTCTGCTCTAAGGGGGGACCAATTTCCCCCTGAAGATGATGGCCGAGTCATTGGCCACCTTGGCGAGGTAGCCAAGGGTAACGGCCTCAAGCGCGAAAAAGGAACAACTGGAGGAACTGGGGAGGACGGAATCCGCACTTGGCTCAAGGTTCCAGGCCACCGCCCGAAGCTCAATATGCTCGGGGACGGACGGAGCCGGGAAGTCCGCCGGGCGGGCCGCGTTGAGGCGGGCACTGCGGCGAGACGCAGTCACCGGCGTCGATGTGGAGCGGGGCCGCTGGGGGCCACCAGAGGAGGGAGCGGGGTGGGGGGCTCCAGGGTGCCGCCGGCCGCTACCTCCATGGGTAGGGGACCCGGTGTGGACGCAGAGAGCGGGGCACCACCGTTGTCGCCCATGGGGACCGGGGAGGTCGGGCCAGGGGGACGAGGGCGGTGGGCTCGACGGTGCAGGACGCAGGGCGGAGTTAGTGGACAGAGAGCGGGGCGACGAGGGCGGCACGACAAGCAGGCCCACACTGGAGGTGTCACTGGCCGACTCCGACGGAGGTGGGGAGGTCGGAGGAGGGGGCGGACAGCCGATGAGCGATCGCGAGGTCGGTGGCCGTCACACGGGTACGCCTGGTCCCAGAGCCGCCATGACCCGAAGGTGGGTTGACAGGCTCGCGAGATGGGGAGCGGGGGTGCTCTGACAGGTTGTCATCGTCCTCTGGATCGTCGAGGCGGGAGTGGCGATGCTACCTGTGGTGGGAGTCGTTGGCATCAGCTGGGCCGCCCCCTGGTGGCCGTCGTCAGAGAAGCGGGGGCGACCGATGTGGTTAGGTGGCTTGGGGCAGATCTTGAGGTCGTAGCCATTGTTGTTGAAGAAGACGCGGATCGTGGCGTGGAGCTTGGAGGAGTCCATGGACTTCACCTTGACCCGGACCTCCTCTGCCTTGCGCGGAGAGAGCTCGTCGACCACCACCACCTTGCCCAGGATCTTGGACATACTGCGAATGACCCACTCAGACTGGGCCATATCAGGAAGGCCGGCGATGAGGAGCCAAGTAGTGTCCAGGACCGCCACGGCCTTGGGATCCCACTTTGGCTCAGAGATGTTCACTACCAACCCATTGAGAGCCAAGGTGATGTTGTCGCTGCGGGCGCAGTATCCCATGCTCAGGGCATCGGGGAAGACCACCGTGAAAGTGTTGGCAGCAGTGGAGGCCACCTGCCAATCCCACTTGCACCGATGCAAGTGGTTGAGCTCGGCCTCGATCATCTCTGGAGTGGCGACGCCCTCGCCCACGACAGACACGAGCGCCAGGAGGGAGGGGGAACATCCAACACCTCAATGTGGAAGAAGCCCATGTCCTCGATGACGTGGCCATACATCATGAGCTCCTCCGTCACCGGACGGTCTGGGCAGAGAATCGCGGGATGGACGGAGTCCTTTCAGAGGTAGCACATCGAAGGGTTGGGGCAGGCCACCTGGAAGTGCCCGGCGCGGTCGCAGTTGAAGCACGGCGGGACATCCGCGGCGGAGTCGGTGGCAGGGGGAGCCACCGCGGTTGGTGTGGTGGCGGAAGCCGGGGCGAGGAGGTCCCTTCTTCTTCTTAGCACCCTGGCGCCCCCAGTTCCCATTGCCCCCATTGGTGGCAGGAAAGGAGGCTTGGTTTTGCGGCGGTTGATACCGGCGGGCGGCCGGGGCATTGGTGGCGTTGGCGGACAGCTGCTGTCGGGGAGGGGTGAGGGAGCGGTCCCAACGGCGCGATAGAGAGGGAGACCGACGCCGGGACAAACACCACGCCTCCGCAGCCGGTGACCGGGGGCGGTCCTGCGAGTCAGCTCAGGGGGAAGCACGCCGAACCGGTGAGCGGGAGCGGCGGCCATCACGCTCGGGAGAGAGGTGGCCAGCGCAAGGGGAGGGACGGTGAGTGTCGCAGGCGGGGGAGCGCCGGGCCGTGCGGGAAGAGAGTTGCTGCCGGAGGTCGGCCTCCCGCCGATGACCGTCTGGGGAGGAACTCTGGGGGTCGCGGCGGTCGTCCGTGTGACGCTTTGGGCGGCCTGCATCATCCCCCCATTCCCGAGGCATGGCCGACGGGGAAGGAGGGGAGGTCGCGCAGCAGCAGGGGTCGACGGCGAGCAGCAGCAGGCGAGGGGTGGCGGGAGGGGAGTCGGGGCGGGATGCGAAGGGCGCGAGGTCAGGAGCGGGCTGGTGAGGAAACCCTAGGGGAGGCCAAATGGAGCGTCTAGCTGGGCCAGGACTCGCATCGGTGCGCGGCCCAGCAGCCGAGGGGCCCAAGGCGGGTCCACATAGCCAGCCCATAGTGCCGCCACACCTCGGGGGGGTGGCCCAGCAGCCGAGGCGCTCAGGACGGGCCCAATAGGACGGCCCACGGTGCAGCCCAAGGCCACCGTGGCCCGGTTCGTCCCCACCGAGGCCACCGTGTGGGGAGCGAGGGTTTCCCCGAGCGCCGTCGCAGGAGCCGCCGGCGGGTCGGGACGAGAGCGGCGAGGCCAGGCCGGGGCATGAGCGAGACCAGGCGGCAGGGGAGGGGGGCTCCAAAGGCGAAGATGAATGGCATGAATGGGGACTGACGGGAAAGCACAACAGCCAACCCAGGGCATGGCGCCGACGACGTGGCGACCGGAGCAGAGGCAGAGGTGGCGGTGGAGCCGGCCTTCCAAGAGATTCGCGCGGGGCCACGATCAGCGTGACCAGCAACACCCCAACCACTCGTGCGGCGGCCGTGGCGACGGGCTCCCGGTCTCAAGGCGACACCTTGCCCGGCCGCCGATTGAGAGGGGCTAGTGGCCGGCGCCGGCGTTGGGCGGACCCGCGGGCGGCCGAACTCCCACCCCTAGGAGTAGGGCCACAGGCGGAGTCGAGCCGCGGCACACAAACTGAGGCAGGGGGACGCGGTCACGGTAAACGACGGGGCAGCCAGCCGCAATGTCATCGGCCTCGGCGAGGTCCGCCCACACCACACACGACGAGGCAGCGGGGGGTCGACGGGGAGGCCGTTGAGGAGGGCACGGGGAGAAGGGTGCCGCGCGAGGGAGGGGGCGAGGTCGGCGGCATCGGCAGAGCCGCCGTGGCGAGGGAGTCCCCCAGGGCGTCGCCAGAGCCTTCGGGCGCCATCATCGACTAACAATATTCGGTTACAAAAATTTACATACTGCCTAGGGCGTTTTCGCAAAAGGGAAATTGTATTCTGTGGAATACGTTTCCACTTCAGCAGATGGGCCCGGCCGGGATGGGTCGCTGGCGCGCGGGGCCTGCCTACAGGTCGTTGTCTTCCTCCTACGCACGCTCCAAGCCAAGGCAGGGGCGGTGCTCGACCGGCGATTGCCAGCGAATCCGGCCATCACTCGGGCCGTGCGACCTACCGTCATGACTGAGGCGACAAGACGCACCCACCAGTGCGCAGCACGACTTCTAGGGAGCCCAGAGCAAGCGGGGGCTTGGCTGTGGCGGACGACGACGACGGGTGGTGGTGGGTTCGGAGCTACAGTGCACGATCAGATGAGGCAGAAGGGTGGAGAAGCTCCGCCGAAGTTCGATGGTTCCTCTAGTGATGGTAGAAGGGAGGGAGGGGGCTCAGCTTGCTTGAATTCGAGCGGAGGCCGACGGTGGTGGTTCGGCCATGCGAGGGGCAGGAGAGCCCCTTGAGCTTGGTTGAGGTACCAAGGGGGTACTAGGAGGGATGAGAGGGCTTCTAGTGAGGTCAAGGGAGCTCGGGGCTGGCTATATGTATCCGGGCGACGTTGTCATCCTCGTATGCGGCCGCAGATGCGTGGTTGATTCTCCCAGCGAGGCCGGGCACGCAAGGGCCAATGAGGCAACAGGAGAGGGCAGAGAAGGTGTGCGGTGGAGCTAGGGACGCGCGGGCATGGATGGGAGGAGCACAGGAGCGGTCGGCCACTCGGGCGAACAATGTGCTCGAGGGCGCGACAGCTAGCGCCAGCGAGGGAGCTTCTGACGGGGAGGTGGTTCATGGTGCTACGTGGGAGGAGGAGGAGAGTGGACGGCACCAAGGGACGTGTGGACGCAGCTGGGAAGACGAAGCCCGACGCTACCCAACACGCAGAGCGCGGCCACAGCAAGCAGAGCACATGCACTGGCATGGCATTAGCGCGGTCACCGGATGCACCGATGCGTGCACGGTGACTCGGCATGGTGAACCATGTCCAGGCCGTAGTCCACTCATACTGGGACCCCTCTGATGCGATGGCTTGAATAAAGCGACTTTGAGATGAAGGGTAAGATCATCTGAAGTTTGCAGCAGCAAACTTTGACATGATGTTGTGGTAAAATGGAAGGGTTAAGGGGCTAACCAGGTTTTCATAGGTATTGCAGGTAGGAAGGACTACATTTTGGTATACTTTGAGGTAATTTGGACAAGAATTGTTGGTAGTTGCTTCACAACTGCAAAAACAGGGCAGAAACTAGATTTGGATGATGCACTCACATCGAGTGCTAGATTGAGCTAAAATTTGGTGGAGGATGGTGATTTAAGCATATTGAGGCACTGTAAAAATTTCATGCCATTTGGACATGCCAAAATGGTACTTCCTTCATAGTGGTCCTATCTGGACAGAAACTTTGGGAATTTGCTGAGGAAGATTGGCTAGGAAAATGGAGCTGAATTTTTCCATGTGACAATGATTTGGATATGAAAGTGTTCTCAAGAAGTTTGAGGGAAATCAAGAAAAGATAAATAGCCCTTCCTTCACAAAGTGCCATTCCGGACAGTATGGAAAATGAATATTCCTGAATTATTTTGAACTAGGCAAGGAAGGGTTTCGAAATATTTGGGGAAGATGTGATCCAAAGAATTTATGAGAATTTTGTGGGAATTTTGGGAATGACAGAAATATAGGTTGCCTCACAACCTAGGTCAACAGGGTTATTCCTTTAATAGAAAAAGGAATATTCCCAAGAAATAAAGATTTTGGTTCGGCTAGAATGGAAATGGCATGATCTTGGGCAATATTTGAGAGTAATGAACCACTTGGGAGAAGAAGAAAAGATGATGTTCCCGGGTTTCAAGTCCACAGAACCACTCTAAAAGAAAAATCATAGCAAAAAAAACAAAGAAAATCAAAATAAAAAAGAAAGGGCCAAAATTTGGGGTGTTATAGACGCATACCCAATCTGCCTCGTCGGAGCAGAAGGTCAATTTTCCGATCCCACACGAGTTGATAAAGATCCCGAAACAATCATGTTACCGAGAAGAGGCTACATTAGTACTTGATGCCATCGTGGACAGCCTCCACTTAAACCGCGTGTTGATGGACTACCGAAGCAGTTTTAACTTGCACTATGCCGACACTATTAGAGAAATTCATATAAACCTGGCAAGGATAATACCAAGTGAAATGGTGATAAAAGGCTTTAGGCCAGGGGTTTAGACCCGAAGCATGGGAAATATCACAATTTAGGTGCTATTCGGCATGCCCTAAAACTTTCGCAGGGAAGGCTTAGTCTTCGGCATAGCACCCTTTCATAGTTGTTACCAAGCACTCCTCGGGCAGTCTGCTTTCGACTATTTCCATTGACACTTCTAACACAAGGAAAGGCAATTGAGTAACATGAAAATTTCTATAACAAAACTTGTAATGCCCCATATGTAACTTGCCATATTTGTATTCCAACTCTTGCCATTTTCGGCACTAAGTTATGTTATTCCCCGTTGTCGGGTTTTGTCTTCGTGTTGCTTTTGTCCTTGTCATGCATCTCATATCATGTCATCATGTGCATCGGATTTGCATACATGTTCGTCTCATGCATCCGAGCATTTCCCCGTTGTCCGTTTCGCATTCCGGCGCTCCTATGTCCTCCGGTGTCTCCTTTTACCTCTTTTCGTGTGGGGTGTTAAACTTTCTCGGATTGGACCGAGACTTGCCAAGCGGCCTTGGTTTACTACCAGTAGACCACCTATCAAGTTTCGTGCCATTTGGACTTCATTTGATACTCCAACGGTTAACTGAGGAGCCGTAAAGGCCTCGTGTGTGTTGCCGCCCAACACCTCTCCAAAGTGGCCCAAACCCCACCTAAACCGCCTCCATCATCTCGGGCGTTCGATCACGATCGCGTGGCCGAAAATCATGCTCAATTTGGAGCCTCCTAGCTCCTTCTACGTATAAATAGGTGCCTCCCTCAAAATTCTGGATTAAACCCTACCCTAACCTTCCCCTCTCCGCACTGGACATGTCCATCCGCCACCGGACACGCAACGCCGCCGCCCGCGTCCAATCGCGAGCCGCCATGTGGGCAGCCCGCGCCCACATCGCCGCTGGCCCGCCTGAGCCCGGGTCACCCCCCCCCCCCCCGAGCCCGCGCGCGCCCCGCCGCCTGCGTCTGGCCACCGCCTCGCGCCGCCCGAGAGCTCGCCGCGCCGCCTCCTCGCCGGTCGACGGCCGCCACGCCTTCTCGCCACCACCGCCCGACGCCGTCCACCTCGCCGCCTCGTCCTCCGCCGCCCAGCTTGCCGCCAAGCCCGGCCGCCGCCGACCGCTCCCGTGCCACGCCGGATACGGCGAGATCCGGCCGAAGGAGAGCCCCACGGCGCCGGATCCGCCGCCCCATCCAACTCCGGCCGCTGCCCTCGACTACTCCGGCGAGCTCGAGCTCCTCATCGATTCGCGTGCAGATCTGGATTCGAACGAACCCTAGGGTTGACCTCGTTTCTCCCCTAAGTCCCCAATATTTTTAGCATATTTCATCATGTCATAACTTTGCATCCGTGGCTCCGTTTTGGGTGTGTAGCATATCAAATTGTTCATCTAGATGTGCACTTAATTTCATTCCATTGCACCATGTTCATTTGAGTTCATCTTGATGCCCTAAATGCTGTTGCAAGAGTGCTATGTAATGTTAGTTTCAGATTCTTAACAGATTATGGACATTTGCCATTTCTGCCATGTTTAATGTGTGCCTCCTATGAACTTGAGCCCTACATGTGTTTTATTCTATGCCATGCCATCTTTACAGGGGTGTATGCCATGTATTTTTGTGATCAATGTGTGACTAGCACAAGCATGCAAAGTAGCTCTCGTGATGTTGCTGATTTCAGGGACTTAGAATTCTTCTAAGTCATTTCCCTGATGATATTTTTATGCCATGTATTCATGTTGCTACAGAGTGATCCATGCCTCTTTTGAGCATGTTCAGTGAGGATGATTTTGAGATATTGCTGTGTTCTATCCATCCATGTCTTTGTTTGCATTTATGGAGTACCCTAGAATGACTCAATCTTTCTCTACTTTTGCTATAAAATGTTCCTGGCAGATTGTTTACGTGTTAAGCAATTTTGCTGAGGTTGTTGTAGTTGATCCATGCATGCTATGAGAGTGTTATTGCCATGGTTAGCTTCTTTATCATGTCTTCTTACTGGATGTATGATTAGTTTGTCATGCAATGCCTTGTGGTGAGTGCATCGAGCTCGTAAATATGCCTACGTAACTCTGTTTTGCCATGTTCCAGTTTTCTGCTAAGTCTGAAACTGTTAACGAAACTTGATATGTTTGCATGGTTGCCATTGTATTTTCTGATCCCTTTTGGCTTATGGTCAGTCAGGGACTTTGTGTTATATGCTTTGTGTAGTTTCATGCCATGCCTTGATTTGCCATGATATGTTCTTGTAGCATGTTGTTATCTTGCTCTAAACATTCCTTCCTGATGTTAAATCCTGGCATGTTGGTTATTTCACTAAGTCTGTGAACCTGATATCTTTTGCACTTTTGCCATGCTTGTTTGAACCTGCTATTGTGTGATTTAGCCGTAGCTCTGTGTTCATCTTTTGTCAAGCATCTTGAGTGGATCACTGCCATGTGATTTGTTGCTATGTTAGAGTGCAGTAGCTTATTTTCTTGATGCATTTAGATGGCATCGTGTTGTTGATCGCAGCTTTGTGCCATTATTGTTTTGCTTGCCATTTGCAAACCATGCATCCGATTCCGGTGATCTTTATATCGATTTCGACCGAAATCAACTCATCTTTCCAGCGGCACTCTTGGTTTGCCAAGTTGAGGCCTGGTTCAACCTTTTCCTTCCGGAGCATGCATATGCATTGCATATCACATCCCGCATATCATGCCATGTTTTGCATCATGTTGATTGTGCATTGCACCGTGGTTGATCGTGGTTCCTTTTGTTTGTGTTCTTTCTTTGGGTAGAGCCGGGAGACGAGTACGTGATCGAGGAACCCGTTGAGTACGCTTACGAGGATCAAGCTTACGTTAACTCGGAGAACTTTGCAGGCAAGCTGACCATACCCTCGAAATCACTTCTATCTTTGCTTGCTAGTTGCTCGCTCTATTGCTATGCCTATGCCGCGATACCTACCACTTGCCTTAACATGCCTCCCATATTTCCATGTCAAACCTCTAACCCACCTTGTCCTAGCAAACCGTTGTTTGGCTATGTTACCGCTTTGCGCAGCCCCTCTTATAGCGTTGTTAGTTGCAGGTGAAGATTGGAGTTTGTTCCTTGTTGGAACATGTTTATTGTTGGGATATCACTATTATATCTTGTCTACTTTAATGCATCTATATACTTGGTAAAGGGTGGAAGGCTCGGCCTTATGCCTGGTGTTTTGTTCCACTCTTGCCGCCCTAGTTTCCGTCATACCGGTGTTATGTTCCTTGATTTTGCGTTCCTTACACGGTTGGGTTATAATGGGAACCCCTTGACAGTTCGCCTTGAATAAAACTCCTCCAGCAAGGCCCAACCTTGGTTTTACCATTTGCCACCTAGCCTTTTTTCCTTGGGTTCCGCGGACTCAAGGGTCATCTTTATTTTAAACCCTCGGGCCAGTGCTCCTCTGAGTATTGGTCCAACTTGTCAGCCACCGGTGGCCACCAGGGGCAACTCTGGGCTGGCCTACCGAAAGTTTGGACAATCCGGTGTGCCCTGAGAACGAGATATGTGCAGCTCCTATCGGGATTTGTCGGCACATTCAGGTGGCTTTGCTGGTTTAGTTTTACCATTGTCGAGATGTCTTGTAACCGGGATTCCGAGTCTGATCGGGCCGTCCTGGGAGAAGGAATATCCTTCATTGACCGTGAGAGTTTTTAATGGGCTAAGTTGGGACACCCCTGCAGGGATTTGAACTTTCGAAAGCCGTGCCCATGGTTATGGGCAGATGGGAATTTGTTAATGTCCGGTTGTAGAAAACCTGAAACTTAACTTAATTAAAATGGATCAACAGCATGTGTAGCCGTGATGGTCTCTTTTCGGCGAAGTCCGGGAAGAGAACACAGTCTCGGGTTATGCTTGAACGTAAGTAGTTCTAGGATCACTTCTTGATCATAGATTCTCGAACGTGCTTCGCCTTCTCTTCTCGCTCTCATTTGCGTATGTTAGCCACCATATATGCTAGTGCTTGCCGCAACTCCACCTCATACATTTTACCTACACATAAGCTTAAATAGTCTTGATCACGAGGGTGTGAGATTGCTGAGTCCCCGTGATTCATAGTTTACTTCCAAAACCAGATGTAGGGACCGATGATACCGTTCCAGGGGATGCGACTGAGCTCAAGTGGGAGTTCGATGAGGACTCAGGACGATACTACATTTCCTTTCCAGACGATCAGTAGTGGAGCCCAGTTGGGGCGATCGGGGACATTATGCATTTGGGGTTGTCTTCATTTTGGTTCCGTAGTCGGACCTTGATTGTATCTGGATGGTTGTAATGCTATATTTATGTTATTGTGTGAAGTGGCGATTGTAAGCCAACTATGTACCTCTTTTCTTATTCAGTACATGGGATGTGTAAAGATTACCCCTCTTGCGACATTGCCTACAATGCGGTTATGCCTCTAAGTCGTGCTCCGACACGTGGGAGATATAGCCGCATCGTGGGTGTTACAAGTTAGTAATCAGAGCCTTCCCCGACTTAGGAGCCCCCTGCTTGATCGAATCGCTGGCGTTGTTGAGTCTAGAAAAAATGGTTTGAGTCTTTTAGGATTATATATATCGGAGAGTAGGATTATTTTTACTCCTGAGTCCCTTCGTCGCTCTGGTGAGGCATCCTGACATAGAGTTTTGACTCTTCTCTTCTCAAATTTCACTAAAAAAATTAGGATCACGCGGGTATCTTGGAATTGTTTTGATGGTTTTGTGACGAGAACATTGTTCTTGGTGCCTCCTGACATTTAGGGGTTGTGGCAGTGTCCCGGGGAGTTGAGCTCCGAGGTGTTGTCGTCATAATTTTATCGTTGCAATTCTGGAATACCTGAGTTTCACCGACATCGAAAATCTCTTTTATGTAGTTGTTGGTGAGATAACCTCGACGCCACCCAGTACTGGGGCGGGAGTTCGGGAGTATTGCCATAACTCGTATAACGGATGCTTTTCGAAGGTCGAGGTAAATTATTTCCGAAGGTTTCCTGGTTATGTGTTGAAGGATGGATACAGTTGCATGTAGGATTTGCTAGTTTTGGGTGAGATGTTATGCTTCCCCTGTATCCCCAACACCTGATTGCATAAACGGAAAATTTCGGGAGTTTCATAGGTGGGAATTCATGTAGCTCTAGTATTTCTTCCGCAGATATTTGGTTTGTGATTGGGTAATCCTTACCAAGTATTTGCTCATGTCCATACCTTGTTGTTTTATTCATCTACCTCTATCTAAGTGGCTTCTCAATTTATGGAAGTGTGACCATTTAATTTGGAATTCATTCGTTCATTCTTGTTCGAATGTTAAGGCTATATGTTGCAATTTTGATCCATTTGATTCAGCTTGAATATATGTCTTTCAAGATGCTAATGGATGTCACCCTCTTCAGGATGGCTCCTCCAACGCGTCTGAATCCGGATCTGCCGCCACCACCTCCACCTCCGGAGGCATGGCAAGCTGTGATGGCCGCTACCAATGCCAACACGCAGATGCTTCTGCAACTCTTGCAAGAGCGCAACCAAGGAAATCAAGGCCATGGCAACAATCAGAATCAGTTTGCTACCCTCAACCAGTTCCTCGCAAACTAGCCAAAGACCTTCAGTAACTGTGTCAAGGCCACAGACGCTGATGATTGGCTCGTGGATATCTGGAAACATTTCGAGTGCACCAACGTCAGGCCTGAGGATTTTGTCAAGTTTGCTTCGTTCCAACTCAAAGACCAAGCTGCAGAGTGGTATCAGCAATACAAAGATTCTAGAGGAGGTCGTGTGATTACCTGGGATGAATTCCGCCAAGACTTCAAAGCTCACCACATTCCTCAGAGTGTTGTTGAGAGCAAGCGTGAGGAGTTCCGCAATCTAAAGCAAGGCAGCTTGTCTGTTTACCAATACAACATCATGTTCCAGAAGCTTGCTCGTTTCGCTAAGCAAGATGTCCCTGACGAGAAGAGCATGATTATCAGTTCAGAGGTGGCCTCAGAGAAGATCTGCAACTAGCTCTCGTGCTTTTTGAGCCGAAAAAGTATGATGAATTCTACAACATGGCACTGAAGAAAGAGACTGCTCAGCTCAAGTGCGATGCTTCCAAGAAGCGAGTCAGGGATGCAACTCCTTCTTCTTCTTCAACTCAAGTGGCAGCTAAGCAGCAAAAGTATTGGTTGCCTCCTCCTCCTCCGTTCCGTCAGCCTTATCAGCAGAAGAGCAAAGGTGGCAATGGATCTTCCCACCCACCCAACCCAGGCTTTCAGAACAAGACTTCGTCTCATGCTCCAAGGTCAAGTGCTCCGTATCACCGTCCGCTCTTAGAGGTCACGTGCAACAAGTGTCAGCAGAAGGGTCACTATGCAAACAAATGCTTCAACCAGAGGCGTCTTCCTCCTCCTCCTATGAGATCTGCCAACACCGAAGTGGTCAAGCATAATCCCAAGTTTGCAAAGGTCAACATGATGAAGCAGCTCAGGCAGAGGACTCATCAGATGTGATCATGGGTAACCTTCCTGTTAACAATATTCCTGCAAAAGTTCTTTTTGACACTGGTGCATCACATTGTTTCATCTCAAGACCATTTGCATCTAAGCATGAGTTGGCTTTCCAAGATTTTCATAGTCCGTTAGCAGTTGTCTCACCGGGTAAATGCTTGCACGCAAGCTACGTGGTTCCGGATGTTTCTATCATGTTGGGCAACTATAAGTTTCTGTCCTCTCCAATGGTCCTTGGTAACTCGGATATTGATCTAATTCTCGACATGGACTGGCTTTCTAAGCACAAGGCTTATCTTGATTGTGCTGCCAGGCGGATTCAATTGACACATTCGTCTAAGGATGTAATCGTCTTTGCCGCTCGTGATGATACCATTCGACTGTTTTCTCTCAATGAGAAGGGTGAGTTGGATGCCATCTCTCAGATTCCAATCGTTTGTGAATATCAAGACGTCTTTCCAGAAGAGCCTCCTGGAATGCCTCCTCACCGGCCAGTTGAATTCGTCATCGATCTTGAACCTGGCACGGGACCTGTTTGCAAACGTCCTTGCAAGCTTGGACCAGAAGAGTTGAAGGAGCTGAAGAAACAACTCGATATTCAAGAGCGTATGGGTCTCATCCGACCGAGTTCTTCTCCATGGGGCTGTGGTGTTCTTTTTGTTAAGAAGAAGGATGGAACGGACCGACTTTGTGTCGACTACCGTCCATTGAACAAGAAGACCATAAAGAACAAGTACCCACTTCCCAACATCAATGAGCTTTTAGAACAACTCAAAGGTGCTCAAGTATTGTGACGCCCCCGATTCAATCGTACACTAATCATGCACGCAAATGTGTACGATCAAGATCAGGGACTCACGGGAAGATATCACAACACAACTCTACAAATAAAATAAGTCATACAAGCATCATAATACAAGCCAGGGGCCTCGAGGGCTCGAATACAAATGCTCGATCATAGACGAGTCAGTGGAAGCAACAATATCTGAGTACAGACATAAGTTAAACAAGTTGCCTTAAGAAGGCTAGCACAAACTGGGATACAGATCGAAAGAGGCGCAGGCCTCCTGCCTGGGATCCTCCTAACTACTCCAGGTCGTCGTCAGCGGGCAGCACGTAGTAGTAGGCACCTCCGGTGTAGTAGGGGTCGTCGTCGACGGTGGCGTCTGGCTCCTGGGCTCCAGTATCTGGTTGCGGCAACCAGGAAGAAAGGAAAGGGGGAAAAGGGGGGAGAAAGCAACCGTGAGTACTCATCCAAAGTACTCGCAAGCAAGGAACTACACTACATATGCATGGGTATATGTGTAAGGAGGCCATATCAGTGGACTGAACTGCAGAATGCCAGAATAAGAGGGGGATAACTAATCCTGTCGAAGACTACGCTTCTGGTCACCTTCGTCTTGCATCAAGTATAAGAGAGTAGATTGAAGTCCTCCAAGTAGCATCTCCCAATAACATCTCATAGCATAATCCTACCCGGCGATCCCCTCCTCATATCCCTGAGGTAGAGCGACCACCGGTTGTATCTGGCACTTGGAAGGGTGTGTTTTATTAAGTATCCGGTTCTAGTTGTCATAAGGTCAAGGTACAACTCCAAGTCGTCCTGTTACCGAAGATCACGGCTATTCGAATAGATTAAACTTCCCTGCAGGGGTGCACCACATAGCCCAACACGCTCGATCCCATTTGGCCGGACACACTTTCCTGGGTCATGCCCGGCCGCGGAAGATCAACACGTCGCAGCCCCACCTAGGCAAAACAGAGAGGCCAGCACGCCGGTCTAAACCTAAGCGCGCAGGGGTCTGGGCCCATCGCCCTGAGCACACCTGCACGTTGCGAGGGCGGCCGAAAGCAGACCTAGCCTAGTGGCGTTCCAGTCCAATTCGGCGCGCGCCGCTCCGTCGCTGACGTCTGAAGTGCTTCGGCTGATACCACGACGTCGGGATACCCATAACTACTCCCACGTAGATGGTTAGTGCGTATAGGCTCGTAGCCAGACTCAGATCAAATACCAAGATCTCGTTAAGCGTGTTAAGTATCCGCGAACGCCGAACAGGGCCAGGCCCACCTATCTCCTAGGTGGTCTCAACCTGCCCTGTCGCTCCGCCACAAAGATCCACACAGAGGGCCGTCGGGACAAAGGTCCTTTCAGCCCCCAATCCGTGAATCACTCGCGGGTACTCTTCGAGCTGACCCGACTTTAGTCACCATCTGTGTAGTATGTAGTAGGTATAGTATATACCCGTGATCACCTCCCAGGTGATCACGGCCCGATAGTATAGCAAGGCAGACTGACAAGAATGTAGGGCCAATGATGATAAACTAGCATCCTATACTAAGCATTTAGGATTGCAGGTAAGGTATCAACAGGTGTAGCATCAATGTCAGGCTATGCATCGGAATAGGTATAACAGAAAGCAGTAACATGCTACACTACTCTAATGCAAGCAGTATAGAGTAGAATAGGCGATATCTGGTGATCAAGGGGGGGGGCTTGCCTGGTTGCTCTGGCAAGAGAGAGGGGTCGTCAACTCCGTAGTCGAACTGGGCAGCAGCAGCGTCGGTCTCGTAGTCTACCGGAGAGAAGAGGGGGAAGAAACAATGAATACCAAGTAAACAAATGCATATCGATGCATGACATGTCAAGAAGCGATGCTAGGCGTGCCCTAACGTGGTATGAGGTAGTACCGGTTAAGGGGGGAAACATCCGGGAAGTATTCCCGGTGTTTCGCGTTTTCGGGCAGAGGAGCCGGAGGGGGAAAGTTGCGGGTTCGATAGGTTAGGGGGGTGTGGTGGACGAACGGACTGCGTATCCGGAATCGTCTCGTCGTTCTGAGCAACTTTCATGTTGAAAATATTTTAATCCGGATTACGGATTAAAAGATATGATTTTTAAAAGATTTTATTAATATCAGGAATTTAATTAATTATTTAATTAATTTCGAAAATGCTTTTATGACATCAGCATGATGTCATGTTGACATCATCAGTCAATAGGGTTGACCGAGTCAACCCTGACAGGTGGGTCCCGCATGTCATTCTCTAATATCTAATTAACCTAATCAGAGTTAATTAACATTAGTTAATTAGGTTAATTAGTGATTAGGGTTAATTAATCAGAATTAGTTAGACTAATTAATTACTTACTTATTTAATTAATTAATTAATTAGTTAATTAGTTTTAATTCATTTTCATTTTATTTTTATTAATTATATTTATTGTTTTTATTTAATTTATTATTTATTATTTATTTATTTATTATTATTTATTTTTTTTAATATTATTATCTATTTATTTATTTATTTATTTATTTTTATTTATTTATTTTTGCGTTCTGGGGGTGGGGCCCCCTAGTCAGTGGCCCGGGGGCCAAACGGGCATGCGGGCGCGGTGGGTTTGCGGGGCGGTGCCCGTTTCGGGCGCAACCCCGAAGGATGCGGCGCGGGCGCCCGCGCCCGAAGCCAACGGGGGTCGGGGCGGGGCCGGGGGTGGGACGGCGGCGTGGCCGTGGGTGGCCGGAGCCGGGGCGGACGAAGCGAGGCCGGGGCGAGGTGGTGGGGGTTCCGGGGAGGAGGAGGAGCGAGGGAGGCCAGTGGCCACGGCGCCGGACCGGGGAGGCGCGGGAGAGGCCACGGAGAGCGCGGGAGGGGCGTCCAGGGGTCGCGGTCGAGGGGAGCACGGCGAGCGCGCAACGGGCGGCGCCGGAGCGCGTCGACCGCGGACGGGGAGGCGGTGACCGCGTCGGCCTAGGGGAGAGAGGGCGAAGGGGGGGGGTGCTCACAGGGGGGGTCCGCGGGGTCTAGGGGGCGTGCGCGGTGGAGGTTGGAGGCGACCGGCGAGGAGGGAGTCGGGTAGGCGGCCGTCCGGCGTCGCAGATCCGGCGAGGTGGGGTGGGGGCCGAGGCGGCGAGGTCCAGGCGGCGGCGGGCGCTCCGCGCGTGGGGCGACGGTGTGGAGGGGGGGGTCCGGGCGGTGGAGAGGAGGAGGGGGGGTGGAGGCGACCGGTTGGGGCGGCGGGGGGCCGCCGGCGAGGTGGGGCGCGGCGGGGGTCCTCGGCCCCGATCTGGATCGGGGCGGGGGCAGGGGAAAGGGGTGGGCGCGTGGGGGGGGGAAGAGTGGGGCGGCTAGGGTTCGGCCGCGGGGGGGGGGGAGGGTAAGTGGCCGGGGCGGCTGGGCCGATGGGCCGGCCAAAAGGGGGGGGAGTTGGGCCAGGGGTGAGGGGGCCAGGTGGGGGGGGGGGGTTCGGGGGGGGCTGGCTGGGCCAGGTGGGGAAGGGCTGGCCCAGATGGGCCAGTGGGGGTTCCTTCCCCCCACCTCTTTGTTTTATTTTTCTTTTTTTTTTGTATTTTTCCCTTTTCTTACTTTCTGTTTTAGATTAATTAAAATGCCAAAACATTTTACAAAATTTTGTGCACCCCACCATAATTAGGTTTGCTATTTTAGACAACCCCCGAACATTTTAGTTTTAGTTTTTGAAACCTTTTATATTTGGTTTTGTTTTGAATTTATTTGTAGACCGGGTTCGAATCAACGTGAGGTTAGCCACAGTAACCGAGGTGATCACTGTTGCTTAATCATCCGGGGGTTACAAATCTCCTCCACTACAAGAAATCTCGTCCCGAGATTTAGGAGGTAGAAGGAAACAGTGCGGGGTATTCATCACGCAGACGATCCTCGCGTTCCCAGGTGGCTTCGTCTTCAGAGTGATTCGACCACTGGACCTTGAGGAACTTGATCGCCTTCTGGCGTGTGCGGCGTTCAGCTTGGTCGAGAATGCGGACCGGATGCTCTTTATAGGAGAGGTCCTGTTGCAATTCGAGGACTTCATGATCCACAGCTCGGATGGGGTCCTTGAAGCAACGGCGGAGTTGTGACACATGGAACACATCGTGAACCTGAGAAAGGTTCGACGGAAGCTCCAATTGATATGCCACTTTTCCACGCCTCTCGAGAATAGTGAATGGGCCAATATAGCGAGGAGCTAGCTTGCCCTTGATCCCGAAGCGGTGAGCACCCTTCATTGGTGTAACTCGAAGATAGGCCTTTTCGCCAGGTTGATAGACCATGTCTTTATGATGACGGTCATACTGACTCTTCTGACGTGACTGAGCAGTCTTGAGATTCTCGCGAATAATGCGGACTTGTTCTTCGGCATGTTGGATAATATCCGGACCGAAGAGTGGACGTTCCCCAGTTTCTGACCAGTTCAGAGGGGTTCGACACTTTCGTCCATATAACACTTCGAAGGGGGCCATCTTCAGACTAGCTTGATAGCTATTATTATAAGAGAACTCAGCATACGGAAGAGATTCCTCCCATTTCTTGCCGAAGGAAATAACACAAGCTCGAAGCATGTCTTCGAGAACTTGGTTGACACGTTCAACTTGCCCTTGTGACTGAGGATGAAAAGCAGTGCTGAAAGACAGATGAGTGCCCATAGCTTCTTGGAAACTTGCCCAGAATCTTGAAGTGAATAAACTGCCACGGTCTGAACTGATAACCAGTGGAATACCGTGAAGCGAAACAATTCTGGTCATGTAGAGAGTTGCAAGCTGACTAGCAGTGATCGTTTCTTTGACCGCCAGAAAATGTGCAACCTTAGAAAGTCGGTCAATGACGACAAGAATAGCATCATTGCCTTTCTGCGATTTGGGGAATCCAGTGACGAAGTCCATTTCAACATGGTCCCATTTCCATTCAGGAATAGATATAGGTTGTAGAGTTCCAGCAGGCCTTTGATGTTCTGCTTTGATACGACGGCAAACGTCACATTCAGCAACATAACGAGCAATGTCTTGCTTCATATTAGACCACCAGAATCTCTGGCGGATGTCTTGGTACATCTTTGTACTGCCAGGATGAATACATAGAGGCGTATCATGAGCTTCTTTCATAACCTCCTGGGTCATATTCAGGTTTTCCTCCTTACACGGCACCACTAGGCGGCCTTTGAAGTACAAGGCGCCATCATCAGCAATAGTGAAGGATGAGGGACTTCCTTCTTTGAGGTCTTGCTTAATCTTGTAGACTTCAGAGTCAAATCCCTGCATTGTCTTTATGGTGCCCACGAGATCGGGTTCAACAGCCAGGGTATAGAGGGAACCCTGGGAAACAACACGGAGATTCATCTTGCGGAACTCCGGGGGAGGGGAAGCGAGTGCACCCGGAGGAACAATATGGAGGTTTAGCTTTCTGAATTCTTCAACAAGTGAAGGCTGAACTTTGTGAACCTGGAGGTGGTTGCAGTAAGACTTGCGGCTCAAGGCATCAGCCATTACATTAGCCTTGCCTGGGGTATAGGAAATAACCAAATCAAAGTCTGCAACAGTCTCCATCCATCTCTGCTGACGGAGGTTCAGGTCTGGCTGAGTAAATATATACTTCAGACTTTGGTGGTCAGTGAAGATCTCGCAACGATTACCGAGTAGGTAATGTCGCCACTGTTTTAGTGCATGAATGACAGCAGCAAGTTCGAGGTCGTGAACTGGGTAGTTCTCTCGTGAGGGCGCAATTGCCGAGAGGCATAAGCAACCACTTTGCGCTCTTGCATTAGGACACAGCCTAGTCCTTGACGGGAAGCGTCGCAGTAAATGACGAAGTCCTTCTTAGTATCAGGAGGAGCTAGTACTGGGGCAGAAGTCAACTTGTCCTTGAGTGCCTGGAAACTTTCCTGACATTTATCTGTCCATTGGAACTTGACGCCCTTATGCAATAGGTTAGTCAGAGGCCTGGCAATCTTGGAGAAGTTCTCGACGAATCGACGGCAGTAGCTGGCGAGACCGAGAAAACTTCTAACTTGCTTAACGTTCTTCGGAGGAGTCCAATCGAGAATAGCCTGAACTCGTTCAGGGTTGACGGCAATACCATCCTTAGAGATGACATGCCCAAGATAGGTTACTTCGGGAAGCCAGAATTCACATTTGGAGAACTTGGCATAAAGTTGATGCTCTCGTAGCTTTTCCAGCACGAGGCGAAGATGTTCAGCATGTTCCTCTTCGTTCTTGGAAAATACCAGAATATCATCCAGATAAACCACGACGAACTTGTCGAGGTAATCCATGAATATATAGTTCATCAGGCGAGAGAAGGTGGCTGGAGCATTGGTTAAGCCGAAAGACATGACGGTGTACTCGTATGAACCATAACGAGTCACAAATGCGGTCTTGGGGATATCTTCCTCACGAACACGGATCTGGTGGTAACCCAACCTCAAGTCGAGTTTAGAGAACACTGATGATCCAGCCAATTGATCATACAGATCATTGATCCGAGGAAGAGGATACTTATTCTGAATGGTAGCTTGATTTATAGGACGGTAGTCTTGGACCAATCGGTTCGTCCCATCTTTCTTCTTGACAAAGAGAGAAGGTGCTCCCCAAGGAGAGCAACTTGGGCGAATGAAACCACTTCGAAGAGAATTATCGATTTCCTCCTTAAGCTCAAGGAGTTCATGCGGCGGCATCTTGTAGGGTCGCTTGGCTATAGGAGTGGTGCCTGGTTTCAAGTCGATGACGAATTCGATAGCTCTAGCAGGGGGAATCCCTGGGAGTTCTTCAGGAAAGACGTCTAGGAATTCACGCACGACGGGAATGTTTTCAATGCCCTCAAGTGGTGCAGCGTTCAATGCGTTTAAGGCATAAAGTCTGGCCTCGGCATTCCGAACCAGATGAGCATCGTAGCTAATTATTTCATCAGAAGGGTGTAGCAGATGGACGGTCTTGGTGGCGCAAACGATAGAAGCAGTATGCGCCTTTAACCAATCCATCCCCAGAATGAGATCAATGCTACAGGACTTCAGTACGATGGGAGAGACAAGGAATTCCAGTCCTTCAATTTCTACAGGGACGTCGTTGCAAATCATGGAGGTTCGACATTGGCCCGCAGGGGTGTGCACTAATAGAGAAGCGTTCATGTCTTCACTTTTAATGCCATGCATGAATGCAAAATCTTCTGACATGAATGAATGCGATGCACCTGTATCGAATAAAACAGATGCTGGTACTGAATTTACGAGGAGTGTACCCATCACAGTAGCAGGCTGGTCTTGAGCTTCATTCAGATCAATGTCGTTGGCATGAACACGGCCATAAGACTTGGCATTGTTGTTGCGGGCCTGGTTGTTCCCACGGCCAGTTGCTGGAAGGGCCAGTTGATTCTGTCTCTGGTTGCATTCCCTAGCACGGTGTCCCTGGTTGTCCGCACCTGAAGCACAACCCATTCTCGGGGGTAGGAACAGGAGCTTGGGGTGGTGGAGCTGGAAGCCTCGGCTGCCTAGTTGGAGCAGCCGGCAGACGAGGTGCAGCATAAGACTGCCTTGGGGCAGGTGCAGTTGGACGGTACATGCTGTTCGGGATCCATATCTTACGCTTCTGCGAGGGCGGGCCCGAGGATGAGCCCGTGTCACGGTTGCGCCTTTGAGAGCTCTGGTGTTCTTGCAGACCAGTCTCGACATTGATGGCCTTGTTCACCAAGGTGGCGAAATCGGCAAAGTCATGCACTAGAAGTGTGAGCTTGATGTCAGCTTGTAGGCCTTCACGGAACTTCTCCTGTCTGCGAGCATCAGTTGCAATGTCTTCTTCAGCATAGCGGGATAAGTCCAGAAACTCCCGCTGATAAGCTTCAACAGTCTTGTTGCCTTGGGTGAGGTTGCGAAACTCACGCTTCTTCCTGTCCATGATTCCCTGAGGAATGAAGCGGGCACGGAAGGCAGCCTGAAAGTCTGGCCAGGAGATGATTGTCCCAACTGGCAGAGTACGCCTGTGGCTGTCCCACCATTGAGCTGCGGGTCCCTTCAGGAAGAAGGAAGCAAAAGTGACATAGCTGGCAGGGGCTACATCAGCAGACTCCATCTCATAGGTGATGTCACGGAGCCAGTCATCAGCATCCAGCGGCTGGGTTGAGCTGCGGTACACACTTGGGTTGAGGCGTATGAAATCCTGCAGAGTTGTTGTGTTTGGATGCTGGTTCATATTGGGGCGAGGAAACTGAGCCATCACGTTTTCCATGAACTGGCGATTCATCTCAAGCTGTTGGATCATACCAGCCATGTACTCAGGCGGTGGTGGGAAGTTGCCACCACGACCACGACCAGCTGGTCTAACCATCCTGCTAATATATAACAGGGGTAGTTCAGTATTGAGAAATTTGCATAGACAAGAGTCATTCATGATGAAACATGCATAATGAAAGGAGCACGACAGATACCACATAGATAGTCGGCATAACTTACAAAAGGGGTCGGACATAGAGTTCAGTACACAGAGTTCCGTACATAGACTAAGTCATCATAGGCGGCACGCAGGCTCGCGAGTGCATCTAAGACTAATGAGCAAGACTACATCAGTCCCAGGAGGTACTGTGAAGGTAGCTGTAACCTGACAGCTGGTAGTGAGGCAACGGATAGTCCTCCACGTCAGTGGCCTGGGGGCCGCGGATACTCTGGTGTAGAACCCGACGCTCAGGTGGCAGAAGAGGACCAAGTGCGGGAGAGTAGCCTCCCACCTCTGGCCATCCGACACCGTGGGGCATCACGGTCCTGGCTGGGTAGATCGCAGAACGCGGCAGCTGTCCAGACCGGACAAAGGGGTGCAACCGCGTCAGAGCCCTGTAAAGGTGCTGACGAGTGGTGTACAACTCGTGGCGAAGAGCTCTGTTAGCTCGGTCCAGCCCATCAGCATGCAGAACCAGGCGCTGATGGTGGAAAGGCTCTCGGGTGACGGTGGAGTAGGCGGCAGTGTAGTATCCCTCCGCACCAACGTCAGATGCGATAGGAATGTGCCTGAAAGGGGAAGTGTCCAATGCCTGATACTCTCCACGAAGACGTGTCAGAGCAGCATGAGCCGCATCGTGGACTGCCATCTCGATGGTCACTCCAACACCATGAGCGGTGTGCAGCACGGTAGTGGACTCATACTCCCGAGAGTAGAGGTGGACGATGGCACGGTACTGCTCCTGGTTAAAGTCCTGGTACTCCTCGTAGACGGTGTACTCAGGGTGCCAGCGATAACCCAGATAGGTCATCATATCAGCTAGCACAGCAGGTGATCCTGAGGCACCAATGGCCGCAGTGTGGCGCACGACCTGCCTCGCGGGTTCCATCTGAAAACAAAGATGTTTCAATGGAGTCAAATGACAATACGGGCACTATTCAAAATGCTATCCTACAGAATAACTATGGCTTATCCAACTTCGGGGTGAACGTGGTAACGGGATCCTAATGTTAGAGTTAGTAAATTCGTTTAACCCGAGTAGAAAAGAGTTCAGAGTCCCAGAGTAAAGGTCGAGGAGTAAAAGATCCTAGTACCACCCGATGGCGACGTGGGCCCGTAAGGCACACAGCCAAGTTAGTAAAAGTTTTTGTAATGTCTAGACTCGACTTCGGCCAAGGAGTGTGGAAGGGGGATTCCTACAGGCAGTCGGCTCTGATACCAACTTGTGACGCCCCCGATTCAATCGTACACTAATCATGCACGCAAATGTGTACGATCAAGATCAGGGACTCACGGGAAGATATCACAACACAACTCTACAAATAAAATAAGTCATACAAGCATCATAATACAAGCCAGGGGCCTCGAGGGCTCGAATACAAGTGCTCGATCATAGACGAGTCAGCGGAAGCAACAATATCTGAGTACAGACATAAGTTAAACAAGTTGCCTTAAGAAGGCTAGCACAAACTGGGATACAGATCGAAAGAGGCGCAGGCCTCCTGCCTGGGATCCTCCTAACTACTCCAGGTCGTCGTCAGCGGGCAGCACGTAGTAGTAGGCACCTCCGGTGTAGTAGGGGTAGTCGTCGACGGTGGCGTCTGGCTCCTGGGCTCCAGTATCTGGTTGCGGCAACCAGGAAGAAAGGAAAGGGGGAAAAGGGGGGAGAAAGCAACCGTGAGTACTCATCCAAAGTACTCGCAAGCAAGGAACTACACTACATATGCATGGGTATATGTGTAAGGAGGCCATATCAGTGGACTGAACTGCAGAATGCCAGAATAAGAGGGGGATAACTAATCCTGTCGAAGACTACGCTTCTGGTCACCTTCGTCTTGCATCAAGTATAAGAGAGTAGATTGAAGTCCTCCAAGTAGCATCTCCCAATAACATCTCATAGCATAATCCTACCCGGCGATCCCCTCCTCATATCCCTGAGGTAGAGCGACCACCGGTTGTATCTGGCACTTGGAAGGGTGTGTTTTATTAAGTATCCGGTTCTAGTTGTCATAAGGTCAAGGTACAACTCCAAGTCGTCCTGTTACCGAAGATCACGGCTATTCGAATAGATTAAACTTCCCTGCAGGGGTGCACCACATAGCCCAACACGCTCGATCCCATTT